>NW_023458555.1:64162752-64209399 GCF_013731165.1 Rhagoletis pomonella | reverse complement strand
ATGTACTCCTTTCTTAGTTTTGTACTTCTTTTGTACTCCTTTTTCTAGCTATAAATATTTTATCATATACAGGGCGTAAAATAATAACTGTTGCACAGGTTTTATTGAAATATAAAAGGTAACTTTAGAGATTTTGCGAAGGAGTAGTTTATTGTTAATTATCCACAGATTTTACTTAAATTTTATTAATAAGTTTTTAATATTTAACCTTCATTTGCGTTTACCAGCGGTAAACACTTTGAGAGAAAAGCTCAAGCGGCACGCAAGTCTTCGTCGGTTACTTTGTTAAATATCTTCTGTAACCATAGGCTAATTTCCTCCATTTGGCACCTTTATACTCCATCTTTTGTCCAACATAAGGCCTCATACTCAGCAATCGAAAAGACTCGGAACTGGTGACTAGGAGGCCATACATTCGACCAACCCTATACAAAATCTAAGAAAAAATACACCTGAAAAAAGCATGTACTTATCTCCCAAAGCTGGCAAAAGGAAATAAGGGGTAAAAATTTTTAAAACGACTATTAAAATTAAAGTAAGCTATTTATAAAGTAAGCAAAAAATACTTTTTTCGCAAATTCTTTAAAGGACTCTTTTATTTTTCGAAAAACCTTTGCGACAGTTATTATTTTACGCCCTGTACTTTGCCATTCATATTGTGGCAAACACTACTTAGTTCGTAAATGCAACCTTTTGTAAGGGAGTGTCAAGCCGCAGCTGTCAATAATCACGATTCAGGCTGAATTTCTTTATTCATTCTGAACGTTTGGAATGAACTTTTTTGTTTACTTATTCTTTAGAACGTTCCTGATGATATGTTAACGTATATTTCAAACACATTCTGTTTATTCCGGCTGTGAAATGAGATTATCCGGAATGTATAAAGAAATGCAGCCTCAATAATACAAGGTTAGATAATTATTTACAGCTGCGGCTTGACACTCCCTTACAAAAGGTTGCATTTACGAAGGACAGCAAAAGGGCAAGAATGCAATTCCTTGTTGCGAAAATTGTAGTAGAAAAGTACGCAAAGTAGGCAATTAGTAGTGGAATTTCTTTTGTAAATTCTAATGTATTTGCAGGAAATCTGGCATTTTAAACGAAATGTTGAACGTAATATTTATATATCTACGTGAATTACGTAATTTATGTGCTATTTAGCTATATAAAAACTGCAAAATGACTCAAAATTAAAATAAGACTACTATGAGAATGATGTAAACATCCAATGCTTATGTTTTCATCAGTTAGATATGCTTCATATGCATATACAAATAAACATATTGCACAAAAGCTTATATGTACTTTTATCTCACACTAAAGCTACACTGTTTCCATGTAAATTTGCAAAGAAGCAACACGGTGCCACTGCTAAGGGAGCGGTGCGAGAGAGACAACTGTCGGTTTATCGAACCTTGTATTATTGAATCATTGTCAATAATTATCTAACCTTGTATTATTGAATCATGGCTCAAATCCATGGATATACATATGACGAGTTAGTTAATGGTCTCGCCTAATAGTTAAAGAATTACAATGTAATTATTTGGATGCCGCAATACAAATATGTACATATAAAGGGTTAGTTAATGGACTTTAAACATGTCATTCGAATTATACTATCCCATATAAATAAACAGCCCAGCGAATCAACACTGGCTTTTGTATTTAAACGTCGCCAATTCAAAATTATTGTAGCGTTCGCAATAATAATAAATAAGTCTCAATGTCAAACCCTAACAAGAGGATTGCTTAACGCATGGCGTATTGAGTAGAGTACGATCTTGCCCAAATACCAAGTTAAAGTTAACTACCAAAATCAATGCATGTGGTTTATAGAATAAAGAAATGTGCAGATCTTTAAGACCACGGAGCACCCCGATTATCGGGGATTATTACTAGTATATTTTAAATAGATTTGGATGACAAAATTTCTTAAATATATTGTATGTCAAAATATATTTGAAAATCTACACTTAAACTCTCTTAAACGTTTTCTACTCCTGGCCAGTTTTCTAAGTTCCCATCCTCTAACGCAGGGACGGGCAGATTTTTGGCTCTTAAAGCCGTCAATGAGCCAGCAAGAGCTAAATCAGTTCTCAGGGTAAAGGGGTGTACAAAATACATTAAAAGCATAATATATATTTGTAATGAGAGTCGCAGTACAAGAAATTTGAATACGCTCTTCTTCCCTCTTCATGCTGGCTCTTGATGTTACCCCTTATCTACCATCTAAATGTGCCAAGCCGGCTCCTAAGCGCAAACAGCTCCTGGGAGCTACTTTGCCCATCTCTACTCTAACGAATCGTTGAACCAGAACTCCGTTGTACTAATTTCTACCACGTTTTTATAAACTCGCTTTCCTTTTTATTTCATTTCAATTTGTGCAAATTTACATATGTACATACATATGTATGTATAGCACACTATTTAGTTTGCTCGATTTGTGAACAAAGCTTCTCAGCGGTGAAAATATACTATTGTGAGCAATCTAAACGTGCGAAATTCACAATAGCGCTATTCTTCATGAGCGCCATAAACCAAATGAAAATTCGTTCGATCAGCACTTTCAACCACAGTCGAAGGTCGAATGCAACTCATAATAGGGGCCTATATTTTTCGCGACCATGACGAAGAGGTAACGATTCGCGACAAACAACGCGTAGGCTACTGAATTTAAGCATTATGAAAATAGTTTTAGATGATTATTTAGAATGAAAACTAATATGTATATGTAAATATATATGTATGTACGTATTCAATTTATATGAACATGCAGATGTGAGTATACAAACGTTTAACATTTTACATCTTTTTATCTAATTTTCTTGGCAGAATTCTGAACGTGCGGCAGACCACGACATCGACTGTGACAACTTCATTTCCGAGTCGGAGCATTACCAATGTGCTACACCAAAGTTTCCTTCCTTCAAGTCGCGCTGGAGCAGTGGCAATGGTAACAGCAACAATGGCTCCATCAAGAATCTCAATTTGCATTGTAGTAAATGTAATAAAGCCTACCTGAGCAACGCCAACGGAAGTACCACTATAAATGGGGGTTTGGGCAGTAGCGTGGTCGTCGGCGGATTGAACCACCAAGGATCTTTCTATGAGTTGGTTGAGGTCTCCCGTTTAACGTCAGTTATTCCATGCTCGGCAATCAGCTGCAAATACGCGGGCGTCTGCATGCATTCCAACGCGGTAGGCTTGCCGCTGGCTGAGCGCCGCTCTTCCTCATTACCTATGCAAGCTGTGCACTTTCTACAGGACACCACTTCATTTTCCGATAATTGTCTACCTACGGCTGCATCGGCAAACAGCAAGATTACAACCCAGTCCGCGAAATTTAGACAAGGCTTAGGTCAAAATCAACAGGATCAACCTGTCGCACATCACCGCAACCACTGTCATCACCAACATCCGCACAGAATAGCAATGCGGGTTTCTACAACAAAGAGGGATACCAAAACCGCTAAAACGCTGACAATTGTCATGGGAGGCTTTATCGCCTGCTGGCTGCCATTCTTCATTTACTACCTCTTGATACCGTTTCTGCCGCCCGCTGCTGTATTGGAGGGACTTATGTCCTTTCTGACTTGGGTCGGCTGGGTGAACTGTGCCATTAATCCCTTCATTTATGCCTTCTACAATCCGGATTTTCGCACCGCCTTCTGGCGGCTTACATGTAGGCGTATCTGCAAACAAAAGCCGCCCCCCACTCATTTGGCAATGTTTCGTGGCTGAAGGGTTGCAGCATCATGGCATAGGACCTCCGCCAAAGTACAATTAAATTATATCCGTGTGTGAGTGGAGATTTGCTTGTGTGAACCAAATATAATGCACGTTGCGTGCGAGCCATTGGCGGAGTTGAAATATTCAAAGTTGAGAAAGCAGACACAAAAACCAAACAAAAGACAATTTATAATAAAAGCACGGCTGTCGTTAAGTGCCTGTGCATGTTAAGTTGGATAAAAGCCAGAAGCGCTTAGCTCTTGAAAATTAAGTTGCAACAAGTAAAGAAATTGACCAGTTTCCGTTTCGACCGTAAGCTTCTGAAGCTTACTTAATGAAGCTGAATTAATTCAGCAATGGGCACAAAGTTGCTGAAAAGACAGTTCCGCTACGACGGATAGTATTGAGGCGAAAGGGGAAAACACGAGGGACATATATATGTAATAAAACCTAACGATTGACAAGGATATTGAATTAATGCCATTTAGTTCCGCAAGTGATTATTTTTGTTTACCAAACTTAGTCGCGTCGTGAATTCGGCCGTGACCAACGCAGGCTTGCAATAAACTTGTAGCAGGTGCCTTATCTCAAAATTATATTTGAATAATTAAACGGATATAGGAGTGCAAAAACAAAGAAATATTTATAATATATGTGAATTTATTATTTAAGCTTAAATTGTACAAAATATTGTATGTACAAAGATATATTATAATGTAAAATTAAATTATTGTAAACTTCTCACGCGCATTGCCATACCGCAATCACTACATTTTAAGCTTGGTAAATTGTAAAAACACATCGTGTTTTATTCTGTGCCACCTATAATACAGGATAGAAGCGAAAATGGCATGCATAATGAAATGTTAATTTTTCTAGATAATCGTGTTATATTTATTATACAGCGGAACAAACTTTCGACATGGTCTCGTTTACCGATGTTTTTTAAACATTTAGGGCCCCGTCAGAATGGACTCTTTGCGTACGTTCCGCTCAAGGATGAAACTGATAGTTTAGTAGACTGCGTGTGTTTGCATAGAGAACGTTAAGCTACATTACATGAGGCGATTTTTTGACAGACGATAATCGCCTGCAAAAGTTGACTTGCTGTCTACTTTTAGGCAAGCGATTTTTGAATCACCATTTACACGAGATATTTTTCTGAAGCAATGTTGAATCGCTTGGAAAATCGCCTCATGTATATCCAGCTTTGGATTGTCAAGCCTTGCGTCGACGTTGGCCGGCACTGCTGACAGTTGTATAACCTTGCGTTTAGTCAAGGCAGGTCTGGTCGCAAGGGTGGGAGGGCGGTGTTAGTGTTTGGGCGTACACAAAATAATCTATTAAAAAAGCTTTAACATTTGACACACCAAAAATGAGCAAAAATTCAGATTTCCGTTTTTTCTACAAAAATGTTTACTTATGTGGTCTACAACACCTTTCGCTCCCCTATTTAGTTATAGTTTTGCAAAATAATTAAATGAATATCATCATCTATGTGCAGTAGCCTGCGCCTTATATTGCAGCTTTGTCTTACAAAGCAAGACTCCCCCAAGAAAGGTTCATTTGGTATGAACACATAATTCCAATAATTCCTTTATTGTACACCCCGAGACAAAATGTTAAGTATAACTAGGGTTGCCAGGTGTCCCCTTTTTGACCGGACAGTCCTGTTTTTAGTCTGTTTGTCCGGGTAATAATTGAATCAAAAACCGGACTATGGAGTGTTCGGTTTTTTCTTATTCGAGAAACAAAGTCTTCTCTAAAATCTGAAAAGTCATACAAAGTGCACGCATGTTTTAAAAGTGACGCCGAAAATTTATGAACAAGTCGGCGCAAATTGTTTTTTAACGGATTGGTGTCAAGTGTATTGATTTTCTCAGTCGACACATTTAAGTATTGATCGATACCGATTTAAAAATAGCGTAAAATATGGAAGCTCAAGGGAGTCTCGCCTAAAAAAAGTCAAATGTAGGGGAGAGAATAATGCTGAGTAAAATGACAAGTTTATGTATATACATTTACCGTATAGGTTTTATGACAGTTATGCCATAAACATCGTAATGGGGTTTCTCTAAAAATTCTTACAGAGTGCAGCATGGGCGTAGCCAGAACGAAATTTAGGGGGGGGGGGGGGGGCCAGTGCCATACAAAATAAAAAATTCAAAACCAATAACTTATTACTTACTTATGTACTAAAATTTTTTTTATTTTAGCTTAAAATTATTGTAACCAATAAAGGTAAATATGTTGTACAAAAAACAAATAAACAGAAGTTCACAAAAGTTGATATAAAACTATTCGTCCATTTAAATTGTTAACTTTTTACTGAGCATGTTTATTTTACGAGGAGGAAGCATCGAAAGCCTAACCCCTTCCGTGTGAGACTTTAACCCAAACTAAAATTCCTACCGTCATGTACCGTTCCCCTCCCGGTACCACCGTCAAGGATTTCGTCGGGATTATAACACTGTGTGACTGATAAGGTTATAGATCTATTCTCTTCCTCTTCTTCCTTTTTGGCGCTGTAACCGCCAAAGCGATTTTGACCAACTGACGCCTATTAGAAATGCCAAGTGAAGCCAGAATACTTTCAGAGCTGGGGCGTCGGTGTCCATTCGAACGACATGATCAAGCCAGTTGAGCCGCTGTATTTTAATACGCCACATACCAGCACGGGCATGATGAGTGATTTATAGTGTGGTTTTCGTACGTCGAGAGAGGACTTTACTCCTGAATTGCCTACTCAGTCCAAAGCAGCACTTGTTGGCAAGAGCGATTCTGCGTTGGATTTTCATGCTGACATTATTACAGGTGTTAATGCTGGTTCCCAAGTAAACGAAATTCTCAACTTCCTCGAAATTATAACTGTCAAAAGTGACGTGGGTGCCAGGCGCGAATGTGCTGATTGTTTGTTTGATGACAGGAGATACTTCGTCTTGTCGTCGTTTACCACCAGACCCATTCGCTTTGCTTCCTTGTCCAACTTGGAAAAGTCAGGACAGACTTCGCGGTTTTTCTTACCGATGATGTCAGTGTCATCGGCATAAGCCAGTAATTGTACGCTCTTGTAGTAAATTGTTCCTAAGCGGTTCAGTTCTGAAGATCTTATTATCTTCTCCAACATCAGATTAAAGAAGCCGCATGAAAGAGAGCCGCCCTGTCTGAAACCCCGTCTGGTGGCGAAATGCAACAGAGCAGAGCTGGTGGTATTACTCAACGTCATTTTTCACAGGCGAAAGCGGCTTTAAAGTCGACAAGTAGGTGGTGAGTGCGGATCATTTTCTCGCGGGTCTTTTCCAAGATTGGGCGTACTGTGAATACCTGGTCTATGGTAGACAATACATTCGATAAGACCTTGCAACCTATGCTTAGAAGGCTGATCCCGCGGTAGTTGGTACGCATGGCGGGGTCGCCTTTCTTGTGAATTGGGCAGAGCGCACTTGAATTCCAGTCGTCGGGCATGCACCTTATTACCTCCTTGCCATCGTAATAAAATAGCTCAGCTGACAGGCCGTCAGCTCAAACAGCTTTGGCACTTTTCTTCATAGTCAGGCGCTGGGATATCGACTCCATCGTCATCGACTGGGACCTCGAAGTGCTTCCGCTATTCAAAAGGGTCGAAAAGTGTTCCCTCCATAATCTGAGTACGTTCTGGACATCGGTCACTAGGTCGCCATGGTTGTTCATACAAGAGTCTTGAAACCTTCCGTAAGTCGCTCAACTCTCTGCTAAAAATTTCGGGTGTTTTTTCTGTCGGACAGCATTTCAAGCATTTTCTAACACTCGTGATCGTACCAGTAATTAGCGGGAAATGTGGTTCCACTGCTAGCGCAAGTCGGTTTGTTGAAGAGTGCTCTCTCACAGCAGGTGTGAGGGTCGAGCGCCGAATCCATGGGCCGTCTGTTTTGATTGCAGCTTTTCGACGTTGAACTTTCCCTGCATTGTTGGGGGCCCTTTTTTTGGCTTCTCCGAGGTTAGGTCGTATATTGGATGCATCAATATAGTAGCGCGAGTCGATGTTTGGCCCTCGGAGTGTATGTATGTACATCTAAAACATGGAAGCATGTCTTCCGTTTATCACAACATGCTCGATTTGGTTTCCCGTTTTTCGATGTGGAGACATCCATGTAGCTTGAGAGAACGAAAAATGACACTGAAGATGGAACAACGCCGAAACCGGTTTGTCTCCAAACCAAATTTGACAAGGGACGACGGAAAATCGTTCCACAATACACCACACTCCTACCCTGTCGGAAACACCAACAACGAAAATGAGAATAGCTTGATGGATGTTTTTATGCTAGAACCCAGTAATACATACTGCCAAGCTTCGGGTCCCGGCGAAGTGGATCATCCTCAGCCCGCCGTTTCTATGTGGAGGCTGATTTTTTCGACACTGGCACCAAAGATCCCTTCGTTGCCCACCTTGGCATTTAAATCGTCGCTCCCAACGAAGAGTAGCACATCTCAAATTACCGTGGAAGACTAGCACGTTTCACTATTCGCGTCGAAGACTAGCACAAGTATGCTATATAATACGGTAGTAATTTTTTATTAAAGGTTTGTTGCTATAAGCAAGTAGCGCAGGCAAGTCGCACTGCGCTTGTGCAAGAAATAAAAATGCTCTAACTTAGGCCAACGATACTCCTCATAATAAGTAAATAAATTCAAAGCTTGTATGAGATTTATTTTGGTATTTATGTACTCTTCTGTCAGGAAATAATAACTATTGTACATCCAGAACACAAATGCGATCATAAAGAAAATCGCATGAAAGTATGCGCTTTGTGTGTAGGGCTGCCAGACGTCCCGGTGTCCCGGTCCAACCTTAAAATGTCCCGGGTTTCATTTAAGTGTCCCGGTTTTCGATTTGATTGCACAAATTTTGCTTAAAAATGACTACGCTGAGAGAAAAAACGCGTTGTAATATTAAGAAAATTTTTATGAATTTACTGGGGGAAATAACGCATAGTAAACATGAATATTTTTTATTTGATTATCGTTTTGAAATGTTCGTACTTAAAAACAATACTATCATACCACGCACACGTGGTGTTGAATCAAACTGAACATTTGAATGCACATTTACATGTCTGGCTGTAGCTGAGTGCACGAAGATGCTTGGCACAATTCGCTGATTTCCAGAGCGTCAGGGTTCAAATCCCATTACAGACAGCATGGAATTTAAATAATTTTTTTTTTAACTTAATTATGAAAAAGCATCCGTTAAGTGCAAAGCGCTTCATTTTAATATTGGCGTATTTCAATTGAATATTTCTATACTAAATACTAAAATTTGTATACTTAAATTATTACGAGTTGGGTTGGTGCTCTTTCTTATGCGATTTTTTTTTAAATGTAGCACGTTTGGCATAAGCAATAGTTGATGATTAATATAAGTATGTACCTAAATACGTTAAAATGACATGCACAGAGTTTTACAATTATAGCAAAAGCCAGAAGTTTTGAAACAAGCTCACAGCAACGAAACAAATGACTGATATTTTAATGTTACCTTGTATTTATTTTTTTTTTCGTGAAACCTAGATTACTTATAAGTACCGTGCCGAACAAAATTATTGGCTCGGAGACACTTTCATCTGATCACAATTTCTAATCAGATCTTTTAGAAAAATGTTTAAAATGTAGCTTTTGAGCCAATTAGTAAAGTGCAAGTCTGAAGTTACCAGAATATTTGGTTGATTTTTTGCAATTATTTATTTTTTGCTGACAGTGTCTTCCACATACAAAAAAATGTCGAACATAGGTTGTATGGAAGAAACTATCAGTAAAAACAATATCAAATATATTGCCTCGTTCAAAGCCATGAGCAAAATCGTGAATACATGGTTTTCCGCAAAACAAGCGGATCTTAGTAATTTTGATAAAAATCTTAACGAACTCCGCACAGCTTTGAAAAGTACTGGAATTTCTCAAACTGTCAAAATCCATTTTATCATTAAACATTTAAAGCAATCTATTTCATTCTTGAATAACGATGGTTTAGGATTATGGACCGAGCAGGCCGGGAAGTCAGATCATAGGGAATTCATTAAATTCTGGGATAGATTCAAAATAAATATGATTGATAAACCAACTTTTGTGAGTCGCCTGAAGAAAACTGTGATGACATTTTCATTCCAGCATATATAAAAACTTAACTAAATAAGAAAATATTTAAATACTAAAATGTGTGACTATATTATATGGTAAGCCAACAAAAAAAATAAAAGGAAACAAAAAACAAATATAAAAAAATAAAGCAAGAAAAAAAAAATAAAAATAAAACCAAAAAAAGAACAAAGAGGTGCAAAGTAAGTTGCCTCTACGTGGTGCGCCTTGGAAACGATTGAAACCGGCTAAAAACTTACATAAACTTATATTTTCACATAATATATATACACACATTTACTCACACATACATTGTTGAATATTTAATGCACAAGGATGTTTTTCTCTTTCGCAAAAGTCGGTCCTATCATAACTATGTAAAATGTTGATATCTTTAAAACAGGAGCAGCTAGGATTTCAATTCAAAGGGATTCTAAACCTAAAAATATCAACAAATACAACCCTGCTTTCAGTTTTTGTCGACATTTTTATGCAACCTATCTTTGCTTCCTGCCCACTGTGAGAAGTAAACGTCTTGGCTGTTCACCCAACCGCTTAGTAAAGACACAAACCTAAAGACAAAGTAATAAACAATTGAACTATAAATTTATTTATAGTTTCCGTTCAATCAATTTTTGCTCATTGTCGACTGCAGCCAGGTTTTTACCCTTTTAAAATGGAAGTGCTTTGAAGTTAGAGATAATAACTTGATACAGAACCGGCTGATCCACATATCTACTTTTCAAATCAATTTACTAATTATTTAGTTAGCGTTGGGAGTATAATTTGTTATACAGTATATATATAGGAAAAACCTTGAAATTTAGGGGGGACCGAAATTATCAAGCAAGCATTTCGTGGTAGTATTTTTGAATATCTAGGCAAAAATTTGAAAGTTAGGGGGGGCCCGGGCCCCCCCCGCCCCTACCTGGCTTCGCCCATGGAGTGCAGACATATTGGATCTAAACGAAGTCGTCGCTAGATTAATATATGTCCCGTCTTTGAAAACACGCGTACGGTTGGAACTGACCACGACGCAATGCAAGTAAACTCTTTTTTTTATCGAAAATAGTATAATTAGTACCCCTTAAAAAAAATTAATGAACCTTGAAAAAATTAAAGTAAAATAGCTCAGACTGGTCACAATGTCACATCCTATTCCTTATCCATGAGTGAACAAAAACTCTGTTCCGATAGGTAAATAGGTTTTGTCGTTGTTGCTACTAAGCAGCTTGCGCAAGATTCGGAGCTATTCCAGCTTCTCCCTTTCGATTTTACGCTTTTCTTTTTCAAGTTCCCTCAACGAATTCCATCGCTCTCCGTCTGATTCCGCTTCTTTCTTTAAATAATCTAAAACTTCACATTTTTGCCTTTTGGGTTTTGTTACAGGTGAACTAGCTTCGTAGTCAGATGAATTATACACAGCTTCCACTTCTAATGTAGACTTCATTAATGATTCTGGCACTTCTTTTTTTCTTTTTTCCTGCAAAATCCGGCTCGTTTCTTAATCGTATTGACAAAAGCAACTTTTTTGCGCATACGTCCACGATTTTCCAATTTTGATGAAAAAAATAATAGATCAAGCAAACATAATAAATGCAGAAATATATAATAAAATTTCCCAACCTTTGGAAAATCTCCATCGCGCCAAAATGTTGATTGTCGAACGAGCGTCACTTTGTGTTGACATTTGCACACTCTCTCATTTGGAAAGCATCAACTTTTTTAGTGATGCCGTAAATACTTGTTTGATGCGGTGTGTATACCGTCTTATTACATTTTAACATATCGCACACTAAATCAAAAACTGGCACAACTCAAAAAATCCTAAATGTTCAGGAGAGGCAAAAAACTGTTGACGCTGTGCAATCGATGCAAGCACAACTAAAAAGTTTTAGTAGTATTTTTCCAGTTAAAGAATATAGTGATGAGGAAGAAATTTTCGCGGACGTTGGGTATACGGTCTGTGAACTGTTTTATGGAAAAAAACAAATTTTGACAAATTTTGAGTTGTGCCGGTTTTTTATTTAGGGTGCGATATAATGGCTAGTTAAAAAACAAGTAACTTTTAGCAAAAAAAAACCGACTTAAAAAAAAATATATATATATATCTATATATTTCATGATTCAATGATCGGATCTAAACCAAATTAGTATGGGACCACCTCTGAGATACTACCTTTCCGTTGCAAAAAGAATTATCGATATCGGTTGACGTGGCCCAAAGTAACATACAAAAAAATATATATATATTCCGACGAACTTATAACCCCCTCCTTTTTTGGAAGTCGGTTAAAAATACTCCTACAATACTGAACATGATCTTCTAACGTATGCATTGAAATGATATTTTGGAAGTCAACCATACCGTCAAATCCTGCTAAATATGGAATAAAAGTGTGTTGGGTATGAGACTTCGCTTCTTATCCATCGAAAGTGCAAATCTACACGGGAAAGGCGGCGTCTGGTTAATGGGAAACAAACCTAGGCGAAAGAGTGGTGAGGGATTTGTGCGTCAATCTTTTCCGTGGAAGTGAATGAAATATTTGGATAAAAGTTTGAAACACACCTTGAACTGTAATTAGCTGTTTGTTGTACTATAAAAGATTTGACATCTTATTTTACTAATTATTTAATCTTTGAAATAAACGAAACGAAATACTTCTTGGAGGCACTTCGAATTGTAAAAAAATATGCGCAATTTGATCCCTAACTATAATTTTTTTGTAAAGAGCGCCCGTTTGCTTTAAATTTGTAAAATTACAGTTATTTTTTATTTTATTTGCATCTGTCATTTGTTACAAATAAAGAAAAGTCTAAGAGTTGCCAAATATAAATATTTTTTTATCTATTTATTAAAATAATGATTTACAATAATAATTTATTTATTTAATACTTTATTAAAACACAAATTTGAAGTCCTAATAGATTTGTAAAACTATTTATCACAAAATATTATTAATTGTTTGGAAGCGTACTATAGTTTTCATGGATTTTGAGAACAAATAAGGGAATACGTATACATACACGTACGTTCTTCCACTCCATAGTACCGAGATCATAACCCGAAATAGCTGTCGTCCTTCGGAACGCAATAGCAAACCTTAGAGTATATTTCGGCCTTGAAAACCCTTCTTATAAAATCATTTGCCGTTCGGGGTCAGCCTTAAAAGTGTAGGTGTATCCATTTGTGTCACGACAACAGAACTCATGGCTCAAGTTTGACGAGAGGCTCGGCCAATCACTTAGGACTGATTTCTCCAACTCAACTGAACTTATTTTAGCCATTTTTTGAACTTAAGTCAAAACTTAGCCTACGTGTTACACAGCTTATTCTTCTAAATTAAGTTAAGTTGAGTTGGAGAAACCAGCCCTTAGACCAATTTTTTAACACCAAATATCTATTTGTTTACTAATTTTAAGGGAGATAGCAATCTTCTGGTTTCACATTTTGAGTACAAAAATCTCAACCCTGATACAACAGATAGTATTAGTCATATATGTAATACTTCTATATTGGCAGTAAACTAACTTTTCATTTTGTAAGCATTCCGAAACCAAAGCGAGACAGTCTCCCACACTGAGAAAAAAACGCGTTGTAAGAATAAAAAAGTTTTATTTGATTACCATTTGAAAATGCTCGTATTTAAATCTAGTGAAAACTGTTAACGAAATGGCTTTTTCCATTATACATACACTACGTATAATGGAAATATTCAATTCAAATACGCCTGTATTAAAATAAAGAATTTTTCACTGCACGGATGGCGTTTTGCACGTCTCGTATGCTTTTTCATATGTAATTAAGAAAGTATATGTATACCCAGCAAAAAGTTTCACTTCTAAACAAAGTAAGCGAGTTAGTAATAGGTTGCGGGGAAAAGAACGAGGTCATTTCATTGTAAGAGAAACATATTTTTTGTTCTTGTCCTTTTCAAGAAATTTTAATACTAAATTCATATGAACCAGTATAGCGCGCAACTGATCGATTCATATCCCTGCATACGCGATTGGTCATTTCTAAACTTCCTAGGAAGGTGCTCAAATGATCATTTCATATTCCTGCATACGCGAGTCAAATATGCAAACAACTGATAAACTGATATTCCCAGGTTTGCAATTTTGTAAGCTATGCTAGGACATCGGCCGTGTTAAAATTCATCAAAGAATTCAGTAGTTAGGCCCTCACTTTTGCTATTACAGATTCATTTCCTAGCTATTACTTTTTTGTTACTGAGATGTTTATTTATAAACGTATGTGTTCCTTTGCCTTTCGTACGTGTTTATTGATATATCCATGATACAAAAAACAAGGTAGTACCATTGTCACTTTTTCGTCGCCATATTAACAACCTGACAATTAAGCAGATTGTGACATTTCGTGCTACCATACCCAATATCTAAAATCCTTAAAATTTTCTTATTAATGTTTTGTCGATTTAAAAATATTTTGTTCTTAAGCATAGCATAATAAGAAACAAACAAGAAATAAGTGTGAAATTCCACAACATTTCATTGAAACATTTTGCAACATGAAGCTAGCAACACAATTTTCATGACATTTTTAAATACACATGTATATTTTAAATTGTGTGAAAGCCGACAGTTTATAGAATTCAGTAGCGACGAAAACAAAGGGGGGTTAAGTGTTTAAACCTTACCCAAGCCGATCATAAAACTTGCGACGCAATTTCGGCTTATGCCTGTGGGTCTTGGCAAGAATATAATCCCTGAAGGTTTAGCTTAAAATGGTTTTCGGAATACACCCTTTGATCATGTTACTTTCCAGAAGGTGTGGCGCCCGTTTTTCTGTACATATTTTCGTTGGAAAAATACCTTATCTCTGTATTCTAGGTAAATGCTTCCAGAGGTTTTTATGCGTCACCAGAATTTTAGTTTATTTGGCTTATACCGCTAGCTCTTTTGAACGGCTACGAGATTGTTTTCATATACCCCCATTTTTCATGAGTTTGGGATTGATTTCATTTACCTCTATTCCTAGTTCTACGGTGGCACGCCGCATTTTCCAATAAACTCTTATTTTTCCATGAGCTTAAGATTGACTTCATGTACATATATCCATACAAAGTTCCAGGACTCTACCACAAATACTTCCAGAGATATGCACTATGAAAAATTCGATTTCTATGGGAGGTTCTACACGCACTTTAGATATCGGTTTTGTTTTAGCCTATAACCATTATTGGAAAACTTGTGTCCGAAATTTCAAAAAAAGCCGGTATGGGCATTGTGACTCCTCAAGCGAAATGAACTAATGATTGCAAAAAATGAAATCAAACATCGTAGTTGACCAAAAAAGAATATTAGACTTCATTTACTCAACTTCTCAGAATGTAGAAAAGCTAAGAAATATATAATAAGATAGGATATGTTAAAACAACCTCCAAAAAATTTACTAAAGATGACCCTGGACTACACAAATCAGTTTTATTGAAAATTTGGTTTTATCTATTTATTTTATCCTTCAATTTTGGGTGTGTCAAAATTGTATGTGAAAACAATATGTGTTGCTAGAAAAATTTTACGGCCCATGAGTTCCAAAGTAAATTCCATTGCTGTTAAATGGACAAAGACAATATGTATTAAATAACACATCGAAATGTGTAATTTCAGTAATTTGTGTAAATGTGTAATTTCAGAATTACATCAGAATCACGTATCCGATATAGAAAACTACATTGTGAATTAATGAGATGACATGAGGACACTAACATAATTTTAAAATATGTTCACTAAAATTGTATTAATATTAAAATAATGATTTTGCAAGTTGTTATCGAATTTAATGTAAAATTTAAACGTTTTCAAAATAAGATATTGATTAGGTTTAAAAGGTATATATTAATACAACTATTTACTTTATAATCCCAAATTTAGGATATAAAATGTCCCACACCAAAAAACTTACAATTAGGTAATGCCGCTTCGAATTTTTCACAATTGAGCAATTGTCAAAAATCTGCTTTTTAATCAAAAAGTTGTTTATTGAAACTACCTTCTTTTTTGTATCATGGATATATCTGTACTGTAATGTTTTCGGATGGTAACTCTTACTGCCAATAAAGGAGTATTACATATGTATATGGTATTAGCACTGAATGGTAATGAGAGATTGCAATCACATAAACGTTCGATCATTCATGACGCATTTTTTTTTGCATTCACATTCTCTATGTGAGTGGGTCTCAACCATTCCATAACACACTACATATATTGAGTTTACAATTTGTACCAAATCTCAAGAGTGGTTGATACATTTTTTAAATCAAACGATCACATTTTTGAAACGAATAAAATGTGAATGCACACTCAATTGATACAATCTTATACAGCTCTGCTAGAAACCAGTTCATAAATATTAACACGAATTGTAAAAGTGGCAAATTGACACGGAAAGATAACGGTAGGTTATCAATTGCTTAACTTGAACTATATTTAAGAGATCACATGACTAATTTAGCCAATGTACGGAAAACATTTCATCCTATGGGACGCGAGGATTTTTGGCCCTCCTGTAAAAAAGGCACATCTGTTCTCTTGAGTTTCCTTATAAGGACTTTTGTTGGCTTACGCATCGGACCAATGTTGTAGTTGCAAGATCATAGAAAAAGAATACGCATGCTTGGCAGAGAACTCATAGGACCAAGACCATCAGTAAAACTCATGACATCGAAAGGGAATAGTATTCCATATGGCATCACAGCGCTACTATTCTTGGCCTATGTGTGATAGGGCTGCCAGACGTCCCGGTTTTCCCGGACATATCCCGGTTTTAGACTATTTCTCCCGGTGTCCCGGTCCAACCTTAAAATGTCCCGGGTTTCGTTTTAGTGCCCGGTTTTTGATTTGATTGCACAAATTTGAACAAAAGTTCAAAATTTGCTACACTAAGAGAAAGAACGCATTGTAATATTCACAAAAATGTTATGAATTCACTGAGGGAAATAACATGAAACATGAATATTTTCTATTTGATTATCGTTTAAAAATGTTCGTATTTAAAAGTAATACTTTCATAACACGCACGCGTGGTATTGACTCAAACTCAACATTTAAATGCACATTTACATGTCTGGCTGAAGCTGAGTGCGCGAAGATGCTTGCCACAATTTGCTAATTTCCAGAGGGTCAGGGTTCAATTCCCATTACAACCTGCATGGAATTTAAATATTTTTTTTAACTTAATTATGAAAAAGCAATCGGTAATTGCAAATCGCTTCATTTTAATATGGGCGTATTTGAATTGAATATTTTTATACTAAATACTAAAATTTGTATACTTAAATGTATTACGAGTTGGGTTGGTGCTCTTTCATTCAGCACGTTTGCTTTAAATGTGAAATAGTCACATTTCGAGATAGTTGAACTTTGCACGAGCAATAGTTGATGATTAGTTCATCGTCGCCTGGGTAAAAGATTGTCGTAAGCGCCATTTTCAGGATTTTTTTAGTTCTAGATGCAGATATATATTTTGAAATAAGGTCTTTCGATTAGTGTTATCAGTTTTTAGATATCTCCTTTAGTTTCCGAGATATTGACTACAACTTTTTCGATAATTTAGTAAAAATTTAGTTGGTGATGCAGTCATATTATACTAGTCAATATCTTAAAAATGGCGTTCCCCATTTTTGGATATCGCCTTTAGTTTCCTAGATTTTAAGTAAAAAGTGTCGTTAATTTGGTGGAAATTTTGATCACATTTTGTCGTATTTCCTACAAAGTGGCTGCCAAGTTGTGGACAAATGACGTTTACGACAAAATTTTACTAAAGAAAATCCTTCATAAACTCAAAATTTATTAACAATAAACATTTAAAATTAAATAAATTTAGAATTGTGTGAACTAGTAATATTTTCAGAGACTTTGGAGAAAATCAATTTTCGCGTTTTTGAGAAATTGCATTCCAAACTTCAATCGCGATTTTCCACAGCCTGCCGAAATTAACATACGACAATCTTTTACCCAGGCGACGATATGTACCTAAATACATTCAAAATGACGTGCACAGAGTTTTACAATTATATTAAGGAAAATACAGAAGTTTTGAAACAAGTTCACAGCAACGAAAAATATGATTGATATTTTAATGTTATCTTGTACTTAAATTTTTTTCTTTCATGAAGCCTAGAGTACTTATAAGTATAGTGCCGTACAAAATTATTGGCTCGGAGGCTCTTTCATCAGATCACAATTTCTAATCAGATCTTTATAAAAATTTTGAAAATGTAGCTTTTGAGCCAATTAATAAAGTGCAAGTCTAAAAAGTCTGATTATAATGTTACAAATTTGTATGCAAATTTATTGAATTTTCCCGACTTTAGCACAAAGTTTAACAATTTTATTTTTATGTTTTTTTCATATATTTAGTATAAACTGTATTTTTATAAAGAATAAGAAAGGTTCATGCATTGTGAAAAATTCTCTGTGCTTTAGTTGTGATAAATTGTTTTGTTTTGTTGGCGTACGTTGGAATGATCTCATGATCTGATGTTTTTATGTTTTTGTTTTTGTCTGTCAAAATAGAATTTCACCACATCTTTTCGCAGATCGAAATGAAAGAGAAGGGGGCGAGAGGCCCTCCCTAAAGTGTCCCGGTTTGGCAACAGAGGTATCTGGCAGCCCTACACAATGTGTGAGGAAGATACCGCCCTTTAGTGGTTTCTGCTTAAACTAAAAACTTCGGCTGTAAAGACTGTTTTTGCTTTTATACGCTATTTTGCATTGGCCAACGCAAAAGTTCTTATTAGGCGCAACGAAGCAAGCGGGCATTGGCTGGTATCTAATAGAAATTGAAAACAAATATTACAGCGTTAGATAAAATATTATCTATACATATATAGGGGGGGCCTAATTAGAGCACCAGAAGCCAAATTAACAATTTTTAGAATTTTTGTCTGTCTGTCTGTATATTTGTACTCGCATTACTTGAAAATAGGGCTGTGCGATTAATTGATTACTCAAAATTTTAATTAATCATAAAGTAAATAACTCAATTATCCGATTAATTGGAAATTATGATTACTCAAAAGTTCAGTTACTCGAGTAATCAAGATTTTTGATTAACCAAAAATAAAAATATTTGAGTAATTTGCTTTATGATTAATCAACATTTCGAGTAAAATGAGTAATCAACATTTAAACTCTTTACATATGTATAAAGTAGTTAAAGTTCCTTGATACTTTGAGAACAAAGTTTCTGTTTTCAAAAATTAAAACGAAAAATTTTTTCATATACAGAATGTAAAAAGAAAATAAGCATTTTCCAAAGTAAACTCTTTTAACGAGCAAATGTATTTTTTTGAGTAATCATATTCCAAGTAACTCGATTAATCATTGTTTTGAGTAATCAAAATCTTGATTACTCGAGTAATTGATTAACCGAATAATTGATTAACCAACTTGCTCGAGTAATCGAATAATCGCACAGCCCTACTTGAAAACGAATGCATGGAATCGAGTGCAGTTGTCACCGATGTATTGCTAAGGGTTCAATTTAAAATATTGAAGAAAAAATTAGAGAGTTGACCCCTGTTTGAAAATTGCAGTTTAAGTAAAATGATAGATAAAATAAACATGGTAATATGGCTGCCAAAAAAAAACAGACGGTTTAGAAGCTTTACAGCTAAAGGCATTTTGTGAAAGGTTGCCACCTATTAGTAAATTTTAATTTAACTTAATTGACAAGATAAATGAAATATTGCAGTATTATTATATGGGTATCAAACTAAAGAGGTTAGGAAATTTTACTGCCGAAAATATTTTTATGGGGTGGCAACCTGTTTGAAATATTTGATTCATTTGAATTGGTAAAATAAATTAAATGATCCAATACGGATATTAAACTAAAGATGTTTTAGAAAGTTAACTATCGAAAATATTTTTGAAGCGGGCGGTATTTGAAAAATTTAATTTAGCTATTTAGTTAAATTAATAAGATAAGGTCAATATTGAATTAGTGCTCGTTTGAAGAAAGTGTACGGTATGTAGACTCGAGTTATAAGATTGAGTTAAATTTCCAGGAAAAATCCTTTCTAAATAACTTCTAAAACATATTAACTGACGCCCCCATTCATAAAAATAAAGAATGCTTGCTAAATCGAAAATTTGTTTGAAAATCTCACTTTAAAAAGCTTTAAATCTATTTTATTTTCTTTATTAATGGGGCCATAAGAGTTTTGGGAGGGAGTAACAACACAAAAATACTTTTAAGGCGCAATGAAGCACGGCGGGTATTTGCTAGCGTTTAATAAAAATCAGCAGTTCGACGAAATTCGAAACTGTAGGTAGTGAACAAGGCTGCCAACTTGGCTCAAACCGTGCCATTTTTGGGCCTATTTTACTTAAATGGCACTTAATTTTTTAATTTTGCACAAAGTGCGAAAATTGCACTTTTGAAAAATAGTAATATTCCAATACATTTTTGTGAAATCCTTTGCTTGTACTTCTTTTTCTCAACAAAAATTTTCTAATTTGTATAATGTATACAACTGGTGGATCTCACTTTGGCATTGGACTTTTGTTTTAGGAATATGTTTCTAATATTAATGCTAAGTGGGAATAACCAAACAGAAAGGCACCTTTTTAGGCACTTTTATTTTTCTATTTGGCACATTTTGGTAGTAATATGGCACTTCATAGCTAAGTAAAGTTGGCAGCCCTGGTAGTGAAGGATTGTTCGGTACGCAGAATTGGAAAGCTTTTGACTGCGATTTACCTGGGAGTTCCCAGAAGTGATTCTTGTGCGTACGGTTGAAATAGCAGCTCACAACGTCCGCATATTTATGTATATCCACGTATCCTCTAGGTAGCGATCAAACACCCGTTTTGTGATCGAGCTAAAGTGAGAAGCCGTAAAATTTCACATGCGCTGGGTTTGGGTCCCACCACGATCAAATCCCGCCAAGTGAAAACAAAAAACAGCCTCGGATGGGACCCCCTTCTTCTGATGACGACCACAGCAAAAGTTTTAGCGACTATGATTTGAGAATATGCACCTGGATTATTCGCACCCTTAATGGGGAAGGTGCCTCTGCCCGGTTGATTGATGTCCTCGGGAAGACTAAGGCAGACATCACCGCCACACAAGAAATGCGATGGCGGGGCTAGGCAAGGTAAGCGTGGAGCCTTTCGACGTCTACTATAGTTACCACGTAAAAGAGCGCAATTTCGGTGTGTGATTTGTGGTGGGAGAGAGACTCCGTCGCCGAGTACTGGCGGTCACCCCGGTTGACGAACGTCTAGCCACAATCCGCATCAAGGGGAGATTCTTCAATATTTCGTCCAAGGATCTCTTCTATGAGCGCTTGTAGAGAACGCATGAGCGCTGCCCCCGACACGATATACAACCCGTGCTTGGCGATTTCAATACCAAGGTGGACGGCCTCCACGACGAAACGTCCGATAACGGATTGAGGCAGATCCATTTCGCCGCGGCCCGAAACATGGTAATATGTAGTATTAGGTTCCAGCATAAGAAGATCCACGGATGTCTCCAGATCACGAGAAACTAAATCGACCATGTTGTGATAGACGGAAGGTATGCTTCCAGTGTTTTAGACGTACTAACACTCCGAGGGCCAAACATCGACTCGCACCACAATCTTGTTGCAGCCAAGATACGCAGTAAAAAATGTGCGCCCAACAATGCAAGGAAAGCTTAACGTTGAAAAGCTGCAATCACAGCATACAGCCAATACATTTGCTACTCGACACTCACACCTGCTCTCTGGGAGCACGCGAGCAGTGGAGCCACATTTCCCGCTCATTAAGTACCGCCGCCGGAGAAACAGGCGGGTTTTAGGTAGCCCGAAGGAACAACTGATACGATGAGGGATGTCAAGAAGCTGCAGAGAAAAAAGATATCGCCTACAGGGACTACATTCACTACATTCACTGCTTTTCGCACCAAATTTTGTGGGTATTCAAAACGAGTAAATTTTTGAGTTTGGTGCTTGGTGCGTTTTCGGTGCTTTTGTTTTTAGTGTGAAGACACCAAATTTTAAAATATTAAAAAAATGGAAGCAAAATTTACAGCAATCGTAAGTGCGTAAGCAACTTTACAAAAATTTAAACAAAATCATGGCACAGTGACAGTGATAAGCGACAACAAAATATATGGCAGCACCTTCAATCATGCCAGAAGAAATCGACCGTCGTGCAATAAACATTGATTTTTATTAATTTGAATTGGCATCCTTACAATAAAATTATGTATACATATAATGTCCATAAAATACACGAATAAAAATTTGGTGCTTTTTGGAATTCAAATTCGATGCTTTCTCTTTATCTTGTCGAGTTCGTCTTGCTCTTTAATTCTGGTATTTGTTGACGCGGCCAGTTGCTCTCAGCTCGATTGGCGCAATCTTGTATTCTATCATTCTTGGTGGAGAAGGACTTGATTTTCGCTAAAATTTCCCAACTACGTATATTTGAAGGAACAAAAAAAAAGATATTAAGGTAACGATGTATTGTGTGTAAACATTTTTGCGATAATTTTTCAAGTTCTTTCTCTTTGTTTTGTTTTAAATAAAACGGTATTAAATGATGTTGGGAGGTTTCATGAGAAACTGAACCGTAGTGCAAAAATCAGTTTTTTTTTGTAAAACTAACCAACGTGTGCACAAGACATTTGTAAAAATCTTGAATCAACCAAAAATAACTAAATAAAGCTATAAATGTATTTTTATTACCTTTTTTACGTTTGGAAATCAAGTTATAACCCACTAGAACTTGAAGGGAGATCTCCCAATGTGAGGAATAAAAGAGTAATCCCTTTGGCCTGATTTCGAAGCAATAGGAGAGATTTGTCGGTTTTGACCTCCTTTATAACTCGCTTAGGAGTTAAATCGGAGATCTCCTAAACGAGCAACAAACGAATACTCCCAGAGGCATGATTTTAGAATAATAAACGATTTTTATCGACTTTGTACTCCTTTATTGCTATTTATTAGGAGCCAAACCGGAGATCTACGAAGTGAGCAATAAAAGAATACTCCCTCAGGAATGATATCGGAGCAGTAATTGAGATTCGTCGGTTTTGTACTCCGTTATTACTTCTTTAGGAGCAAGAAGCGATGTCTCCTAAGAGAGCAATCCAGGAGTATTCCTTTTGATTGTTAGGATGGCTATAGGCACCTCGTTCAAAAGAAATTTTGTGTTATTGGAAAAATTTATCATGAAAACAAAACATAATATTTCTTATTGAAAAAAGAAAAGCAGGACGCAATCAATTAAATGGGACAGCCAAAGTTAAGACTCGTCGGTATGTATGACAATATTTGCATCAGCTTATTAATGGTTGCATTACTTAACTTAAAATGCATTTCAGATTGCGCTTTCATATATTTTCGCGTCCAGAACTTTTAATGGGTATCGGAAGAAAAGAGTGACCTTTACAAATAAGGGCTGGTAAATGGCTTGAAGTGTCGCGTTGGGTACGAGCAAAAACGAATTAAACGAACCGCCTACAGACACTAAAGACTAGTTTTCACTATGTCATATTTTGACGCCAAAATTTGGCAACATATTTTGACACAACTTTATATCCTTTATCTATACCTTTACCGATAATATTATGGGCCAAAAGCTGACAGATAGCCGATTTAGCAGCGCATGTACGCGACTTAAGACCCATCATGATCGAAATCAGTCGATAAACCGCTTTTTGATCCCATTTGACAATGCGTTTTCACTTATTTGACGACAAATGCCACTGAATTTGACATAGTGAAAACCAGCCTTTACATACATAAGTCTGCATAAAATTCCTGTCTGAGATCGGCTGCAAGTTTAAGTAACATGAAGGGTTG
Source organism: Rhagoletis pomonella (assembly GCF_013731165.1). Lineage (NCBI taxonomy): Eukaryota > Metazoa > Arthropoda > Insecta > Diptera > Tephritidae > Rhagoletis > Rhagoletis pomonella. The sequence goes on along the minus strand of NW_023458555.1, from coordinate 64,185,721 downwards.
GGTTTCCTTGCTCTACCAGGTGAATACCAATCAAACACTCTCCAGGGAAGCATCCTCGTCAACATATTTTTTTATTTTGTTCAACGTTCATATAATTTTTCTATATAATTTTCAATATGCATTATTTATGTACATATGTCATATTAGCGTATATACATATGTATATGTGCATGTAAATATGTTATAAAAAGAATTAATAAATCCTACGTAAGATAGCAAAATATTTTTATGTAAATCGCTTGTTTTGAAGCTCCATGAGGAGGAATATAGGAGAATAGAAACGCTATATTTTACTCTTACAGGATGTTTGAGGGATGACTCTGATGGGAGTACTCCTTTATTGCTCGTCCGGGAAGGATATAGGATGTTTTTCTATGTGCCCTCCCTAGTTCCCTTCTTGGGCGGTTTCTGGTATAATTCTTTGTGTACTCTCTGATCGCTCGTTCAGGAGGTCAAAGAGAATACTCGCCCTCCTAGGACATTCCGTGTTAAATTGATCATACAAAATAACACGCTTAAACACAGAAGTATAGGGGAGTAATGGGGAGCAGTCGTAAACTCGCAAGGGAATAATCAACAAGCAATCGTACGATGCTCCCAAGTTCTACTGGGAAGTAAATTTTTTGAAAGAGTTTAAAGTACGGTTTGTTGAAAGTAATTTCAAATAATTTGCGATTCATAATTCAAGTGCTTGGTAAAAAAAAATGTATAGTAGAACTCATCTACTTTTAATAAAATTGTGTTATATATTAAATTATGTAAAGTATTCACCTATATTATGAGTTATTATTAAGGATATTGGCCTTATGCCACCCGGGAGAAAAAAGCTAAAATTTGTTATATTGAATTACAGAATTTCAGGTTGCGGTTCGTGTTTGTTACATAAAGTTAGAAATTTATTTGAAGTAACTATATACCACGGTTGCATTTTCGTTTTCACATAGTCGGTTAAGAATAACTCAACAGTGAAGCATGATTCGATGTTTCAGAAATGCTCCGATTTTTCTTCACAGAAATCTGGTCACCGTACTCATACGCCCTCGACTACAGTTGGCGTTCCCCACCACGCTGTGGGATCAGAAAGTTGGTTCGTTATACAATTTGTGTTGCAAATACTCTTTCCTTTTTCGCTCATCAATTCTTTTTTTCTTTAAAAGTTCTCTTCACTTCGTTTTTTGCCGGTTTATTATATACACTTTAATAGCTTGCGGTGTATTTCAGCAAACTACGCAATTTAAGCGTTTCGAAAATTGTTTGCGTAAGACTGTTGCGTAAACTTTCAATAAATCGCAAACAGAAAGTCGACCTTGACTACAACAAGTAAACCACTGCAGCTAAAAACAGCAATAAATTTTACGCAGACAATACAGGCGTTGCACACAATTACTCGCAAGCATAGGAATTTACTTTTACCGGCAAATTGGCTTTTAGCTTTTGGTTTTTATTCAGCTGTGCCCCCACATTTTATACTACGATTTTACACATCATTTAGTTGTAACTCTGGTTCGACATTACAGTCATTGACACAAATTCCAAATTGATACAAAATAATATACCTATTAAGTCGCTGTTCAGCCCATTTTGCTGACATTTCTTTGAATCGTATTTTAAAGATAGAAATCGTTGTTCTCTTTGATTTACAGGAACCTTTAAGGAAAACAGCTATTTTTAAAAGCTTTTATTTGCAAGGTTCCCATTTACATATGTATATATGTACATAAGTTGTCCTATTTAAATTTCCAAAAAAAAGTTTCTAGCCACTGGTATTCAATTGAGCTGAAATTTGGCACATTTACATACGTATATATGTATGTACAAACGATTGCTGACAATGCATTATTGTGGTAAACTGACTCTCTAGCTGTGGTTCTCTTCTCCTTTATTGGCGCTGCAACTACCTCAGCGATTTTGGCCGAGTCCAAAGCAGCACGCCAGTCATTTCTCTTCAGTGCCAACTGACGCCAATCGGAAAGGCCAAGTTTATTTATTTATTTATTTAGTCTAATAAACGTATAAAAGTTCCTTACAGACTAATAACAAAATTCAGCTTAGTTACTAAATAATAATAGATAAGAACTAGAAATGGAACCCAAGGATTTTTTAAATATATCTAATGAAAATGCAAAATCAATTGAAACATTATTCGAAGTCATATTAAGTTCGTTTAAAGCTCGTTGAATAGGGGCATTACGGGAGTATTCAGTTTTGTACCTGCCCCCGTAGAATGGTAAGAAGTTAACCCAAGTCCTTCCCCACCTTCTTCGCCTGATACCGCCAGCGAGTTCCGGTTTAATACTTTCAGAGCTTGAGCGTCGGTATCCATTCGAACGACATGGGCAAGCCAGGGGAGCCGCTGTATTTTAATACGCTGCACTATGTCCAAGTCATTGTAAAGCTCATACAGCTCATCATTCCATCATAACGCTCCATCGTAGCGCTCATGGAAAAGATGCTTGGACTCCACGTCCTTCTCTTCTGTCGGGGCATGGGCTCAGATGAGCGAGATGTTGAAGAATCTAGCTTTGATGCGGATTGTGGCTAGACGTTCGTCCACCGGGGTGAACGCCAGTACTCGGCGACGGAGACTCTCTCTGTAACTGTAGTAGACGTCGCAAGGGTTCACACTTACTCTTCTTTGCCCCGTCCATGGCATTTCTTGGATGGCGGTGATGTCAGCAGTGTTGCCAGAACTTTTTGGGCCGACCGGCTAGATTGGCAAAAAAAAGCGGCTAAAAACGGCTAAAATGTTTTAGTGAAATTTCACATAGACTCTGGCAAAAAACGGCTAAAATTTTTTAGTAAAAATTCACATGCTTTATTTAAATAAATCGCAAGAAACGAAAGACTAGTTAACACCATTAATTTATATCGAGTGTATATTCCTCATCATCAAATGAACCACTATTGTATATATCACCTGAATTCATTAATTTTAAGAGATCGTCATCTACAGTAAAATTATGGCAGCATTTTTCTTCACGTTTTAAACCGTATCTTATATATAAAATAGCGTTTAACGTTTTAACGCACATTGGATTTCTTTGCTTAGTTTTTATTATATTCATTGAACTAAATATTCGCGCTACTTCTGCATTACTTATAGGCAAAAAAAGAAAACTAAAAACTAGGTTGGAAAGGTCAGCAAAAGGGTTTTCTCCTAGGGCATTTCGAAATTGATAAACTTCGGCCCAAAATTTTACAGTTGAGTCTAAATTACTCCAGGTATGTAACGTTAACCATTGCCATTGCATCTCTATGGATGTTATTTCGTCGGCATTATATTTGTGTTTTTGTTGCTGTAGTTGAACAAATACTTTTGGTTTAATTACTCTTAATGCATTTCCAACCGAAAAAAGTCATTTTTTTTAGTGTGACAATATTTGTAGGGAGGCGTTGGCGTAATTCCTTTATTAAAGTGATAATAAAATAGCGACCATTTTCTCGAATTATTTACTCGGCTTCGTGGTCAAAAGCGTTTGTGCTTACTTTTGTTTTTAAATACTCTTCAAAACTGTGATAAAACTGAGGAAATGGAGCAAGGTATGGTTCCAACGGGGAGCATATAGGATCAAATGTGTCCGCGCTAATAACCACTAGGGAGCATAGATGCGAAAGTAAAACATTGAGTTCATTAAAAATCTTCATTGGGTCTGCATTATTGCTTTCGAACAACTTGTTTACTTTTTGCACCTGAAAATTATAGTAAAATCGGCTAAAAACGGCTAACTTTTTTTTACAAACCGGCTAACAAATCGGCTGCCGGCTAGATCGAATTTTCTCCGGCTAGTTGCTATCAAAACCGGCTAAATCTAGCCGGAAAACGGCTAAAATGGCAACGCTGGATGTCAGCCTTAGTCTTCCCTCATCATGTCGGTCTCCTTGCCGCTGGGGCTTGAGTGATGCTATGTCAGTCATACTGGTGTGCCAGGCACAGCACCATGAACCAAGAGGGGTACTGGGTATAGGACTGGAGTCTGCGGCTGCTCACCCGTAGTTCGTGTGGCGGCCGTGGGCTGCAGCTCCCATGCGCAGACGCCCGCACCGACGTTCCCCCAACCCAACCGATTCCTTAAGCCTCTAGAGGGCGCGCAAAGTTCTTCGTACCTTCTGAGGCTTAACGAAGAAAATATTGGGTCATTGCAAAAAATGGACAACAAGCTGCTCTTCGGGGTGAGAACAGAGACACTAAAAATATTCCGCTCCAATGAGCCGATTCCAGAGGTTGATATCGAGGATGCCAACCAGATGTTGGGCGATATGAACTTCAAGGTTACCGCGGACAAAGAGGTCGCTGAAGATGCCAACCAGGTGCTGGCAGGCACAGGGCCAGTTAACAATGCCGAGAAAGTCGATGAAGGTGGTCCAGGCAAATCTTAGGCACTCTAAGGCTGCCTCGGACAAGCTCCTGGTCTTCCTAAGGGAGGAAGACATCGACATGTCATTGATACAGGAACCTTGGGTAAGGGACCTAGAGGTTAAGGGACTCACTGACGCCCGCTATAACCTCTTCTACACTAATATATCAGGTAAACCCCGCGCGTGTGTATTGGTTAAAAAATATATTAAAGCTTTCTTATGTTCCAATTTCAGCTCACCGGATACTACAGTCGTCAACTTGGAGTTGATGAATAAACAAAGCTGTCTTATATCATCCGTATACATGGCCGTGTATGACAGGCCGTGTCCGCCACAGGAAGTCGGCACTTTACAAAGGCTAGCAGGAGTTAGTCCAGTGGTACTCGGCTGCAATGCCAATTCACGGCATACATTATGGGGCAGCTCGGAAACCAACGAAAGAGGTGAGTCGCTATTTCAATTTATTATTGATTCTACGTTTAGGATTTGCAATAGAGGTAGTACTCCCACCTTCATATTTCCTAGTACCTCTGATTTTTGCGGTTGGGAAGTGGTCCTAGACCTAACTCTGCTGACCGAGGGGAGGTCAATAAATGGAGAGTATCCGACGAAGAGACCCTCTCGGACCACCGTCGAATACTCTTTGAGCTAAATATTGCGGCGGATACGCCTACTCCCTTTAGAAACCCTCGTAAAACAGATTGGGACTTATTTCAAAAGGTTATTGGAAAAGAATTGAAGAAACTACCAGTTGAAGACATTCCTACAAGAGGCGAGCTGGACGCCAAAGCGGAAAGCCTGAATAAGGCCTTCGGAAAGCCTTTACGAAGGCTTGTCCGCTGAGGTATGGCAAGAAAGCGCGCACATCCTGGTGAAATGAGAACCTTACAGCGCTACGGAAGCAAGTAAGATAATCCTTCAATGCTACAGGATTAAGGTATGGGACCTATACAGATAGAACCTAAAGAAATACAAAAAAGCGATACGGGACGCCAAGGAGGCGTCCTGGAGGGAATTCTGCGAATCCATCGAGGATACCAAGGAATCTGCGAGATTAAGCAAAATCCTTGCCAAAGGGCACTCACAGCCAACATATTTAAAAAGGTCAGATGGTTCATGGACCGAGTCGGCTGGGGAGTCGCTGGATATCCTTCTGAATAATACACATTTTCCAGGGTGCAAAATCGATGTAGTGGAAACCGATGCCCCAGACCATATACCAACCCTCTCCGAAGACCTCTTAGAGGAGCTACTAGAGAGGGAAAAAATAAAATTTGCTATCTTCAAATTCTCACCCTATAAATCACCGGGTATGGACGGAATACTAACAGTCATGCTTCAGAAAGCTTCTGAGATGGTCATTCCAGTCCTAGAAACAATTTTTAGAGGGTGCCTAATACTGAACCACGTTCCGTTAAGCTGGAGGAAGATTAAGGTAATTTTTATTCCTAAAGCGGGAAAACCAACCAATAAGCCTAATGTCCTTCGTGCTCAAGACGTTTGAGAGGCTGTTGGATCTGTATGTTAGGGACAAGACGTCCCATTTATCATGCTCTCAACATGCGTACTTGAAAGGGATGTCAACGGAGACTGCCCTACATGAAGTGGTACGTACAATTGAGAGTTTGCTTTACTATAAACAATTTACAATGGCGTCCTTTATAGACATCGAGGGGGCCTTTAATAATGTCAGTGTAGATTCCATCCATGAGGCACTTATGGAAACAGGGATTGATCACTGTGTCCGGGCTTGCATAGTGTCTCTGCTAAGGAGCAGAGTAATACATGCCGAACTGGGGTATCAAAGCAGGGCCGTATATGCAGTGAGAGGCACCCCACAGGGAGGAGTGCTATTACCGTTACTATGGCTCATGGTCTTAAACAAACTACTCGTAAAGCTGGACTCTCAGAGAATCAAAGCGGTGGCTTACCCCGATGATGTAGCGATACTGGTATCGGGTCAGTTTTCTTCGGTCATAAGTGAAATTATGGAAAGGACTTTAAAGATAGTAGATTCCTCGGCCATAATCTGTTCTCTTAGTGTAAACCCGGAGAAAACTGACCTTATGCTTTTCACAAATAAAACAAAATTACCAAATTTTAATAAACCAAGGTTCCGAGGAACGGAACTGGATCTTTCAATGAAGGTGAAATACCTTGGAGTTATTTTGGATCCCAAACTTAACTGGAAATCAAACATTGAGGAGCGTGCTAGGAAGGCCACGGTGGCTCTCTATGCGGCCAAGAGAATGTTGGGCAACAGATGAGGTTTGAAGCCAAGAATTGTGCACTGGATGTACACAGCTATAGTCCGACCCACAATCTCTTATGGGGCGCTGGTCTGGTGGCCAGCCCTTACTAACGATTACGTAGTTTAAAAGCTAGGCGGAATTCAAAGGTCAGCAGCCGCTAGCGTAACAGGCGCAATGAGATCCTGTCCGAAGGACGTTTTGAACGTCTTTCTTGACTTATTACCTATAGATATCTTCATCGAGAATTCAGCTGCTAACAGCGCCATCAGAATGCGTGCCCTGGGGCTCTGGAAGGAAAGACCGTTCGGGCACGGTTCCATCCTAGACGCAATACCGTCTGAAATTAAAGCACTGCCCACTGACTATATCCTGTCGAAGACCTGGGCTCACCACAAACCCCGCACGAAATTCCCAAGCCGCAGTGACTGGAATCAGGAAGATTTCGGGTACTTCAGGGCTTAACTGTCTTTACGGATGGGTCAAAGATGGAATGCGGGGTTGGTGCTGGGTTCTTCATTGAGCAATATAACCTAAAATTATCCTTCCGCCTACCAGACTATGCAAGCGTCTTCCAGGCCGAAACGTTTGCTATTAAGGAGGCAGTAAGGTACATCAAAGACAATGTACCCGCGAGAACGCAAGTGAACATCCTCTCGGATAGCCAAGCGGCTATTCAGGCACTTTCCTCTAACTCTGTTAGATCTCAGCTAGTGGATGAATGTAGGAGAGAGCTGGCCTATATCTCTGATCAATACGAAATTACCCTAATATGGGTTCCGGGACATAGGAGCATCTACGGAAACGAGGCAGCGGACGAACTAGCAAGGAGCGGCTCCGCACTGGATATGTCCGACGAGGTGGACATGGGCGCCTCGCTCAGGGAGATTAAGACAAAAATTTCCGAATTTTATCATTCGAAGGCCAGGCAGAGGTGGAACTGCACAGGATCCTATAGAATTGCCCGGCAGTTCTGGGTGCCCTACGACCCACTCAAAACCAAAGCTCTCTTAGGAATGAGCAAAACAAATGCCTACAAACTTAGTGCAGTGTGCACAAGGCACTGGCCCGTTGGGGTACATGCCGAAAGGATAGGACTGCCCTTCAATAGGTTCTTTCGGAGCTGCGATGACCCGGGCTCAAAAGAGACAGTCGAACACTCGGCAAACCATTCCTGAAGAATATTTCAGAGTGCAGCAGCCTCTCTCTGTATGACGTACTGAAATTTATTAAAGCCGCCAAATGGCTGTAGGTTGCACGAGTTGTGGAATCAAAATGGCAAACTTGCTAATTGCTTGTCACCTGAGTGACAATCCACTTAAACCAACCAACCAACCTTCCCGAGGACATCAATCAGCCGGGAAGAGGCACCTTCCTCATTAAGGGTCCGGATATTCCAGGTGGCTACTCTCAAATCATAGTCGCTAATACGTTTGGCGTGACCGTCATCAGAAGAACGGGGTCTCATCCGCGGCTGCTTTTTGTTTTTCACTGGGCGGGATTTTAACGTGGGGGCCCAAACCCAGCGCATGCTAAGTTTTACGCCTTCTCACTTTAGCTCGATTCCAAGCGGGTGTTTGGTTGCTACCCAGAGGATACGTGGATATAAATATCCGGACGTTCTGAGCTGCGATGTCAACTGTACGCACAAGAATCACTCCAGGTGAATGGCAGTCAAAAGCTTTCCAATTCTGCGCACCGAACCATCCTTCACTCCCTACAGTTTGGAGTTTCTACATACCGTGCACTTTCTTTATATGTGTACTAATTCAATATTTAAGTAAATTAAATTTTTCAAATACCACCCTCTTCAAAAATATTTTCGACAGTAAACCTTCTAAAACCTCTTTAGTTTAATATCCGTATTGAATCTTTTAATTTAATTTACCAATTTAAATGAATAAAATTTTTCAAAGAGCTAGCTACCACCATAACAATATTTTCGGCAGTAAAATTTCCTAACCTCTTTAGTTTGATTCCCATATTGCAATATTTCATTTATCTTTTCACTTAAATTAAATTCAAATTTTCTAACAGGTGACAACCTTTAAAAAAATGTCTTCAGCTGTAAACCTTCTAAACCTGCTTTTTTGGCAGCCATATTACCATATTTACTTTATCGCATCATTTTACGTAAACTGTAATTTTCAAACAGGGGCAACTCTCTAATTTTTTGTTCCATATTTTAAATTTAACCTCTAGATATACATCGGTGAGAACCGCATTCGATTCCATGCTCTAGTTTTCAAGTAATGCGAGTACAAATATACAGACAGACAGAAAGACAGACAGACAAAAATTCTAAAAATTGTTAATTTGGTTTCTGTTGCTCTAATTAGAACCCCCACATTTGTATAGATAATATTTTATATAACGCTATTTGTTATACCCGAGCGCATTTGTGCACTTGGGTATTATAACTTTGTTCACATAACGGTTGTTTGTAACAGGCAAAACGAATCGAGATAGATATAGACAAATGTGTACATAAACGATCAGGAGGAAAGAGAAATCGATTAAGCGGTGACTGTCTGTCCGTCCGTCCGTTCGTCCGTCCGTACGATATCTTAACAAAACTTGGTACGTGTACTTCTTTCTGGCGTAGGACGGATGGTATTGAAAATGGGCAAAATCGGACAATAACCACGCCCACCTCCCATATAACGGTAATTTTCAGAAATACAAAAACTGCGATATTTTAGTAACTACTGAAGATTATTCACTCAGAATCGATATTTGCAATACTTTTAAGAGGGGAAATAAGAATGTTATGAATTTTTGAAAAATGGGCGTAGCCACGCCCGCTTATGGTTACATGTGTATATCTTGGTAACCGTTGCACCGATTTCTTCCAAACTTGGCACGGTACAGGATACCAAATGGCCGAAAATTTTTAAAATCGGACAATAACCACGCCCACATCCCATGTAACGGTAATTTGGAGAAATACGAAATCTTTGATAAATCAGTAAATATTAAAGCTACTTGCTAGCTTGCTTCGCGGCGGCTAATAAGAACTTTTGCGTTGGCCAATGCAAAATAGCGTTTAAAAGCAAAAACAGTCATAAAAGCAAAAATTTTTAGGTTAGGGGGCTACCACTAAAAGGCGGTATCCTCCTCACACATAAGCCATGAATATTAGCGCTGTGATGCCATATGGAATACTAATTCCTTTCGATGTCATGAGCTTTACCGACGGTCTTATTCCCACCTGTGAGATCTCTGCCAAGCATGTGAATATTTTTCTATGATCTTGCAACTACAACATTGGTCGGATGCGTAAGCCAAAAGATGACAGAACAGATGAGCGTTTTCTTTTACAGGAGGGCCAAGAATCCTCGCTGTCCCATAGGATGAAAAGTTTTCCCGTACATTGGCTAAATGAGTCGTGTGAGCTCATGAATATCGTACAAATTAAGCAATTGATATATTTACCGTGATCTTTCCTTGTCAATTCGCCACTTTTACAATTCGTGTTAATATTTATGAACTGGTTTCTAGGAAGAAGCAGGATCGCAAAGGGTGCTTGAGCGCGTCAAACAAAGGTGCGCTTACACAATTTTGCGGTCTTTCTATGCATACTTAACCCCATCCTTCATTTAGCCATCTGAAAATTAAGTTCGTATTACTTAAGCATACGACCAAAGTAGGCCAAACACACGGGGTTTCTATATATTTCAGCTGCAGCGCTATCCATTGGGTCCATTTTCTGCAAAACCTTTGCTTATCGTAAGATGAATACGTATTATGAATTTCAACCAGATTGTATAAAAAACACGGACTCCAAATACCCCGACTCCAGCGCCACCCAGCGCGTCCATTTTTATCAAAAGAATTTTTCATCATACAGGGACATAGCTCACATTTAAAATTAGAACGAAATCGGTTAATAAATACGACTTTTATAAATAACTCTACTACAGGACCAGCCTGCGAGTTTTCTAGTAGGATATAATAGGACCATACATTTTTGTTTGAGTTTAGTCCGAACAACGAAAACGGCTATCATTTAATGTATATAGATACATATGTAGATAGGACAGTATATACCGAGACTCATAAAAATCAAAGCTTCAAACCAGGGTTGTTGCGAATATTCGCATTCGCATTCACAACAGTGGAGCTTCCGCATTAATTTTAACATTCGCATTCGCAATAATCGATGCGGAGCTTTTGCGAATGCGAATATTGTGCAAGTGAACTGATAAAACGTAAAACGTATATGTGGCAAACAAAATGACAAATTGTAGCCAAAATTTTTTGCCTGTGCTACGTTAAAATGGTCCACCTACGTCCCCTATCTTTTGTAATTTAAAGTCGAAGAGTGAGATCCTTCAATAGGTATTTCCAGCGGATATGTTCAACGTCTAGTTATCAATAGAATACGCTATCGTAACTATCGAATATTATTTGTCAAAGGTCTGTTGAAAAACTGGATGCATCGCTAGTTTTTATTTCTACTTTTTCTTAGATAAATGTAATTATTTTTCTCTCATAAAACTTAATATGATTAAAAGTCTAGTCAATGATTACCGAACACGTCAACTTGGCCAGAAACGAAAATATTTTGTTTTTGTATTTTCCTTTCCAACTGATGGCCTCTTGGCCACCTCAGCGATATCGAAGCGAAAGTATCGATATGGTACTCATTTAAAGTATCGCTTTAAAAATATCGGGTACCCATTAATATCGGAATAAAAATACTCGATATTGCAAATATCGATACCAAAATCCAAAAAATTTATCTGAATATAGGTTTCGCATATAGGCCGCTGGGGTGTAGTGGTGTGCGCAAACCTTGAAAATGAAAAACAGCTTCCCATAAAATACAATCGCCGTTCAGAGTCGACATAAAACTGTAGGCACCCCCTTTGTGCCACAACATTAAGGCCCACGCGACAAATTCGCGAGAAGTTCTGCCAAACTTTAACATAATGTGTAAGCGCCGGACTTTATTATTATTACAACACCTAGAGATTGAGGTGTTGACTGAAACACCGAGGCCGCCACATGCAATCCTAACCATAGTACAAATTTCTGCACTTTGAAGCCCAATTTTTATCGGGCAGAATTGTTACAGGCCAACCTTATATGCGTGCGTAAAAAGCTAACTTGAATTCCAAGACGTTTATGCTCAATTGGCATTTTGGCGCGACTATGAATTCAAATTTTTCTCAGCAAACTTCTGTAAATTTGACAGAAATGCAACTCCGAGAAATCACACACGCAAATTGATTTGGGTTTATCAAATGAGATAAACTTGCGTGCGTGCGTAGAAAAACTCTCGCCGGTAATATTAGGTTGAGCTAATAATAACATTATCCTTCACTGAAAAAAAACGCGTTATAAGAATAAACATTTTTTTATTTGATTACCGTTTAAAAATGTTCGTATTTAAATCAAGTGAAGTGTCTTAACAAAATCGATTTTTCCATTCAATCCAAATACTCGCGTATTAGAATGAAGCATTTTCCACTACTCGGATGGCGTTTTGCACGTCTCGGATGCTTTTTCATATGTAATTAAGAAAGTATATGTATACAAAGCAATGCATGCACAGTGGTGGCAACACATACACACATACATGAGTTGTGTTTTTTTACAAATTATCTAGTAACTTGCCAGTAACTCTCCAGTAACTTTATTTCTAAAAATTCGCTCTCATAGAAAAAATTTGCAAAAAAGTACGCGAACGCTTTTCCAGTAATAATTTGCAAGTTTCATGAACAGCTGATAAATTGGTTGTTTATTCGCAGCATATTCCCAATAAAACGATATATTTTATATTTAAATATGTTTGTTTTGAAAATTTCCACAATAAAAATCCACAAACAGTTTCTTTATTAGTTTAAATTTCATACAGCAACATGCGATCAGCTGTTTTTCGTACTGGCAAATTCTTACAAGTAAAAATTTATTCAGTAAAATCCAGTAAAAACTTGCAACTTCAGCTGTCATTTTTCGCTCTCTCAATTTCCCCTACTTTGCAAGTTTTTGCGTACGAAAACGCCAAAACATGAAAATTCGTAAAAACTTTTACTGGATTTTACTGGAAATGAGTAAAAAAACGCAACTATGGTATGACATAATGGACTAATAGCGCGCTGTGATGTTGATTCAAACTCAACATTTGAAAACACCTTTACATGTATGGCTGTAGCTGAGTGTGCAAAGACGCTTGATACAATTAGTTGCGGCCAAGAGGGTCCGGATTCAATTCCCATCAGACGGAACATAAAATAAATTTTTTTTCTTCTTAATTACGAAAAAGCATCTGTGCACTTTACAACCACATATTTTATAACGTATATACTCAAATTTAAAACGAGTTGGGTTGGTGTTCTTTCATGTGCGTATTTTTTCAATTTAGCACGTTTTTTTTATTCTAAAATTTTTTTCCCTCAGTGTTGGAATGTGAGCTTATGACATTCGATACGATACTAGGGTTCTGGTACTCGATTCCAAAAAATATCATTTTAAAACTATCGAGTAGAAAATATCGGTATCGAATGCCAAAAGTATCGTTATGGTATCGTATCGTATCGAAATTCGTGTCCCTAGGCCACCTATAATATTCCTGAACAAAAATATATTGCTTTGGGCAATATGTATAATAAGTTACGTTACGTAAATTAAGTCTAGATTAATTGAACCTTAAGTTCCGCTTTTCCTTTCGTCACTGAAATGAATTTAGCAAACGTCAAGCTGTGAAGTTCTACTTATATTATGCTCTGATTTGTCTTTGTATTTTGCAAAGTTTATTGTGCTAATTCTGAGTAAAAGTTGCTATAAAAAGTGCCCACGAGCATCTTAGTGTGATAATAATCGAAGCTAAGTGAAAGTTTTGTGATTTTTGTGGTTTATATTAAATTTAATTAAATTTCACTAGCATACATCTAATCTTGCCGAGTCATTTGTTGTTGTAATTCCTTTGTAGTTAACTGAGATCGTTTCTATTTTTGCACATTTCTTTTTGCTCTTTTTGTTTACTTCTTTTAGTATTTCTTGTCACAGCTGTTTGCGTTGCGTTTATTAAGTGTCAAAATACAGTGATACTCAAACTGTTCGCTACATATAACGGGTGATTTTTTAAGAGCTTGATACCTTTTTTTTTTAAAAAAACGCATAAAATTTGCAAAATCTCATCGGTTCTTTATTTGAAACGTTAGATTGGTCCATGACATTTACTTTTTGAAGATAATTTCATTTAAATGTTGACCGCGGCTGCGTCTTAGGTGGTCCATTCGGAAAGTCCAATTTTGGGCATTTTTCGAGCATTTCGGCCGGAATAGCCCGAATTTCTTCGGAAATGTTGTCTTCCAAAGCTGGAATAGTTGCTGGCTTATTTCTGTAGACTTTAGACTTGACGTAGCCCCACAAAAAATAGTCTAAAGGCGTCAAATCGCATGATCTTGGTGGCCAACTTACCGGTCCATTTCTTGAGATGAATTGTTCTCCGAAGTTTTCCCTCAAAATGGCCATAGAATCGCGAGCTGTGTGGCATGTAGCGCCATCTTGTTGAAACCACATGTCAACCAAGTTCAGTTCTTCCATTTTTGGCAACAAAAAGTTTGTTAGCATCGAACGATAGCGATCGCCATTCACCGTAACGTTGCGTCCAACAGCATCTTTGAAAAAATACGGTCCAATGATTCCACCAGCGTACAAACCACACCAAACAGTGCATTTTTCGGGATGCATGGGCAGTTCTTGAACGGCTTCTGGTTGCTCTTCACTCCAAATGCGGCAATTTTGCTTATTTACGAAGCCATTCAACCAGAAATGAGCCTCATCGCTGAACAAAATTTGTCGATAAAAAAGCGGATTTTCCGCCAACTTTTCTAGGGCCCATTCACTGAAAATTCGACGTTGTGGCAGATCGTTCGGCTTCAGTTCTTGCACGAGCTGTATTTTATACGGTTTTACACCAAGATCTTTGCGTAAAATCTCCCATGTGGTCGAATAACACAAACCCAATTGCTGCGAACGGCGACGAATCGACATTTCACGGTCTTCAGCAACACTCTCAGAAACAGACGCAATATTCTCTTCTGTACGCACTGTACGCATTCGTGTGGTTGGTTTAATGTCCAATAAAGTAAACTGAGTGCGAAACTTGGTCACAATCGCATTAATTGTTTGCTCACTTGGTCGATTATGTAGACCATAAATCGGACGTAAAGCGCGAAACACATTTCGAACCGAACACTGATTTTGGTAATAAAATTCAATGATTTGCAAGCGTTGCTCGTTAGTAAGTCTATTCATGATGAAATGTCAAAGCATACTGAGCATCTTTCTCTTTGACACCATGTCTGAAATCCCACGTGATCTGTCAAATACTAATGCATGAAAATCCTAACCTCAAAAAAATCACCCGTTATTTTTAAGGTAAATACATCAGCTCCTAAATTGTTGTGTGTGTTGTGTTAAACTTATTTTGCTTGTCTTTTTATTAACACAAGTGTTATTAAATCTTTCAATATGAAGTGTGATCTTGATAACTGCCAAATTAAAAGCGAATCTGAACGCTACTTATCGTGCTGGCTCTGTGATGGTATTTGCCATCTAAAATGTGCTGGTTTGACAGGAAGAATTCTGGACGCTATTAATGATGGCAAAGGTCTTCGCTGGTCTTGCTTAAAGTGCAGGTCAACCGAAGTTGATCTCTTTAAGTTGTTTAGGCAAACCAGAAATGGGTTTTCTGAGGTAGGGAGAGAGTTGTCGGTACTGACCGAAAAATTTAAACATTGTGAAAATGTATTTAAATCTTTTAAATGCTTAGATACCGTACAATCTATGAAGGACATTCGTGTGTCAAAACGTAATCGTCTTCATAGTCCGCCTAATGAAAGGAACGTTCCACGTCAGAACAATCTTCCGAATGACTTAATTCATCTTTCTTCTCCATGTCCACAGACAACGGAGTTATCTTCCTCAAAAGAACATATATCAAAGTCTGCTTCTAATAATAATGACCCTGCAGTATTTTCCCCTTCCCCCGTTGAAGTTGTGGCACCGCCATCTAATCTTCCAACGCTTACTCTACCCTCAATTAGTAACTCAGTTACTCAACCCCGTCCGCCGGTAATCGAGTCTAATACTAGGAGACTGGTTGTGGTTCCCCCAAAGAAGTCTATATTTGTATCTAGATTTTCGAGGGATACTTCCGAGGACGATATAAAGTTTTACATCTCGTCCAAAGTTAAAACTGTCAACTTAAGTATCAGAAAATTTAATTTTAAATATGAAAGAAATATTTCTTCATTTAAAATAGACGTAAATTTAGAAAATTTTGACATGCTGCTTAGTAGTTCTTTTTGGCCCTCCGGAGCTTTCGTTCGTCTATTTGAGTATAGGCCCAACAAAAATAATAATTTAGCAAATATTCCCCGTCAGAATACAGAATCAAAAAACTGATTGCTAAATCTGCTTTAAGTATTTATTATCAAAACGTAAGAGGCATAAATACTAAATTAACGAATTTATATCTTAATGGCCTTGAAAGCAATTATAATATAATTTCTTTGACTGAAACTTGGCTCAAACCTCACACTTTTAATTCAGAGATTCTTTCAAATAATTATCATATCTACAGAAAAGATCGGGAGGACTGAGTCGGCGGTGGCGTACTCTTTGCCGTAGACTCTTCAATACCATCTGAAGAAGTTAGTCTTCCACACATTGAATCTGCAGAATTCAAATGCATTCGTGTTCAGGTTGGAAGGGGGTTTACTTACTTAGATCTATGCTATATTCCTCCCCGATCTGACTTATCAGTGTATTCACAACATGTATCTTTACTGAAGTCAATTAATTCAATGACTAAACCCTCTGATTCATTGATTGTGTTGGGTGACTGTAATTTACCAAATGTATCATGGAACATCATTGGCAATGATATTGTACCTTTCTCGTCTAGCGCGTGCAACAACGTATTTTTAGAGGAGATGGCTGAACTCTGCCTGAATAAAGTTAATGTACTTCGCAATAAGTTTGGCAAAGTATTAGATCTTGTTTATGTTGACGATGCATCTAAGTCGACTGTAAATAAATGTGACCCACTAGTTTTGCCCGAAGATGTCTACCACTTTTGCGTCACAAGTTCTTTGAATTAAACAAAAAGTGTTATAAAGATTACTTGTGTAAAATCAAACGACGTATAATATATAACCCCAAATCATTTTATGATTTCGTAAACTCCAAGCGAAATGTACGTGGGCTTCCTTCCGCCATGAAGTATCAAAATACCGTCTCTGGTGATAATCAAACAATTTCTAACATGTTCGCTCAGTTTTTTAAATCCAATTATTCCACTAACTCCCAAGCATACTTTGACTATCCTTTTAAACTAAGTCCAATTAACTCAATACATAACCCTATAATATCTCCCGATGATGTTTTAGTTTACCTGAAGTCCTTAAAGCAGTCTTTTAGTTATGGTCCTGACCAGATCCCCACTTGTTTTCTTAGAAATTGTGCTGATTATCTCTATGAGCCGTTAACAGCCTTATTTAATTTGTCTCTTAAAGAGGGCGTTTTTCCAACTGTATGGCAGGAATCGTTCATAACCCCCTTACGTAAAAGCGGTAGCAGGTCTTCAGTGGAGAACTACCGGGGCTTAGCTAAGCTTTCTGCAATTCCTAAATTATTTGAAGCAATTATAACAAATCGGTTGACGCATTCTATCACTTCAAGCATTTCATACAGTCAACATGGATTTTGCAAGGGCAAATCAACTTCTACAAATTTACTTGAATTAACATCCTATATCTCAAAAGCATTTAGTGAGAGCAAAACTGTTGATGTTATATATACTGACTTCAGTAAAGCATTTGACAAAGTGTGCCACTCGTTGCTCATCTATAAACTTGATCTTCTTGGTCTTCCACCTAATTTTCTACGTTGGATCTCTTCATACCTCTATGATAGATCACAAAGGGTATTGTTTAAAAATACTATCTCTGACGTCATTGATGTTACTTCAGGAGTCCCTCAGGGTAGCCACCTAGGCCCGATTCTGTTCTTGCTTTTTATAAACGATGTTTCTACAGATATAAAATTCTCCAAAATTTTAATGTATGCAGATGATGTAAAGCTTTATAAATCGTACGTTTCAATTAAAGAAAGGTCTTTGCTACAATCAGACTTAAAAAGCATGGCTTACTGGTGTAAAGTAAATCTTATGCCTCTAAATCTTAAGAAATGTAAAGTAATGTGCTTCTCGCGAAGAGCTGTTCTGCCAGTTTCTTATATAATAGGTAACCATAACCTGGAACAGGTATACAATTTTGTGGACCTTGGTAGCACAATGGATCCTAAGCTTAATTTTAATCTTCACATTAAGGTGACAGTCAACAAGGCTAAAGGTGTACTTGCATTTGCGAAACGATGGTCAAAAGAATTTAGTGACCCTTATATCACTAAAACCCTGTTTACAACATTAGTTAGGCCGATTCTGGAATACGGCTCGGTGGTTTGGAATCCAAGGTATCAAATTTACTCAGACAAGATAGAATCAATTCAAAAACAATTCCTACTTTTTGCTTTAAGAAATTTCCGATGGGATTCTCAATATAGTCTTCCACCTTATACGAGTCGCTTAAAACTTATTAACCTTCCTACACTTGCCAGTCGCAGGGAAATGCTTGGTATAATTTTTATACCCGAGCACACTTGTGCACAAGGGTATATTAATTTTGTTTACATAACGGTTGTTTGTAACAGCCAAAACGAATCGAGATAGATATAAACAAATGTATACATAAATGATCAGGATGAAAAAAGATATCGATTAAGCCATGTCTGTCTGTCCGTCCGTCTGTCCGTCTGTCCGTCCGCCCGTGTACACGATAACTCGAGCAAGAATTGAGATATCTCAAAGAAATTTGGTATGTAGGTTTCCCTTAATCCAAGGTAGGTTGGTATTGAAAATGGGCGAAATCGGACTTTAACCACGCCCACTTCCCATATAACGGTAATTTCCAGAAATACGAAAACTGCGATATTTTAGTAACTACTGAAGATAATTCACTCAAACTTGACATTTACAGTAATTTTTAGACGAAAAATAAGAATATTATAAATTTTTGGAAAATGGGCGTAGCCACGCCCACTTATGGTTACATGTGTATATCTTGGTAACCGCTGTACCACTTTCTTCCAAACTTGGCACAGTTATTGGCCTTCGCACAGCATACCAAATGGCCGAAAATTTCTAAAATCGCTCAATAACCACGCCTACTTCCCATATAATGGTAATCTTCAGAAATACGGAAACTGCGATATTTTAGTAACTACTGGAGATAGTTCACTCACAATTGATATTTACAATAATTTTTAGACGAAAAAAAAGAATATTATAAATTTTTGGCAAATGGGCGTAGCCACGCCCAGTTATGGTTACATATGTATATCTTGGTAACCGCTACACCAATTTCTTCAAAACTTGGTACAGTTGTTGGTCCTGGTACAGCATACCAAATGGCCGAAAATTTTTAAAATCGGACAATAACCACGCCCACATCCCATATAACGGTAATTTCGAGAAATACAAAATCTTCGATAAATCAGTAAATATTAAAGCTAATTTATTCAAAATTGATGGTTGCAGCAATTCTTTACCATGAAATACGATTATGATAAAATTTTGGAAAATGGGCTTGGCACCGCCCACTTGTGGTCACACATATGTATATCGCTAACCGTTCTAGCAACTTGTACCAAACTCGGTATGGTTATTGTGCTTGCCACATATAAGCAAAACGTTGAAAATTATTGAAATCGGACTAAAATAACGGCCGCTTCTCATATAACGGTATATTTCAGAAATGCTTGAAACTTCAATATTTTGAAATTGAAGGACGCTAATTTACTCAAAATTGATACACCCCGGCTTACCATCTAGCGGAAGGTTTCAGAAAGGTGAAAAAACATATATTTAATACTTGCGCCGGGTATTTAATGTTCGGCTCCGCCCGAACTTAGACTTTCTTACTTGTTATGGTTAAATTACTGACAGGCTCAATTTCAAGTCCGTCTCTTCTGGCTGATGTAAGCTTTAATGTTCCCTCACGCGTATCAAGACACTTTTGTCCCATATTTCTGAAAGCTTGTAAAACCAATTTTGAATTGCACGACCCACTCCGTTGCTTATGCCAGGATTTTAACTCTCATTCCAGCACGTTTGATATATCAGATCCGCTTTTCAGCATTAAGAAAGCGATACTCTCCTCTCTCAATAAGTGAACTATTGACATAAATACATAAAATCAGCTGATGAATTTAGTTCTGTAGCTGAACAGTTTTAGATCTCGATACTTAACAAACTCCTGCCTATCGTGACTCGGCACAAAAATTTAAAATATTGGTTCCGTACGTCATGCGGACTGCGCCCCTCGTGCGGATGGGCGGGAATGGAGGGTAAAAACCGTTGGGATTATTATTAAATTCAAAAAGCCGTAAATAACTAAAAATCAAAATTTCACTTTTTGCACAGAGAAATTTTCGTTTTCAAATATCTATAGATTTTGCACCTACAATATTTATTTAAATTTTGAGAATGAAAATTTTCAATTCAATTTCCAAAATCCATGTTTCTGTTTCTGATACGCACATTTTCAAATCGTTTTTGAAAACGATCGTTTGATAATTATAATTGAACGTGCGCATGTTGAAATTAAATCCTAAAATGTCTTTTCTTCGTTTTAAAAATATGCATTTTCAAATATGATATTCAAATTTTATTTTTATTAAATCATTGCAAATCATTTGGTATATACATAGTCAAAAATATATTGATAAGTATATCTTATACTTATAATAAGTTACAAAATTTAATTAATAAAATACACATCTTTTATACAAGGTGTCCCAGAAGTAACCTGCCAAACTTGAGGAGAAGGCAATTGGGGTGGTTAGCTCCCTGATAAGCAAAAATTTTTAGGTAAAAGTGTCACCGTTTTTGAATTATTGAAATTTTTTTGAATTAAAAAAATCGTGCCTTTGCATGTATTTTCTTTAACTGCATCTACAAACTAGGCTATACTTAGTAAATTTTATATGTCAAATACTTTCAGATAGTTGCTTCTCCATACTCAAATGTACTGAAGTTAAAATATATTAAGGAACCATTATAAAATTAGGACTATATTGGGATTTTTAACTTTTTGATATTTTCTTCCCCAACTTTGACTATCTCTGGTGACAAAAAATGTACTGAGCTATAACTTTACATTACATAAAAAAATTGCTCATTTAATTGATATTTCAGAAAGGTGCCACTCTTAATATTTCGAATAGAAAAAAAAAGTTATAGCCGCTTTTGTGGGTAAAGTAGAATGTATTTAATAGATTTAAATTTATGTTAGTCTTGTTACCGACCAATGACATGCTAAATAGTACAAAGGTACATTATTACTTGCTCCTGACATTATTTCGTGTGACTTACCGGAAATAAAGAAAGTGGATTTTGTGAAATTGGACCCTTCGAACACTGTGTTATTATTACTATGACAGAGAACACGCAGTATACGTCGCATGAATATGCGGATATTCACCTAATTTACGGTGAATCTTGCTGTAATGCCAGAGCTGCTCAAAGACTCTATGCAGAGCGATACCCAAATCGTCGGCATCCGGGTCGTGAAGTATTCTCCTACACCCATAGAAAAATATCTGAAGGTAAGTAATTTTTACACCTTTCTTGTTTGAAGCCATTCTTCTTTTAACTATAATTTTTAACTTTTTTAAGGTCGCATACCTGGAAAGCGTGGCGGCGAGACAGGACGTCCTGCAAAGGTAGATGTTAAAGTTGTGTTAGAGGAAGTAGAACTAGGTCCATCGAGTTCAGGGAGAATGATGGAAAGACGGACTGGAATACCGAAAACTACAGTTCACAAAGCTTTAAAATACCATCCCTACCACATTCAACGTGTTCAGGCTGTACAAGAGAGAGATTACCTCTCCAGGGTTAGATTTTGCAGTGAAATGTTGCGAATGCATGAATCAGACCCCAACTTTTTTAATAAAATAATTTGGAGCGATGAATCTTCATGCAAACGTGATGGTTATTTTAATTTACATACCCTTCACAGTTGGCAGATAGATAATCCTCACGAAATGAGAGAAGATCGTTCGCAGTACCGGTACAAAATAAATTTATGGTGCGGTATTTTTAATTGTCAGATATTGGGACCTGTGGAACTGCCGCCAACGCTCAACTCTCACAGTTATTTAGAGTTCCTTCAGGAACGGCTTCCAACTCTTTTAGAAGATGTACCCTTAAACCTGCGGTGAAGACTATGGCTGCAAAATGACGGGTGCCCTGTTCACTACGGGCGTGAAGTAAGAGCTCATTTAGACGAAACTTATCCTCGCCGATGGATTGGATGATACGGGCCAATCACGTGGCCCGCTTGATCGCCAGACCTAATTCCATTCGATTTTTTCTACTGGGGCTGTCTTAAGGACAAAATTTATTCAAAAACAATTCAAAACGAAGAGCATTTGCGGGAACAAATAAATGGAGCTGCTGCTGAGATAGCCCAATTGAGTTTAAGATCTCTAAAAGCGTATTTTCTTAAAAGGTGCCGAGCTTGTATTAGAGTAGAAGGTCGCCAATTTGAGCATATTTTATCAATAAATGAATAAATTTTTCTTCAAACAACTCATGTATATCTTATTTCTCGTGAACCCATCCTTCACACAAAATATTGATAGATATAGCCCTTGTTATAGACTCTAGTCCGAATTCCGGTAAGTAACATAAAATAATGTCAGAAGCAAGTAATTATGTACCTTTGTACTATTTAGCATGTCATTTTACGGTAACAAGAGCAAATTCAATTTAAATCTATTAAATACATTCTAGCGTGTCTCAGTCCTTTACCCACAAAAGCGGCTATAACTTTTTTTTTTCTATTCAAAACAGTAAGTGTGGCATCTTCCTGAAATCTTTATTAAATGAGCAATTTTTTAATTTAATGTAAAGTTATAGCTCAGTACATTTTTTTTCGCCCGAGATAGTCAAAGTTGGGGCAGAAAATATCAAAAAGTTAAAAATCCAGAAATAGTCCTAATTTTATGATGGTTCCTTAATATATTTTAACTACATTGCATTTGAGTATGGAGAGGCAACTATCTGGAAGTATTTTACATAAAAAATTGCCTAAGTATTGCCCGGTTTGTAGTTGCAGTTAAAGAAAACACATGAAAAGGCACGATTTTTTTTCAATTCGAAAAAATGTAAGTATTTCAAAAACGTTGACACTTTTACCTGAAAATTTTTTGTTTATCAGTGAGCTCACCCCCCCACCTACCTTCCCCTAAAGTTTGGCACGTTACTTCTGGGACACCCTGTATAA
>NW_023458555.1:64149889-64162652 GCF_013731165.1 Rhagoletis pomonella | reverse complement strand
CGGGAACCAGCCAGTGCACACGCCTTAGCTGTTGACGTCATCGCCAGCTCTTCTCGCCGATGCTTCTATTGGATATGTACAGCTCAGCCTTCCGTCCCATAACAGCATATGTTGACTTAAGCTTTTTTTGAATGGAGCTTTTTTCGACATGCCTTAAGTTACTTTATCAGATAAGTACACGCTAAAGTATTGTTAAATGCGTATATTTAATTACTGTCTTTTGTTTTTTTTACTAATGAAATATTTTACAATTTAAATAATAAAGTAGATTTCGAACCCATTTATTTATTATTTATTATATAGTAAGACAGCTTCTCAAACTATATTGATGCAATTTTTTCATGTTACGTTGTTGGAAAATAATGAATATCTAAATCCCGGGACTAATCCCGGGATCTTGGGATTGTATGAACGATGTCCCGAAAATCCCGGGATCGCAAAAGTCGAAAAAATTAACATCCCTACTGTGCACACACAAGAAAGAATAAACGTGCCACTTTCGGAGCCTATTACAAGAAATCGCTACGCTTTGTGGCAAATATTTGTCTAGTTAGTGATAGTGGATCCTATGTACTTTCGTTCGGTACCAAAAACTTCAGAAAGAATACCCCATATATACAAATTTTGTTGTAGGTATATTTTTTATTTAAAATTTTGACCATGCATATATTAAAATAATATTTTTTTTCTTATAAAAAAGCGCCGCAGGCTATAATTTGGAAACACAAATGGCTCTATTTTTGTTCCAAATTTTCACAATACACATATTAAAATATTGTTTTATATTAAAAAGGGCGAGATTTATTACCAAATTTTTTGATTTTTAAGATTTCCATGGCAAAAAAAATTTTGACATCGCTTTAAATTTTCTTAATTAAATATTTACATATATATTTCTACAGAGCTGAAAACGGACCAACACATTTTAATAAAAAATTTCAAATTTCTTTTTCATTCCTTGAGCATATTTGTATAAGCTTTTTTATTTTCTTGAGAGCTGGAAAGTATGCTTTAGGCTCAAAAGTGACATTATCCCAATTGGGGTTATGACACCTTATAAGAAGTAAGATAACCTCAAGTAAAAAAATTGGCTTTCTGTCACTGTATCAGGAGTGACATAATTCCAAATTTTAAAATTGGAGTTATGCTACTTGGTGTTATGTCATTGTACCATTTTAAACACTTATGATGCTTTCGTTTCTACCGAAAAAATGGATTTTTTATCGCCCTTTCTCTTTTCGTGTTCGGTTCTAAATTAAAGGCAGAGGGTGGGAAAATTGGGTGTTCGTTTCTTAAATTGTTACACTCTTGTAGTGCCAAAAAGGCAAATTATCTGCCCTGCGAAGCTTTGTCAGGGAGATGGTTGCCGTGAAAACCAGATGGTTGTTTAAAACGACAATATTGTGAAATACGTGAGCCAGCCAAGGATAAAAAGGCAAAAACATGCATTTTTACAGGATTGAGTGTAACATGAAACACATTTTGCACCTGGGAAGGGCAACATTTTTTGGAAGAAACGAAACCACCATTAGTGCTCACATTTTCACAATTTACAAATTGGATGTTTAAAGTTTGCTGTAAAAAATTTTGTTTGAATTTACGCATGTGTGCAAATTTACACATTGTGTTAATAAAATTGCACCCTTTTACACACCAAATTAGGCGCTTAGCGCAAAATTACACGTAAAATGTTTACATTTTATTAAATATGAGCAATTAATGTTTATTTTTTGTAGGAAATGTATTTCTTCGTTAGAAATGTTAGCAATTTCATGTCTATATTTTAAACATCTCATGTTCAAAAATGGAATCTTGAACATCTTATCCGGATATTTAAACAGATTCTGGTTGAAAAATGAAACACTTTTCATTAAATAGTATAAGGTATAATACTCTATCCAATGTTCTTCACGTAGACATTTTGGGATTTTGACATTAAGGATTTGAGTGTTTTATATAATTTTTTTCTGTTCAAAGACGAAATACTCTTTCAAGGCTCTTCACATAGACTTTTGTGAATTTGCATATTTCCGATCCGATGGTTTTGTATAAATTTGCGCACTTCTTAAAGGAATTAGCATTGCCAAACTCTCAAAGTGCGCTATTTTGGATTTTGATACACAAATTAGTTTTATAAGTGTGGATAGAAATCTGGCTGTAGCGCCATATTTTGTATGTTAGTAAGAATAATACTGCGTTCACGCTGAGCGTTTTGTGTTTATGAACAACTGACAAGTGTTCTCATTGGGGTGTTTAAGAAACTCAGAGTTTAATTTGACAGTTTGTTTACTTTTTATTATACTCCACGTTTTAGACCAAAGTAGAATAGCAAAACTTTAGCTACATATAAAAAAAAAATAAAAAAAATAAATAGAACTTTTCTTGCTGATTACAACCATATCAAAATTATTTGGAACAAATAAGAAACAAAGCCAATAAAAGAGGTTAGAGTAAACTTTATATTTCTTATATTTATAATATCACCGAAACTACTCCACCGATCACTAAAGTATTGATGCTTATTTAAAGAACGAAAAATGACACTGAAGATGGCACAACGCCGAAACCGGTTTGTCTGCAAACCAAACTTGACAAGGGATGACGGAAATTCGTTCCAAATTAAATCATCTTACCACCCTGTCGGAAAAATCAACCAACACCAACACATAATTTAAACACCTTTTACTCGAGGTATATAGTATAACTCTTTTTAAACCAAATTTTAAATGAACACCATTTAAAAAAATATACTTACTTATATTTCTTGCTTAAAACTATAAAAAGGCAAAAACTATGTACATCAAATGAAATACACATTAATAACCTTTATTTCGGCACCATTAGTTTTTAATAGTTCGTGTAGATATTAATATTGAAAAGGATCCAAAAATTGAATTTTAGCCATTGATATTTTCTTTTTTTTTTACTTGGGCCTTGATATGGTTGAAATCAGCACGAAAAGTTCTATCGAGCCACATTTTTGATGCTTGCATAACTAAACTCTTGATATTCTAGACCAGGGGTGGGCAGGGCCGAGGCCGAAAAGAGCCACATGTAAATTCTAAATGCCACACAAAAAAATGTATTTTTACAAAAATTATTATTAACAAGTAAGAAAGTCTAAGTTCGGACGGAGCCGAACATTAAATACCCGGCGCAAGTATTAAATATATGTTTTCCACCTTTCCGAAAGCTACCGCTACATGATAAGCCGGGGTGTATACATTTTAAGTAAATTAGCGTCCTTAAATTTCGAAATATTGAAATTTCAAGCATTTCTGAAATTTACCGTTATATGAAAAGCGGCCTCAATTTTAGTCCGATTTCAACAATTTTCAACGGTTTGCTTTTATGTGGCAAGCACAATAACCATACCGAGCTTGGTACAAATTGCTAGAACGGTTAGCGAGATACATATATGTGATCACAAGTGGGCGGTGCTACGCCCATTTTCCAAAATTTTGTCATAAACGTATTTCTTGGTAAAGAATTGTTGCAATCATCAATTTTGAATAAATTAGCTTCAATATTTACTGATTTATCGAAGATTTTGTATTTCTCGAAATTACCGTTATATGGGATGTGGGCGTGGTTATTGTCCGATTTTAGAAATTTTCGGCCAGTTGGTATGCTGTACCAGGACCAACAACTGTGCCAAGTTTGGAAGAAATTGGTGTAGCGGTTACCAAGATATACACATGTAACCATAAGTGGGCGTGGCTACGCCCATTTGCCAAAATTTTGTAATATTCTTATTTTTCGTCTAAAACTCATTGCAAATATCAATTTTGAGTGAATTATCTTCAGTAGTTACTAAAATATCGCAGTTTTCGTTTTTCTGAAAATTACCGTTATATGGGAGGTAGGCGTGGTTATTGTCCGATTTTTTAAATTTTCAGCCATTTAGTATGCTGTACTAAGGCCAACAACTGTGCCAAGTTTGGAAGAAATTGGTGCAGCGGTTACCAAGATATACACATGTAACCATAAGTGGGCGTGGCTACGCCCATTTTCCAAAAATTTATAATATTCATGTTTTCCGTCTGAAACTAATTGTAAGTCTCAATTTTGAGTGAATTATCTTCAGTAGTTACTAAAATATCGCAGTTTTCGTATTTCTTAAAATTACCGTTATATGGGAGGTAGGCGTGGTTATTATCCGATTTCGCCCATTTTCAATACCATCCGTCCCACGCCCAAAAGAAGTTCACGTACCAAGTTTCGTTAAGATATCTCAATTTTTACCCGAGTTATCGTGTGCACAGACGGACGGACGGACGGACGGACGGACGGACGGACGGACAGACAGTCACCGCTTAATCGATTTCTCTTTTCATTCTGATCATTTATGTATACATTTGTCTATATCTATCTCGATTCGTTTTGCCTGTTACAAACAACCGTTATGTGAACAAAGTTATAATACCCTTGTGCACAAGTGCGCTCGGGTATAAAAATTAAAAACATTAATTTTATTATTATTCTAATCTACGTGAGAAAGATATTAAAGAAAATTCAAAATATCTCTTTGGCCAAATTTTCAAAATCTGGTTTTACGTCAGTTAAATGCGAAATGTCAGAAAATGTGCAAAAACTTGCACGTTAGACGAACAGCTTTATAAATTTTGTTTACATCCAAAGGTATAAAATTGACAACGTAAGAAAACAAATCCCGAAGTCTTATCCTGACACAGTTCACTAAATAAACGAATAATTACTTCCTTCTTACAAGTTTAATTAGTCGCATTTTACTATTTTAACTTCCAAACAATCAAATTCAATTTAGGGATTTGCGTAAATTCCAACCAGCTGTTTTCGATCAGCTGTTTTCTTGTTGGCAAATTGCTGTTGGCAAACATTTTCCAGCAGAAACTAACAGCGTCCCCTCAAAATGAAATGCCACTCTGCTCTTTCAATTTCTCCTACATTGCAAGTTTTTCGCGTACGCGATCGCAAAAAGCTGATAGTTTTTGATAACTTTCAATATTTCACAGGCACGCGAATGCAACTAATTGTGAACGGTTTGTGACTTTACGAATTTCATTGTAAAGTACAAAGACCCACAGTTATACGTTGTACCAAAAATTGAAAATATACGGCACTTATCTGTTTTCAACAGCGGATATTTAAAATCTGGTACTTGTTGCCGGGATTCAAGCAATGTCAAAGCTTTATGTTGCATTTTTAGTGCCTTATCTTCTTTTTATTCCAAAAACTCCAACTTTTCTTCTTTCGCTGTTCTTAAAAGGGAGTATTTCGGATATTGTAAACTCGTACTCAATTATGTTACATAAAAAAGGGTTTATGAAGTAAATGTACGCTTATTTAGATAATTTCAAAACGGTAAATCTTTTTTCAAAATCTGCTTTTAAATAATGATAAAATATTCTTTTTTTTGAGATCATGAATAAAAAGACGTAGTTTAGCTTCAATATTTAAAATAATTTGCTAAGCAAAGAGCCGATTTATGTATACTGAACGACCTCGGACTATTTCTGATTATGTATATCCTGTAGTATACTAGTGCGGCCAATTTTTTTGCAAATTCTTTGCACTGCCTGGGTTGTATTCCGATTAGCACCAAATAAAATTGGTGTTTAAGACGAGTTTAACAAAAAATTGTTTGTATGCTAAACTCCGAGTTTAACAGCAGAGTTTAGCGTTAAACTCCAAAATGACCCATATACTCGAGTGTAGGGCTCAACGTGAACATAGTATAAAACAAGTTCGCAAGGCCAAAAATTAAAATTTTTGTTTTCTTATTAGTAAGTTCTCTACTGGGCAACTTAGATCAAATTGGTACGCAGGAAAACATTTTTAGTAGGGAATTTTTAATGCAGTTTACTTATGTTTGACACGTAGATAGGGCTGCCAGACGTCCCGGACATGTCCCGGTTTAGGCTATTGGTCCCGGTGTCCCGGTCCAACCTTAAAATGTCCCGGGTTTCGTTTTAGTGTCCCGGTTTTTGATTTGATTGCACTAATTTGAATAAAAGTTCAAAAATCACTACACTAAGAGAAAAAACGCGTTGTAATATTAGTAAACATGAATATTTTCTCTTCGATTATCGTTTAAAAATATTCGTATTTAAAAATAATAACACACACGCGTGGTGTTGATTCAAACTCAACATTCAAATGGACATTTACATGTCTGGCCACAATTTGCTAATTTCCAGAGGGTCAGAATTCAATTCCCATTACAACCAGCAAGGAATTTAAATATTTTTTTAACTTAATTATGAAAAAGAAATCGGTAATTGCTAATCGCTTCATTTTAATATGGGCGTATTTGAATTGATTATTTCCATACTAAATACTAAAATTTGTATACTTAAATGTATTAGGAGTTGGGTTGGTGCTCTTTCGTATGCACAGAGTTTTACAATTATATTAAGGAAAAGACAGACGTTTTGAAACAAGTTCACAGCAACGAAAAATATGACTGATATTTTAATGTTATCTTGTACTTAAATTTTTTTCTTTCATGAAACCTAGAGTACTTATAAGTTCAGTGCCGTACGAAATTTTGGCTCGGAGGCTCTTTCCTCAGATCACAATTTCTAATCAGATCTTTTAGAAAAATTTTGAAAATGTAGCTTTTGAGCCAATTAATAAAGTGCAAGTCTGAGCATTTATTTTTTTTTGCTGACAGTGTCTTCCATATAAAAAGAATTATCGAACATAGTTTGTATGGAAGAAACTCTCAGTAAAAACAAAACCAAAAATCAACTAAAATTGAATGGGCTGCAAAACTTCATTTTAAACTTTTTTATAAAAAGTCTGATTTGAATGTTGCGAATTTATATGCAAATTTATTGAATTTTCCCGAGTTTAGAACAAAGTTTAACAATTTTATTTTTATGTTTTTCATATATTTATTATAAACTGTATTTTTATAAAGAATAAAAAAAGATTCATGCATTGTGAAAAATTGCTCTGTGCTTTAGTTGTGATAAGTTGTTTTGTTTTGTTGGCGTACGTTGGAATGATCTCATGATCTCATGTTTTTATATTTTTTTTTTTTGTCTGTCAAAATAAAATTTCACTACATCCTTTCGCACGTTGAAATGAAAGAGAAGGGGCGAGAGGCCCTCCCTAAGGTGTCCCGGTTTGGCAACAGAGATATCTGGCAGCCCTACACGTAGATCATGGATCCACAGTCTTGCCTCTAAATTTCATATGGGAACATTCCGCCATCTAGGATTTTAGGTTTTCTTATTGGTTGTTTTCGATTTACAAGACTATTTTAAAATTTTTGTAAAAAATGGTTAAATAGAATTTCGTAGAGAATTTAATTTCCAAAATTTTTTTTATATAATAGGTTTTTTAGAAACGTTTTTTATTGTAAATAATTAGCAAAAATTGCGAAAAAATGGTACATTGTCACGGTTTTCGCCATTTTGAACAACTTCTGTTGAAAATACGTAACATATTCAAATAACAAAGTTGTGGAGAATTTCATTCTCCAAAAATTTTTACGAATATTTTTTTGTGCGATGAGTACAGTTCATGGCCAACATTCTATAGGCGAATGACCAAGATTAAGGTCTTAAAATGGTCGCATAGATGCTCTCACTGAGAACAGTGTGGCCTCTCAACTATGGCGTCTAAGCTAACCGTAAATTAGATTTTGCTTTACAATTTTTGTGCCACCGGAGAACCCAGCACTAAAAAATTAAAAGTGACAGATGGTTCTTATGTTTTTGAGGTTGCTGATGACGAACCTAGAGCATGATTTAAAAAATTCATATTGGCGAATCCAATAAAGCGGCCGAAAAATTTAAATCGATTCGACCCCTTGAAACGATTTACTCTGGGGTTGTTGCGGCCGCTTATTACGAATCTGAGGACAGGTTGGAAAAATTTAAAATGGCGGTCCCAAAATGGCAGCAAACATTTACCATGGTAATCGAGAAATTTCACTTTCTTTTAAAAGATGATAATTGATTTTTCCTGCAAAATTGAAGTAATTTTACTGATCTTTCCAAAAATGTCGACAAGATAAGTTAATTTTATAAGCTGGATATTCGAATAATAATAAAAAAAGTAGGTGCGCATGGGTCATACTGGAGAAGTGAAGCTTACGTTACAAATCTAGTTTGTTATAAGCCTGAGGTTATATATTTTATCTTTTTCTATCTTTATCACTACATTTACCCTTTCCGTTATAGTTAGATTTATCTTAATCTTTTTTCCTTAAGATTATTATTTTTTCTTTTCTTTATCCTAATATTTATCCACAGCAGCCGCTGTGGTGCAGTGGTTAGCAGAGCGCGATACCACTCCGCAGGACCTGGGTTCAAGTCCGGTTCAACCCCATGATGCAATAATACAAGGTGGTATCAGTTCTGACGCTCGCTTTGATACTGCCTTAGCTCAGTAGAATAAGAAGAAAAACGGGAAGAAATGAATCCCCATTTGGTGGAAAAATATAAAATTTCATATTTTCTTCTAAAAAAATTGGCTTTTTTTATAGTATATTCGTAAAGAAATGAAATAAAATAAGAGAAAATACCTTTTTAAGAAAACAAAATGTGTGTACTGAGAAAAAATAAAAAAACATTCAACTATATTATTAGGCAAAGAATTGTTAAAGAAGTAACACTGTTTCAACTAAGGCAGTCAATATGGCGGAATTAGAGCGAAAAGCTGCCAGCCGACAACACCTTCTAATCTTGCAATATGGTTCAACCCAACATAAGAAAAAAAAAATTTTCTAAAACTGGTCGCCCCGCCCACTTATATCATATATGTGTATCTCAAAACTTACTCCACCGATCTCGACCGAATTTGGTATAAACATTGCGCTTAGCCCCCTTAAGCACCGTCTTTAAAATTTTAGACACGCGCTCCGCCCACGTAACGGTGATTTCAAAAAATTTTAAGTTAGTTATATCTTAGTAAATAATTGCCAAATGGTACGACATCGCCACCTAGCGTAAGCTTTAGGTAAAAACAAACATATCAAAAATGAATTCTTCGACCCAAAGAACAGTAAGACACCACAACTTTCCAGGTTAATTTCATCATTTGATTGAATTTTAATAAATTTTTCTTGTGTACAGGTTCACCAACTTTAACTACGCAATACAAAAACCACATCTATAGGCTAAAAACCATTTTGGGATTTTATTATGAGACTTTCATTTACTTTTGCTTTCATGAAATACGTAAAATCTTGTTGCATTGTGTTATTATTTTGGGTCTGGTTGTAATACTTTTTTCAATTCTTTGTTTGCAATTTACTCCTAGGTACGAAAAGGGACGACGACGCCAGGGTAATGTCGTTTGCCGCTACAATCAAAATAAAGGATATGTGGTCTTTTCTGCAATGGGTTCATTTTTTATTCCGCTTGCAGTTATGATGTACGTGTACTTGAAGATTGGCTACGTTCTCACGTCGCGGAGACAGCGTATTGTACGCGATGCGGTAAGTTGCCCAAAGCTTACATTTTATACCCGAGCGCACTTGTGCAGAAGGGTATTATAACTTTGTTCACATAACGGTTGTTTGTAGCAGGCAAAATGAATCGAGATAGATATAGACAAATGTATACATAAATGATCAGAATGAAACAAGAAATCGATTAAGCGGTGACTGTATGTCCGTCTGTCCGTCCATCTGTGCACACGATAACTTGAGTGAAAATTGAGATATCGTAACGAAACTTGGTATGTTTACTTCATTTCGGCGTAGGACGGATGATATTGAAAATGGGGAAAATCGGACAATAACCACGCCAACCTTCCAAATAACGGTAGTTTTCAGAAATACGAAAACTGCGATATTTTAGTAACTACTGAAGCTTATTCGCTCTAAATTGATATTTACAATAACCACACCCACTTATGATTACACTTGTATATCTTGGGAACCGCTACACCAATTTCTCCCAAACTTGGCACGGTTGTTGGGCTTGGTACAACATACCAAATTTTTAAAATCGGACAATAACCACGCCCACATCCCTTATAACGGTAATTTGGAGAAATACAAATTTTTCGATAAATCAGTAAATACCGAAGCTAATTTATTCAAAATTGATGTTTGCAAAAATTCTTTAGCACAAAATACGCCTATAATAAAATTTTGGAAAATGGGCATGGCACCGCCCACATATGATTATTGTGCTTGCCACATAAAAGCAAAACGCTGAAAATTATTGAAATCAGACTAAAATGACGCCCACTTTTTATATAACGGTAAATTTCAGAAATGCTTGAAACTTCGATATTTCGAAATGTAAGGACGCTAATTTACATCAAATTGACACAATCCCTTCGAAAGATGTAACGAATTTTGGACATAAGTTTATCAAAAATGTTTGAAATAGGGATAAAATCCACCCCTGCTTACCATGTAGCGGTAGTTTTCGCTCCGCCCGAACTTAGACTTTTTACAAGCTTTTATTTAACTTCACTTGTATGTATGTATGTATGTATGTATGTATGTCCTGGAACTTTGCAGTCAATATTTAACAAACTTCCCGATGAGCTACAGACTTGAAACTTTAAACTTAGCTCAGAACTCGAGGACAATACAATTTAAAAGATGTTTTAATCCGCTAGGTGGCGCAGGAGTCGAGATATTTGTAAATCCCGCATTTATAGTCTGATTTGGTTCATATTTATAACATATATTACTTATATGAAAAGAAATAAATCCCGAAAAAAAATTTGCCGATAGGTGGCGCAGGAGTCGAGATATTTGTAAAACCCGCATTTATAGTCTGATTTGGTTCATATTTATAGCATATATTACTTATATGAAAAGAAATAAATCCCGAAAAAAATTTTGCCGATAGGTGGCGCAGGAGTCGAGATATTTGTAAAACCCCCATTTATAGTCTGATGTGGTTCATATTTAGAACATATATGACTTATATGAAAATAAATAAATCCACAAAAAATTTTGCCGACAGGTGGCGCAGGAGTCGAGATATTTGGAAAACCCGTATTTATGATCCGATTAAGTTCACATTTAGAATGCATATTGCTTACATGAAAAGAAATAACTACACAAAAAATTTTGGCAGTTATGTGGCGCGTGAGTCTATATAATTAAAAATTCGGCATCTGTGCTCAAATTTGGTTTATATTCAGAATAGGTGTATTATCTATTTAACCCTTAAATGCATGACTTTATATTTTTGAATAATTTATAGCTAGAAAGAGAGATTACAAGTCACAAAGTCATAAAAAAATAAAAAAAATATTTCAAAACTCAAAATCGTCCTTTATTCCTAAGGATAACGGTTTGTTGCCAAATGGCTACATTGTGTTTATAGAGTACACTTTTTAATATTATTTCAGTTCAATTCAAATGAAAGTTTTTAAAACAGTTGTTTGTTTTGTTCAAGCATAACGCCACTCCGCATTTATCGCATTTAGTGCGACTGAACCCCTGGCATCCAGGATATTTGCATCGAATTTTATCTTCCACATGCTCAGGCCAGTGTCCAATTTGATCCTTGCGAATATCTTGTGGGGGTATATGTTGTGCTGGTCCTTTTTTCTTTTTTGCTTGGATGGCAGGCTCAATTGTACTAGATCTCCCACGTTTTGGCGCGATGTTGATTTTACTCAAACATTGGGCCACCTCAACTCGAAAATTCATTTGATTTAAAATTTCGGAGTCCATTTTGTTTTTCTGTTTCAGCACTCTTCTATATGTCAACCAAGCATTAACCATAGTCAGGTCAACCAAGTGGTAAAATATTCGCATATACCACTTTCTGCTTTTTATTGAAATCTTGTATCGTCCCATAAGACTATCAAGCAGATCCACCCCGCCCATATGATGGTTATATTGTTGAATTATATTCGGGCATTTCACATCTACGTTTTTGCGTTGCTTCCGATCATATCTTCTTACCAACATCTCAGGATGAGTTCCAACAAAGGAGGAAATGAGAGTAACACATTTATTGTCTTTCCAGACAACTGACGTTATGTCAACTCCATCTATTGTCGTGATATATTCGTGACTTTTACCACGCTCTTCTTTTTTCATTGTTGCTTCTGTGGGCAGTTTACAATTAGGAAGTCTATTCCTTCGGACTGTTCCCAACGAAAAAATTCCTTCCTTCGCCAAATGAACCATGAGTGGAATGGCGGTATAAAAATTGTCATGATACAGACGATAGTTCTGTTTTCGAGGTATTATTCGGGACAAACGCAAAACTATGTTCGATGTTGCTCCAAGATCAGGTTCAGCTTCTGGTCTAGCCATATTGTTCTCATTTCCCGTGTAAATTTCAAAGTTGTAGGCAAATCCGGAAACTCCAGCTAAAACAAACAATTTGAATCCCCATTTGTGAGGTTTCATCGGCATGTATTGCTTCATATAATGCCTAACTTTTGTTTCGCACATTTGCTCATCAATAGATAGTTCTTTTTCCAAGGGAATGCTTTTGAATTTAAATAGCAGATGATCTATAACCGGTCTCAATTTGTGTAATCTGTCATGTCCTGGTTGATCTCTTGGCACAAATGTGGTGTTATCATTGAAATGCATGTTTTGTCGCAATTTTTCGAACTTGTTTACTGGCATTATTTCTTTGATTTGGGGAAATCCCAGGTCATCACTCCAATATGATCTTATATTGGGGGCATGTACAAGTGACATATACAAAACAATTGCGATATATTGTTTTATATCAGAAGCGCAATATATATTTTGTTTTTCCGGATTGTTTTGAACACTATATAAATTTGTTTGCTGGACAATATTCATTATTAGGTCTTCAGAAAAAAAATA
>NW_023458555.1:64139480-64149789 GCF_013731165.1 Rhagoletis pomonella | reverse complement strand
TGGAACTTATTACCAGGGGGTTTCTGGGGTTGCTAATTAGGAATCTGAAGTCAGTTTTTTTAAATTCAAAATGGCAGATCCAATATCGCGATCAAATTTAAAAAAAGTACTAAAATTAAAACGTTGACACTGAACGTCTTAAACATTGTCAAGGGTTAAAACACGTTTCCAGTGGGTTTATGGGGTTGATTATTACGAATCAGATGTCAGATTTTCAAAATTCAAAATGGCGCTTAAGAGTTTCAAACAAATCCAATCATTTGTTTAAAGTTGGTCGCCATTTTGGATCCACTATTTTGAATTTTGAAAAGCTGACATCAGATTCGTAATCAGCAACCCCAGAAATCCACTGGAAACGTGTTTTAACCCTTGACAATGTTTAAAACTTTCAGTGTCAACGTTTTGTATTTAAGCACTTTTTATACCCGAGCGCACTTGTGCACAAGGGTATTATAACTTTGTTCACATAACGGTTGTTTGTAACAGGCAAAACGAATCGAGATAGATATAGACAAATGTATACATAAATGATCAGAATGAAAAGAGAAATCGATTAAGCGGTGACTGTCTGTCCGTCCGTCCGTCCGTCCGTCTGTGCACACGATAACTCGAGTAAAAATTGAGATATCTCAACGAAACTTGGTACGTGCACTTCTTTTGGACGGATGGTATTGAAAATGGGCGAAATCGGACAATAACCACGCCTACCTCCCATATAACGGTAATATTAAGAAATACGAAAACTGCGATATTTTAGTAACTACTGAAGATAATTCACTCAAAATTGATACTTACAATGAGTTTCAGACGGAAAACATGAATATTATAAATTTTTGGAAAACGGGCGTAGCCACGCCCACTTATGGTTACATGTGTATATCTTGGTAACCGCTGCACCAATTTCTTCCAAACTTGGCACAGTTGTTGGCCTTAGTACAGCATACTAAATGGCTGAAAATTTTAAAAATCGGACAATAACCACGCCTACCTCCCATATAACGGTAATTTTCATAAAAACGAAAGCTGCGATATTTTAGTAACTACTGAAGATAATTCACTCAAAATTGATATTTGAAATGAGTTTTAGACGAAAAATAAGAATATTACTAAATTTTGGAAAATGGGCGTAGCCACGCCCACTTATGGTTACATGTGTATATCTTGGTAACCGCTACACCAAAATCTTCCAAGCTTGGCACAGTTGTTGGTCCTGGTACAGCATACCAAATGGCCGAAAATTTCTAAAATCGGACAATAACCACGCCCACATCCCATATAACGGTAATTTCGAGAAATACCAAATCTTCGATAAATCAGTAAATATTGAAGCTAATTTATTCAAAATTGATGGTTGCAACAATTCTTTACCAAGAAATACGTTTATGACAAAATTTTGGAAAATGGGCGTAGCACCGCCCACTTGTGATCACATATATGTATCTCGCTAACCGTTCTAGCAATTTGTACCAAGCTCGGTATGGTTATTGTGCTTGCCACATAAAAGCAAACCGTTGAAAATTGTTGAAATCGGACTAAAATTGAGGCCGCTTTTCATATAACGGTATATTTCAGAAATGCTTGAAATTTCAATATGTCGAAATTTAAGGACGCTAATTTACTTAAAATGTATACACCCCGGCTTATCATGTAGCGGTAGCTTTCGGAAAGGAGGAAAACATACATTTAATACTTGCGCCGGGTATATTAATGTTCGGCTCCACCCGAACTTAGACTTTCTTACTTGTTTTAATTTGACTTCAAATTCGTAATCGGCGACCCCAAAAATTCTCGAGTGCCCGGTTTCCAACAAATCTAATCGTTGTTTTTTTTAAATGGACCGCCATTTTGCATCCGCCATTTTGAATTTCGAAAAACTGACTTCAGATTCCTAATTAGAAACCCCAGAAACCCCCTGGTAATAAGTTCCAACCCATGACAATGCGTAAATTGTTCAGTATCAACGTTTTAATTTTACTAGTGTCTTTCCGAGAGCATATTTTCGGGAACTAGACCCATTCTAATTGTCCAAGACAGGTGTGTAATTAAGGGAAAGTTCCCCAGTAATACCAGAGTAAATATATGTATAAACCACATTTTCAGCTGCATCTTAACATGTCAAGAAAATAAAAAAATTGAGAACATCAGCGTTTTTATAAAAAACCGACCAGCGCGACCTCTAAGAAAACTTTTTTTCAAAATAAAAAAATACTGTGTCTTTTTTTTATCACAAATAACAATATTCTGATGTAGCGTTTATGAATTTCCAAAAATAGTGTTTTTATTAACCACTCTACTATATACATACATAAATACATATGTCCATACATGATGCAATAATACAAGGTGGTATCAGTTGTGACAGCTCGTTTGACACTGCCTTAGCTCAATAGAATGAGAAGAAAAACGGGAAGAAATGAATCCCCATGTGGGGGAAAAATATAGAATTTCACATTTTTTCCTAAACAAAATTTGCTTTTTTATAGTATATTCGTTATAAAACGAAATAAAATAAGATAAAATACATTTTTAAGAAAACAAAGTGTGTATACTGAGAAAAAATTAAAAACATTCAACTATATTAATGGGCAAAGAATAGTTCAAGAAGTAACACTGGTCCGCTAATTTTGCTTGACGCTGGTCAAATCCTGTAATTTAAAATAAGAAAGTTTTAAATTATTAAATAACCCATAAGAATTTGTGTTTATAAGTTACCCTTATCGAAGCTTTTTGCGATCAAAGAAATCCACCGTATCACCAATGGTCCTTCTAGTTAGGGGGTTAGAATGGCGGTCTTGTTTGTATATACTTCATCGCCTCTACTGAAGATTGAAATAACTTATTTATCTGAGCAAAATTTTTCCGACAAATGATGCAAACATATGAAATGTTTTTCATTATAGCTAGGTAGATTTTTAAATTCTAAAGCAAAACATTTTAGTTTTAAAATTTTTCATACTTGATTGACTCAAAATAAATAACCTTTTTTATTTTAAAAGTGTCTAGTTTTATTTTACTTGTTGAAAATTATGTCGCACTACAATTCGTTGGGACAATATTCTAAAATGTTTCATTTTAGTTTTGAAAATACGCATTTTTGTCGTCATGTATGTAATTTCGTTTGTTCTTCTCCATAAAATAGTGGATATATTATAACGATCGTTTTTGTTTTGCGAATGTTTCGTTTGAAAGTCGTAAATGCAAATTCTGTATTTTTTGTTTTGTATGAAGTAAAGTTATATCAAAAAATTTTATTTTACAATTTATTTTAAAAACTTGCGTTTTACCTGTATCATTTCCTATGTGTGATTGATTATGATGCATTAATTGTGACTGCCTGTAACTAGGAAAATTCGAGCTCAGCTAATACAAAAAAAAAACAATTACAAGCTATTCATTACAGGTGAACCTTTCCAAGAAGTCACCCGGGAACTAAGAAGGTCTGAGACCTTCATCGCCCGTGATTCCAATAATACAAACTGTTATAAAAAACGGGGGTGCCTTTTTAACAAAATAACAAGATTTTAAACAAATTCGGCTGGCAGCCACGACTGTCAAAACACAATTACTAGAAAATAACAATTTATTTGCCATAGCCACCTATTTAAAACCTCGATATAAGCACACATTTTTCATACCAGTCACAGAAGGCAGGATTAAAAATGAATTACAAAAACTAAAATCGAAAAAAGCTAATGACGTAACAGGTTCTCCAAATTTGAAAACAGCGTTGTTTAAAACAACGTTCTTGCCATGATGCTAGACTGTGAAGATGAAGTCAGGAGGATATATTTTGCAGATAAAGTCAGGAGGGGAGATTTGCAGTCCGGATGCAATTCTCAAAAAGGAATTATTGCACCGCAATAAAAAAGAGAAATATAACTGAAAGTCCTCTCAACTGGTGCAGTGTCAATCGAAAAGAATTTACAATCTCTTCAACTTTCCAGTTTGAAACAGGCTGTAACATGAAATGGCAGCAATCTTACTCTTTATTAAATACAATGTTCCAATTTTTAAATTGAAGTACTAAATAAAAAAAGAAATGTTATTAAAAATTACTACCTTTCCATTTTTTATTTACCTAACTCACCTAATGTACTCACCTAAATTATTTCAAAAAACTTCAAACTATGTTAAAAACAAGTAAGAAAGTCTAAGTTCGGGCGGAGCCGAACATTAAATACCCGGCGCAAGTATTAAAGATATGTTTTCCACCTTGCCGAAAGCTACCGCTACATGATAAGCCGGGGTGTATACATTTTAAGCAAATTAGCGTCCTTAAATTTCGACATATTGAAATTTCAAGCATTTCTGAAATTTATTGTTATTTGAAAAGCGGCCGTAATTTAAGACCGATTTCAACAATTTTCAACGGTTTGCTTTTATGTGGCAAGCACAATAACCATACCGAGTTTGGTACAAATTGCTAGAACGGTTAGCGAGATACATATATGTAATCACAAGTGGGCGGTGCCACGCCCATTTTCCAACATTTTATCATAAACGTATTTCTTGGTAAAGAATTGTTGCAACCATCAATTTTGAATAAATTAGCTTTGATATTTACTGATTTATCGAAGATTTTGTATTTCTCGAAATTACCGTTATATGGAATGTGGGCGTGGTTATTGTCCGATTTTAAAAAGTTTCGGCCGTTTGGTATGCTGTACCAGGACCAACAACTGTGCCAAGTTTGGAAGAAATTTGTGCAGCGGTTACCAAGATATACACATGTAACCATAAGTGGGCGTGGCTACGCCCATTTGCCAAAATTTTAAAATATTCTTATTTTTCGTCTAAAACTCATTGTAAATATCAATTTTGAGTGAATAATCTTCAGTAGTTACTAAAATATCGCAGTTTTCGTATTTCTGAAAATTACCGTTATATGGGAGGTAGGCGTGGTTATTGTCCGATTTTTTAAATTTTCGGCCATTTAGTATGATGTATCAAGGCCAACAACTGTGCCGAGTTTGGAAGAAATTGGTTCAGCGGTTACCAAGATATACACATGTAACCATAAGTGGGCGTGGCTACGCCCATTTGCCAAAATTTTAAAATATTCTTATTTTTCGTCTAAAACTCATTGTAAATATCAATTTTGAGTGAATAATCTTCAGTAGTTACTAAAATATCGCAGTTTTCGTATTTCTGAAAATTACCGTTATATGGGACGTAGGCGTGGTTATTGTCCGATTTCGCCCATTTTCAATACCATCCGTCCTACACCCAAAAGAAGTTCACGTACCAAGTTTCATTAAGATATCTCAATTTTTACTCGAGTTATCGTGTGCACAGACGGACGGACGGACGGACGGACGGACGGACAGACAGTCACCGCTTAATCGATTTCTCTTTTCATTCTGATCATTTATGTATACATTTGTCTATATCTATCTCGATTCGTTTTGCCTGTTACAAACAACCGTTATGTGAACAAAGTTATAATACCCTTGTGCACAAGTGCGCTCGGGTATAATAAAAAAAAAATTCAACATTTTACCTTTTACCAAAAACTACCTTA
The DNA here is from genome assembly GCF_013731165.1 of Rhagoletis pomonella. Lineage (NCBI taxonomy): Eukaryota > Metazoa > Arthropoda > Insecta > Diptera > Tephritidae > Rhagoletis > Rhagoletis pomonella. The sequence continues at coordinate 64,144,268 of NW_023458555.1, read as the reverse complement.
ACCGTGCGAATTATTCGCATTCAAAGTGTAGAATAAAGTGGAAAACTCTAGTGTTTTCTTCAGGAGTTTGCATCAGTCAATTCAGATGTATAATTTTAAATGAAACCTTACAAAACGTCTTTGAAAACAATACTCTAAAAACGTTTTGTTTAAATTTGCGCATATTAAGAAAGGTAACCAGTTTCTTCCGTTTGACATCGTGTTAATTAAATTAAACACTGCTTGCTTATTTTGACTTATCATATGGGTGGCATAGAACAAATTTCAAATTTTTTGTCGAATTCTAAACACTTACAGCCAATTTCACAAAAGCAATTCAAGTGTAAAATGATTTTAATATTACAGCCGGTTTCACCAGCAATTTTAATGGAAAATAATTTTTTACTTTTTGTAATATTGTGATTATACCTTTCATGAGCATGAAATGGTATTATAACTTTGGTCCGATGTTTGTAAGTACCAGAAAAAAAAGAGATAGACCCATTAAAATGTATACTTATATGATCAGAACGTCGAGCTGAGTTGATTTATCCATGTCCGTCTGTCCGTCTGTCTGTCTGTTTGTATGCAATCTAGTCTCTCAGTTTTCGAGATATCCGGATAAAATTTGGTAGGTGGGTGTATTTTTATAATGTATTAATCATTTGTCGGAACCGGAAGAATCGGACCACTATAACATATAGCTCCCATACAACTGATTGTTCAGATATGAGATTTTTCGTTATAACTTCTCCATTTATGCAGCTACGAACATGAAATTTTGCAGCACTTGCACCCATTATCAACAGAATGCTTACAGTGAAAATTACAAAGATCGGGTCACTACAACCTATAGCTCCCATACAACTGATTGTTCAGATATAAAATTTTTCGTTATAACTCCTCCATTTATATAGCTGGGAACAGGAAATTCCGCACTGTTTTCAATAATTATCAACAGAAATCTTACAGTGAAAATTAAAAAGATCGCATAACTATAACATATAGCTCCCATACAACTGATTGTTCAGATATGAGATTTTTCGTTATAATTCATCCATTTATGTAGCTAAGACCATGAAATTTCGCGCTGTTTTCACTCATTATCAGCAGAAGACTTACAGTGAAAATAACGAAGGTCGGGTCACTATAACCTGCAGCCCCCATACAACTGATTGTTCAGATATGAGGTCTTTTATCATATCTCCTCCATTTATGCTGCTAGGAACATGAAATTTCGCACCATTTTCACTCATTATTAACAGAATACTTACAGTGAAAATAACAAGGAATGGGGTGACTACAACATATATCTTCCATACATCTGATTGTTCAGATATGGGATTTTACTGTAAAACTCCTTTATTTGAACAGCTAAAACCGATAAATTTCGTAAGATATTTTATAAATAATAATACAAAGTCTACTGAGAAAATCGTCAAAATCTATGTTGTATAAGCTTTATCTCCTATAGCACTGATTGTTCAGATACCAGTTTTTGCGATATATCTCCTTTATGTAGGAAACTAAACCCAATAAATTGTGTTACCGGTTTACATATCGATCACATAGCAGTGAAAATCACTTAGATTGGTGCCATATAAAGTATATCTTCCATACCTCTGATTGTTTAGATGCGATTTTTTATATAAGTATGTAACTCCTCTATCGATGTATGCAGATGTATTCAAAATCAGTAATCTGTCAAACTAAAATTTGCAGATGTTCATGAAAGGTATGAAGCCTTCGGCATAGCCGAAGACAGCGCTGCTCTTACTTGTTTTTCACTTCAATTGCTTTCATGAAATCGGCAGTTAATGTTCAGAACTTCGCAGTTTACACATAAAATGTTTAAAATTTGCTGTAAAATTTTTATACCCGAGCGCACTTGTGCACAAGGGTATATTAATTTTGTTCACATAACGGTTGTTTGTAACAGCCAAAACGAATCGAGATAGATATAGACAAATGTATACATAAATGATCAGGATGAACAAAGAAATCGATTAAGCCATGTCTGTCTGTCCGTCCGTCTGTCCGTCTGTCCGTGTACACGATAACTCGAGCAAAAATTGAGATATCTCAACGAAATTTGGTATGTAGGTTTCCCTTAATCCAAGGTAGGTTGGTATTGAAAATGGGCGAAATCGGACTTTAACCACGCCCACTTCCCATATAACGGTAATTTCCAGAAATACGAAAACTGTGATATTTTAGTAACTACTGAAGATAATTCACTCAAAATTGATATTTACAATAATTTTTAGACGAAAAATAAGAATATTATAAATTTTTGGAAAATGGGAGTGGCACCGCCCACTTATGATCACATATAAGTATACCGGTAACCGTTCTACCAATTTGTACCAAACTCGGTATGGTTATTGTACTTGCCACGTGTAAGCAAAACGTTGAAAATTATTGAAATCGGACTAAAATAACGGCCGATTCTCATATAACGGTAAATTTAAGAAATGCTTGAAACTTCAATATTTCGAAATTGAAGGACGCTAATTTACTCAAAATTGATACACCTCGGCTTATCATCTAGCGGAAGGGTGAAAAAACATATATTTAATACTTGCGCCGGGTATTTAATGTTCGGCTCCGCCCAAACTTAGACTTTCTTACTTGTTTTGTTTAAATTTATGCATATAAGGAGAGGTAACCAGTTTCCTCCCCTAATGTGTGCAAATTTACACCCCGTGTAATAAAATTATACACTGGCTGTTTACCAAATTTCTCGCTTAGCGCAAAATTACACATAAAATGTTTAAAATTAAGTAAATATGGGTACTTAATGTTTATTATTAGTAGTGATGTTGCGATACGAGAACATATGAGTAAATACTCGAGTACCTTTCCCAAGTACCGAGGATTTTTTATACTTCTATACATGTGACCAAGTAGGGTATAGAGTACATTGTGCAAGTATTTACTCAGTCGAAAAATTTATGCAACACTAGTTAAATTAGTCAATTTGCCACAAGTTGGATACACAAATGAAGTTTGACACGTATCCCGTGTGCTGAAGCTTTATGGTACAGTGAAACCCGCTTAAGTACCAAACCCGCTTAAATAACCAACATTTTCGGACACCGTGAATTTTTTGAAGTAATCTGAAGAAAATCCTTCTCTTAAGTACCCCCCGCTTATTTACCCAACCCACCTAAGTACCTAAATTTTTCGTACCCCATTTCCCATTTTACTTATAAGTACCAGGTTGACCGAGCTTTGCCCGGAGTGCATATACTTTTTAAAGTTTTCAAGATTTGGATGGCTTTAAAAAATATTTTGGAAAAAAATGGATTTCTATATCTATTAAGTAAATTCCTTATTCTAAAATTTAGGTGGCAACCCTATTCCGAAGTACGCTGGAATGAATGGCACATATCTTGAGCGCATGTGTACTGTGTATACATAAAAAAATGTTCATTGAAATTACCAAAATATAAATTTGCGTTACATAAAAGCGTGGCAACTCTGATGGAAAATAATTTCTGACCAAAGTTCTAAACAATACCTTTCATTTGATATCCATATTGCCATGGTTTAGATAAATTGTGTAGAATCGAAAATAAGTGGCAACCTTACACTATTATCATAATGGATAAGATTTTGTATTTAGGAAAAGCATTGTTTAAGGATCTTCTCTTGGTACCCATAAATAGTAATATTTTACCTTTAAAAAAAAATTAAATAAACACGCGATTCAAAATAGGTGGCAACCCTATTACAAATATTTTTGAATTGGAGATCTTTAAAATACCTTCCATTTAATACCTATATTATGATATTTTATTTGATTTGTAATTAATTTCGAATAAGTGGCAACCTTATACGAGTCTTCTCGGAGATAATGCCTATTTAGATAACCTTAAAATCCAGATCATTATCTGTATTCAAAATTTCATAAAAACCGTTAGAGCCGTTTAAAAGAACCCTATGGATGTATATATATACAAGAATTGCTCCTTTAATGTAAAATTTTCCCCTTTTAGGTGCTCTTTTAAGATACTTACATACATACATATTCTGAAATTCAGTGGCAGCCGCTACACACCTTCAAAAAAATCAATGGCAATTTTTAGCCACTTAAAACTTGCACATTTTAAACTAAAACTGAATGGGCAGTAAAACTTTATACTCAAAACACTCTTCTGAGAAAAAAGTTAGAAATTTTGATACATTTTTTAAGTGTTCTACAAAATCTTAAGGTTTATAGGATATATTTATACTATAAATATGTATAACCAATGGCTTTTTAAAGAATTGAGTTCTTGTAAAAATACATACCATTACTTTATCTATTTTTTACAATTTTCTTTATTTGTTTAGATAATGCTACGATCTTGGTTTTAAAATACGTATACTTCATTAAATGTTCATGTTTTAATCAAGGATTTACATATTTAAATATGCAAGTTAACTAGAAGATGTATCTGCATCAATAATTATGTTCGCTTAAGTACCCGCATCGAGGTACTTAGGTGGGTTCTTTTAAGCTGAAATTTTTCGTGAAGTACTTAAGCGGGTTTTACTGTATTTCATAAAACAATAGCCTGCATTTCGCAGGAAAAATACGTACATATATACATATTTGTGTTAAAAACAAGCATAGATTTTCATATTCAAAAAGCCATTTCTGAATTAAATTAGCCATTTCTAAATTAAATTATATCTTTGGAACTAACATATAAAAGTTGCGAGAATATTTATTTACCTAGATGTGTGTAAAGAAACACATAAAGGATGGTTTTATTTATTTTAAAAAGATTGCAAAACTATTTTGAAATATTTCGTCCGAGT
>NW_023458555.1:64137026-64139380 GCF_013731165.1 Rhagoletis pomonella | reverse complement strand
TCACATATATGTATCTCGGTAACCGTTCTACCAATTTATACCAAACTCGGTATGGTTATTGTGCTTGCCACATAAAAGCAAAACGTTGAAAATTATTGAAATCGGACTAAAATTACGGCTTTTCATATAACGGTAAACTTTAGAAATGCTTGAAACTTCAATATTTCGAAATTTTAGGACGCTAATTTACTCAAAATTGATACACCCGGCTTACCATGTAGCGGTAGCTTTCGAAAAGGTGAAAAATATATATTTAATATTTGCGCCGGGTATTTAATGTTCGGCTCCGCCCGAACTTAGACTTTCTTACTTGTTTATATTGTAGTCTTCAGAGATGACTGGCTTTAGAATTTCTCCAACATATTTAGACAAATTTGAACATGGGACTTTACAAGTCGAGTCAATAGGACGTAGAGAGATTTCAGGTTTATAGATTTTTGGCAGCCCATAAAGTCTTGGAGCCCTTGCTGCAATACTGGTAAGGTCAACACCTTTTCTTTTGCGATTATGTGTTTACATTTGAAAAGGTCATCCACTAAGTTGTTATTTTTCCTTTGCAGAGTGTTTGTGGGATCTACTCGTATTGTTTTATACGTATTTTTGTGTCCTAGTCTATTTTTTCTAGATATTCTGTTCTATACATTGCTACTGTTATGTTCCCCTTATCTGCGTCTGTTATGATAATGTTGTTTGTGTATGCTTGGAGGAATGTTTTTGTTTTTTTGTATGCTTCTAAAATGAACTTTTCGGCTCCATTGTTTTTTATATTTCGTTTGAATTGTAAAATCCTATTGCTTAGTTTATTTCTTGCTAGTTCTTTATCTTTATCATTTCCTATCAATTGTTTCACTTGCTCCATTTCTGCAATCGTGTGGACTGCCGAGAAGTTGGATTTTGTTGTTGGCAGCGTGAATTTCTTTCCTAACGAGAGCAGCCACTTTACCTCCTGGGGAAAGATGATGCTGGATTTGTTTACGAACCAGTTGTCGTTGGTGTTTATTACCAGTTTTCGCATTCTTTCGTATTTAATTTTCTCAATTTTGGAGGTGAGAGTTGATTCTTTCTCCTTCGCGATCTTCTTGTTGTGTCTTTTTATTTACACAACGGTTAGATCAGAAAAGCCTAACAAATTTCACAATTTAAAAATATGAATCTTTATATCCATCTTTATACATACTTTCCAAACTCTTTTTCCTGTTTCCAAACGATATCTCTTTTAATATGTTATAAAATTTTTCATTTAGAAGGAGAGAAGATCACATAATATGCACAACTTCTCCATGTCTCGGACCTCACTATTTGGGATGAGATTTCGATGATTCCCAAAGAAGCACTAAGCGTAGTGATCGACTTTTGATAGACATGATGATGGAGACTGCCATCAAGTGTAATCTGTTGTTAGACATGACAGTGGGACGGCCATCGTTGAAAGTTCAGTTAAACGATCACCTTTATGGCAACAGGTTAAAACTCATAAGTTGATCCTAAATATGCGGGCAAATGAGGATCATGATGGGCTACCCTAATCAGGTATTGGCGATTTAGAAGTTCTCACGGTATTATTACTTCCGTATTCAATGAAAACTACACCCCCAGTTTTATTCATCAGCGATTTTATGTCCAAAAAATGATGATTGCACAAAAATTAATGAGCATATTATTTCTAATCTGTTATTTGGTGAAGAAAGGATTTACCTGAGTTCAGGTTCTGTTCAACAATATGTGAGTACCGATCAATTATCTCCTGTAAAATTTTTGAACTCCCTGAATCCGTCGAATTTACCACCCCATAAATTAATTTTCAAGTCATGCCCTTCCAATAGTATGAAAACATTTCTCGGTAAAGGTAGCATTTGCTATGTCAATCAATAAAGCGCAGGGTGACGCTTTAAAGGGCAACTTTATTAGTGGCTTTTTCAAGAGTTAGTAGATTTAACGATATTCATGTGTGTATTCAAGAATATTTCAACCAAAAATAAAAGAAGGATCACTTTATCACTTCTAAATTTCACTCTAAAAAGTGCGTGTAAAACTATTACTGAAAAGTGTCTATTTTTCAACTAGAATCTGTGTTTTTGATTTTGAACATGAGATTTTTAAAATTGCAACAATGTTTAAAGGAAAAATACATTTGCTACTAATAACACAGTAGGGAGGCAAAGATATCACTAAACGGCCAAATACATAAACTTAATTTTGGCCTCTAGATTACGATGGCGTAGTGGAAGATCTACCTATCTCGGCAGCCAGTTCGAAAACGCTCTATCTCAGAAAACTTTTCAGCAACGCCCTACTCAGAAATTGATTGAAGAACGTACTATTTCAGAATTTTATTGAAAAATATCCTATCTCAG
>NW_023458555.1:64134328-64136926 GCF_013731165.1 Rhagoletis pomonella | reverse complement strand
ATTACAAGTTCCAAATCATCCATCCGAACTCGAAACTGTCTATGATTGCAAACAGTCTATGGCAACGCCATTACCACTTGATGATGGATCTGATTACGTTCCGATTGAAAACAATTTACCGTGCTTCATATCCCAAGAACACCTAAACAGCATGGTGCGTAAATTAAATCTCTCCCATAACAACGCAATGATTTTGGCATCAGAACTGAAAAGCGTGAATGTTTTAGCACCAGGAGTAAAAGTAACGGCCTACAAACATAGAGAAGATCCGTTTATGCCATATTTCAAGTTATCGGAAGATGGGACTCAGGCTTATTGCATTGATGTTGAAGGTTTGATGAATGAAATGGGAATTGCTGACTATAAACCCGAACAATGGCGTCTCTTTATTGACGCATCAAAGCGAAGTTTGAAATCAGTCTTTCTCTATCTCGATAGTAGCAAGAAACCCGTTCCCATCTTGTATGCGGTTGGAATAATGGAATCATACGAAACCATGCAATTAATCTTAGATTGCATCAAGTACGAAGAGCACAGGTGGCGCGTGAACTGTGATTTTAAAGTTCTCTCACTACTATCAGTCATGCAAACGGGCTACACTAAATGCTTTTGTTTGTTTTGTCATTGGGATAATAGAGCCAAATGCAATCACTATGCCAAATGTGATTGGCCAAAAAGAAAGGAACAATTGATTGGTCAATTCAGTATAGTTCACGAGCCCTTGATAGCGCTTAATAAAATCATGCTTCCCGATTTACATATCAAACTTGGTGTTGTTAAGAATTACATCAAACAGTTGGTTAGAGTCAACGAAACTGCATTCCTATATTTGAAAAATAATGCCTTTCCAAAACTTTCCGTTGAAAAAATCCGTGAAGGTAGTTTTTTGATTGCATATTAGTGAAAATCTCTCAAGTGGTTGTAAACCGAATAAAGTGATTTGTGCGAAAATATCTTGACCGTCCAATTTTGGGTGGCCCATTTGTGAGATTTTCGCTCATATATTTTATTATATCTGTCTCTTGCTTTAAGAACCCTATAATTTTTATGTCAGGTGTGCTTAATGGGCCGGAATCAGAAGATGAATGAAGGGTCAAGGCTTCTTGGAAATTCTTGATGGCACAGCAGCCGTTGCATAGGATGCAGTTCGGGCTTTAATTAAACACGTTTTGTGTAAAGATCGTTCACCAGAATATGCCATTTTTATTGCAAACTCGATAGAATCTTTTGACGCCTTTGACTTTTACGAGCAACAGCTTTCAACAGAAACCGACGAGGTAGGAGAGAGATTTCACCAATCCATTATGTGTTTGAGGACCGATTCGCTGGAAAACGATTGAATTCAATGTTGGCGCACTTTTGGTGGTCGATCGCAGGAGGCAAAGGATATTAAAAAAATCATTCGAGCAATAGAAACTAGCAAAATATGCCAAAACGGGATTGAAGAGAACCCAAATTTAGGTCCAAATAGTATATAACCTAATATTATTAAAAAATATTACGAAATAAAATATGAGTTGTAACGCAAAACCACATATCTGAACAATCAATTGTATGGGAGCTATATGTTACAGTGAACCGATTTCCATGATTTTCAGAAAGAGCTAAGGTAATATCAAAATACAGTCAGGTACAAGAGTTTAGTAAAATAACCTTAAAACTGAGGTAATTATTAACAAAAAACCTAAAATTTAAGCAGATTTTCAAGCACCGTTATCTCTAAAACTAGAGCTAATATGGAAAAACGGTTGGCGCCATTGAATTTAAAAGATCCCAATTAAGTAAGATCAGTTATCAAAACCTTTGCCCAGAAAAAAATTCAAAACCTGAGCACACTGTTTTAAACGACCAAAAATTCACTTTCAGAACTCTAAAACTTCCCCCCTAAATATCTCAAAAGTTTGACGTGATACGGATTTTCTGAAAACGCCATCGTAATCTAGAGGGCAAAATTAAGTTTACGTGTTTGGCCGTCTAGCTGTGATATTTCAAAACCTTAAAATTTACCTACAGTGTAATTAGTGTTCGTCCGATACCACCATGTACTCGATACCAGTGCTCATTTTAAAACATCGAAGAGGGTACTCGATGCTACTCAAAGTATCGCTAGAAAATACTCGATTCTACTTGCGCTCAAAAGTACTCGGACGAAATATTTCAAAATAGTTTTGCAATCTTTTTAAAATAAGTAAAACCATCCTTTATGTGTTTCTTTACACACATCTAGGTAAATAAATATTCTCGCAACTTTTATATGTTAGTTCCAAAGATATAATTTAATTTAGAAATGGCTAATTTAATTCAGAAATGGCTTTTTGAATATGAAAATCTATGCTTGTTTTTAACACATATATGTATATATGTACGTATTTTTCCTGCGTAATGCAGGCTATTGTTTTATGAAATACAGTAAAACCCGCTTAAGTACTTCACGAAAAATTTCAGCTTAAAAGAACAAACCTAAGTACAGTATATTTTGCTTAGCTGCACATCCTTCTTTGCACGAAAAACTTGTGCACGTAACCGAAAAAGGCACTTAAGCGAATTTTCTTTACTACTTCAATGAGGAAGGTATCCGAATCCCTATGAAACCAAATA
>NW_023458555.1:64133622-64134228 GCF_013731165.1 Rhagoletis pomonella | reverse complement strand
AGTTTGGTATAAATTGGTAGAACGGTTACCGAGATACATATATGTGACCATAAGTGTGTGGTGCCACGCCCATTTTCCAAAATTTTATCATAAACGTATTTCTTGGTAAAGAGTTGTTGCAAGCGTCAATTTTGAATAAAGTAGCTTTAATATTTACTGATTTATCACAGGTTTCGTATTTCTCCAAATTACCGTTACATGGGATGTGGGCGTGGTTATTGTCCGATTTTAAAAATTTTCGACCATTTGGTATCCTGTACCAAGGCCAATAACCGTGCCAAGTTTGGAAGAAATCGGTACAGCGGTTACCAAGATATACACATGTAACCATAAGTGGACGTGGCTACGCCCATTTTTCAAAAATTTATAATATTCTTATTTTTCCTCTTAAAAGTATTGCAAATATCAATTCTGAGTGAATAATCTTCCGTAGTTACTAAAATATCGCAGTTTTTGTATTTCTGAAAATTACCGTTATATGGGAGGTCCGATTTTGCCTATTTTCAATACCATCCGTCCCTCGCCAGAAAGAAGTACACGTACCAAGTTTCGTTAAGATATTGTTACGATTATCCTCGAAACCTTGAGGGATTACCCAAATATACT
>NW_023458555.1:64121120-64133612 GCF_013731165.1 Rhagoletis pomonella | reverse complement strand
TGTTCGCTTTGTGTTGCCGCAGTATTCGCCACAATATCTTAATTTTTACTCAAGTTATCGTGTGCACAGACGGACGGACGGACGGACAGACAGCCACCGCTTAATCGATTTCTCTTTTCATCCTGATCATTTATGTATACATTTGTCTATATCTATCTCGATTCGTTTTGCCTGTTACAAACAACCGTTATGTGAATAAAGTTATAATACCCTTGTGCACATGTGCGCTCGGGTATAAAAATTCGTTCCATTTAAAAAATAAATTGGCCGATATAAATGTATGTGAAGAAGATGTTCTTGTTTCGTTTGACAACAATTACTTCGTATGTAACAATAAATTCTATTCTCAAACCTTTGGAATGCCAATGGCCAACCCGCTTTCTCCCACTATTGCTGATATTGTCATGGACGATTTACTTGACAATACCATTTTGGAGCTAAAATATTTAAACATCGATATTAAATTTATAACAAAATAGGTAGACGATATATTTGCAATAGAAAACCACAAAGACGTGAATATAAACTTAAAAACCCTCAATAAATACCACCACAAACTACAATTCACCCTGGAAATGGAACATAAAGCCAGCATCCCGTACCACAAGCGTGATTTTTAGTTTTATGTTTCAAAGTTTAATTTTAAATGTAATGTTAGTTAACAACTCTTTTGTGTTAAACTTTACTGTTTATTTGTTGAGTATTCATACGTTTATTAGTTTTTTTTGTTGTTCTGTTAATGTTTTATATTTATTGCTACACAACGGTTAGATCAGAAAAGCCTAACAAATTTCACAATTTCAACAATTCTAAACTGATCAGAAAAACAAAACAAATACATTAATATATTTAGATAGATGGCAATACTCTTTAAAATTATTACTTCAGGTTAGGAGTTCAGCAATACTCTCTAAATACTCTTTAAAATTATTACTTCAGGTTAAGAGTGCATTTGAATGCCTTTCACTCGCTGAACGCAATGCACATGTTTATCAATACCTACATACTTAGTCAGTGAAATTTTTAGCGGGTGGAAACCCTATTAGTTTTTATTAGTTGTAATGCATCAAGTGGGATTGTTGAGCATGATTGGAGGTGCCAGCAATTAACTACTTTAGCAGGTTTTGTTCGGCGGCAGGTGAGAAGTGCATAAAATATGCATACCCTATTAAGAACGAGAGAATTACTTTTAAACACAACTGCGTGTGCTTGTTCGCTGCACTTGGTTTATGCGGGAAATGCAATATAAATGCGTGTGGGTGTTCGCTGTTCTTTGTTTATGCGGGAAATGCATAAGTTGCTTAAACAAACATCAAGCAGTGAAGCTTTTCTTCAAAACTTACTGATACTTGCCAGTTTACGTAAATGTATATATACTGTCATTCCAATAACTACCACTTTTCGCCATAAGTACGGTATTGATAACATACTTATGTATGTAGATGTGCCAAAGTTGATGATTTATTTATTTATTTATTATTATTATCAACAAACAGGACGCTTACAGACTATATGACAAATATATACATAGAATAAGGGAAAACCTTATAACAAGTGCCTTATGAGTAAATTCTTAAAAGTAAACTTTGAGTAAGAAAAATCGAAGTCAAAAGATGAAGAATAACCATTAAATTGGGAGAGAGTCCTCCTTAAAGGAGCATTCATACCATAAACAGTTTTAACAACACCCACAAAAAACAATTCATTACAACGAAGAATACGTGAGGGAACATTAAAACGAATTTTCATAAGGAGGTGCGAGCAATCTATAGAGCCTACAATTATGTCAAAGACAAAGCACATCAATAACAAAGTACGCCTGGACTCTAAGGACATGAGATTTATCAACAAATAACGAGAACGATAGGACGGAATAGGGTCTCCAAATTTCAACGGACGCAAAGCAAAGCATATAAAAGCCCTCTGAACAGACTCCAGTCTGTTCACATGAACTGTATGAAAACGTCTCCAAACAAATACAGCGTATTCTAACCTCGACCGAACTAAAGACGAATACAACAGTTTGAAAGTATAAGGATCGGAAAATGACGAGCAGTTGCGACGAATAAAGGCCAACATCGCGAATGATTTAGAAACAATAAAGTTTATGTGGGTGGTGAAGGTGAGCTTGGAGTCAAAATAAACATCCAAGTCTTTAAAATCAGTAATTGATTTTAGCGGGACATTCGAAAAACAGTAAGGGGTTGGAACAATACTAATCACTTTTGCAAAAGAGGTATAATGACATTTACCAATATTGAGGGACAAACGATTTCGCGCGCACCAACAGTACAAATTATCAAGCTCACCCTGGAGAATCAATGAGTCTTCTATATTTTAATTTCATAGTATATCTTCAGGTCATCCGCATATAGAAGAAACTTACACTTTGAGAAACAGGAAGATATATCATTAATAAAGATAACAAATAATAACGGACCTTAGACGCTACCCTGGGGAACACCAGAGGACGAGACAAAAGAATAACACGATACATTTAGGGGATTCACAAGACGTGTTAACCGTCGTAAAATCTTAAGGTTAACATCTTTTTTAATTAAAATGGTTTTAGGGGATTTCTAACTAAACCGAAATTCTTTTAAACTGATAAAGAATATATAATTAGCCAACCCCCCAACCATTTCAACCGCTATTTTACATAAACAAGTGTTAAGCTTAAGATTTTACGACGGTTAACACGTCTTGTGAATCCCCTAATTATAAAAACGAACAACACAGCGTCTGTTATACAGATAGGATGTGATCCACTTCAGAAACTCTGAATGAAAGCCCAGGCCTTCAAGTTTAGCTATCAATATTCGATGAGGCACCCTGTCAAAAGCCTTAGAGAAATCGGTATATATAGCGTCAATTTGGAATCCCTTTTGAAAGGTTTCCAAACAGTCCTCTGTAAAATCAGCTTAATTGGTTAACGTGGATCTGCCCGGCATGAACCCATGTTGGTTGGGACATAAAAATGTTTAACAGCAAAGTAAATTTTATCTTTAACTATGGACTGAAACAGTTTTGAGACAGTGGTAAGCTTAGAAATCTGACTATAATTCTCAATATAATTTTTATTACCACTTTTAAGAATTGGCGTAATAAAAGTCAATTTCCAGTCATCGAGGAAAACTCCGGCAGATAGAGACATGTTAAAAATGTGCCTCAACGGCGCAATTAGTGAAGGACAACTTTTAAATAAAATAACCGAGAGGCCATCTACATCAGTGTTAGTGGATAGTTTAAGCTGGTTAATGCCATTAGCTACATCCTCGTCTGTCAACTTTAATTTCCCGAAGTTAATGGGAGTATCTAAATTTGGCAAAAGATCTTCAGGAATAAAATCATTATCAGAATTACCTAAAATAAAGTTGGAAGAAAAAAATCAGCAAAAAGATTAACAGCTTCGGAGATGGAGTTGGCTGACACCCCGTTAAGCTGGACCGATGCAGGTATATTAGAGCAATTTTTCTTTGATTTAATATAACTACATAAGAACTTGGGATTAGATTTAATATTGCTTTCTACGCCGCGAATATAATTCCTATACAAAGATTTATTGAGCCTGTTAAATTCAGCTCTATAAAACACGTAACGCTCACGCAAATTAACATCGTTGGAATGCTTTTGTCTTTTGTAGAACTTATTCTTCTTATTCCTTACACGTTTGAGTTCTTTAGTAAACCATGGACGCTTAGCGGTTTTCGAATTAAGAATTGGGATGTGACCCACACAAGTATCACAAAGTTTTGACTTAAAAATATCGTAGCAACCAGTTACATCCATATTTCCAAAGAGCTGGGACTAATCCAAATCAAACAAATTATTCAATTCAGCAAAATTACAACAAGAGTAGTTAAAAGCAACCGTCTGACTAGCAGTCGGTAATTCAAAGTATTGGTAAAATTCTAACTCCAAAACCATAGGGCTATGATGCTGATTTGGAGGGGAGATGTAACTGGCCGCATGAGAGAGCTTGAAATTTATATTAGAGCTAATAAATATTAAATCTAAAATTCGGTTTAACTCATTAAAAAAACCATTGATTTGAAATAATTCAATACATAATAAATTATCAATTAAATATGATTCAGATAAAGTAGTAACATTTGATGGGGTGAGGAAAATATTGTTATTAATAAAGCTCCAGGAAATATTACATAAATTAAAGTCACCTAAAACACAAAATTGGCTGTTTCCAATTTTCTCGTGGAGTGCCAGTATATTGTCAACATGTGCCTTGTATATGACATCATAGCTGCCCGGCGGAATGTAGGACACACAAATGTACAGCACACCACAGGTGCCATGTAATTTTACACAAAGTTGATCCAACAGGGAGTTGGCATCTAGCAGCAGATAAAAAGAAGCCCGAAGATATCTGCGCACAGCTATCAGTACACCACCACCCCTACTAACACCAGTTTTAGAAAAATCTGTCTTTGCGAAAAACAAAGAGAGCTGGATAAAAGAACTCCGCATCGAAAAAGTTAGCATTCAGCCAGGTTTCTGTCAAAACGAAGCAGCCATAATCCAATTGTGAGCTAAAAATGTAGACAGATTCGGATTTTGTCCTGAGTCCCGAAGTATTTTGGTGATAGATACTTATTTTCCGATCACCAAAGGTAGAGTGACTTTTTCCCAGCAAAAAACACGATTACCACAGAAACGAATGTGGAAACGAGCTAGGCGATGGGAATCGCTTACCATTTCGCTTCAAGAAGGCCTTATTTTAACATGGGCATGTCATTGGAGGTAAGCCCTTACCCGGAGCATTACCTTCAAACGAAGGGAGAACGCATGGATAAACAGAATCCAGAGAAGCGAACAAAGAATGCCTTACAGAGAAACTAATGTAGAATGCCTAGATAAGTACATACTTATTTATATTAAATTGAAATCAGAAAATGTCTTAAAAGGTTAAAATTAATTAAAATTTTTATAAATCAGCGTACATATATTGGTATTTAGGTATTTAAATTTTCTTTAAAATCGGTATGTACATACATGCATATTTAATTAAGCTTAAAATTGTACTTCCTCACTCTTGTACGTCACTTCATTGACTGACTTCAACTTCGCTGCAAATTGAACAAAGCAAAACATGATTTTTATGCGAGACAGAAACAACGGTAGAAAAAGAATTTTTGGATATTCATTCCATTTTTCAGCTGACTACGATGCAGCATTCTACTTTGCATTCCCCGAAATGGAGCAAAGAAGCGAAACAAATAAAATATTGTAGGACAATCTGCTTTGCATTCCCCGAAATGAAGCAAAGAAGCGAAACGAATAAAATATTGTAGGACATTCTACTTTGCATTACCTGAAATGACGCAAAGAAGCGAAACAAATAAAATATTGAACGACATTCTACTTTGCATTCCCGGAAATTAAGCAAAGAAACGAATTAAAAAATAAATATTATAGGACATTCTACTTTGCATTCCCCGAAATGAAACGAAGAAGCGAGATAAATAAAATATTGTAGGACATTCTACTTTGCATTACTGGCAATGCCTAAAAGAAGCGAAAAAATTCGAAGGCATTATAACGCTATGCCTTCTAGAACACGTTACCACTAAAAGCGATTACCGATTTTTTGCTGGGTTTACTTCTTGGGCTACGGCTGGGCATCTTTTTGAAAAAAATCAAAAGGCCGGACAGCAACGTTGGAGGGCCAAATATCCGATGACAGAATTTTTGAGTAGTCAGATTCTGAAACTCCAAGCTTGAAATTAATGTGCTTAATAGTTTCCAAATCAGAATCGTTTTTGACCAGTTTATAGCATACAATTATCTTCTTATCGATAGCTGCATATTTAGCCACATAGCCAATGATGTCATCAGTCCTTACATGTATACAGTGGGCAAAAACGATGATAAGTGCAACCATTTGCGGCGAACAACAACTCCCAGCTCCGAGTTCTCATTTGACCCAAATACACACCACCTATGTCACTTATGAGTACGCTTTTTATCCATAGCGGACCACTGTGCATTATTTGCTTGCGCATTGTTTGTTGCGTTTTTCGCTTGTGCGTTGCTCAACCTAGCATTGTTCGCCAAAGCCGCAGCAGCGGCATACGTAGGCACAGCGTTAGCGGGGCCAGCAGTTAGTGAACAGGGAGAAGTACAAGCAGTCGGAAGAGATGAGGCAGAAAAACCGATGTTATTACCACGAGTAGTTGGCGAGCGAGTAAAAGCAACAGCAGCAGGAAAACCGGTATTACTACTAGGAGTAGTTGAAAAACCGGTATTAGTATCAACTACATCAAGAGCGGTATAACCAGTATTTATACCCGGCGCATCAGAAACACAATGCGTATCAGAACTTTTTTCGTACTGCCACGGTATTAGAGTCAGCAACAGCATCATTAGATGGCGCAGTGAAAGCGCGCTTTGGCAATTTACCAGGCTGAGCAACAACACTATCACTAGCTTTTGCTTGCGAACGCATCGTTCTTTTGTTTCCACTAGTAGCAGGAGCCGGCGAAATAGAATTATCATTTGCTGGTTCAATTAATGCGATAAAAACGCTTTTTAATTCTTACAAATCCGAAATCGCGTTTAAGCGTTTATCTTTAAGCCCACAATGGGCCGTACAATTAGTACATAAAGACATTATTGCGAGATAAATGTAAATAAACACAGAGCGATAGAAAACACGACCGAACTATTCTGCAGTCACAGTCAGTATGATGTTAGCATAAGCGGTTCCAGAGATAAGCGATATTAGAATTTCAGTTTGTATGGAAGGTGCCACACCCCATTTTCCAATACCTGTCCCTTTTTGTCACAAATACGTTTACGAATTTCAGGATTTTAGCGTAGGCGGTTCCGAATATAAAAGATATGAGAAGTCAAGTTTGTATGGGAGATGCAACGCCCCGTTTCCAATACCTACCACTTTTCGCCATAAGTACTTCATTGATAACGTATGTAGCTGTGTCGAATAGCAGGACGTTAGCGTAAGCGGTTCCAGAGGTAAGCCCTATGAGACTGATGTTATCTTCTATGAAAACGTGTTGTTAACGAAGTTTTAATTTTGGTTTTATAATTATTTCGATGAGTATTAGGGTGCCCATCGACTTTTTTTTAATTTCAAGACCCTACCCTCCTGATGTCCTTCATTTTTATGACAAATATTATTGTCTCCTTTTATATGATTTTTAAAATCATTTAGAAGTCGCGACTTGTCATTTTAGGCCAGAAAATACAGTTTTGTGGATCTATCAGTTTTTGAAAGACTATTTTTCACTAGATTTTAAAGATAACATGTTGTGAGAAGAGGATGTAGAGGCCTTTAAAATTACGTATAATAATCCATTGTCAGACTTGGATTTTCGAGATTTTTCATCGCGCAAATGTAAAAAACAAAACATTTTGCCCATCACTTATTTCCACAATTTCAAAATATGTAGTACTATCTAAAATTCAATATATATTCAAATAAACTGATACCTCATTTATTGCAATCGCATAAAAACTGTCGAAGTTTGGCGACTTTTTTCTTAAATGCGGCCTTGAATTTATTTTGAATATGTACCAGACTTTTAGATTTTTTGAGCAGTGTGGTTAAGGAATTCATTAATATTTATTTAAAATTGAGAATACAATCGCTCTTTAGCAAAAAAGTGGGTTTTCAAGAAATTTTGGCACCGCTCACTTACCTATATGATATATGCGAATTTCAAAAACTACTTGATCGTTCTCGATCAAATTTGATGCACACATTGTGGTTAGCCTCCTTAAGCTTTGAGTTTTTTGAAATTATCGTTACGTTGGTGGAGCCCGTGGTTTTTTCCCGATTTCATGATTTTATAGAGAGTTGGTAGGCAAGTTATACGTCTGTAGTTGGCTGGATTGGTTGTTTATGCATTTTTCGGTTCTATAAATATTTTACCTATAGTTCAAGAATGATAGAATACAAGATTGCGCCGATCAGAGAGGATTTTTGAGAATAACTTTTGTGTGACGTCACACTGGTGCAATTGCGAGAGAGAAATGCCAAAACGTGAGCAAGAATGGAAGAAGAAGAAAAAATGTTGCAAGGAAAACGTAAACAAGTTGCACAAGTGTGACGTCATGCAAACAACGATTCTGTCAAATTCGTTAAGAGCGGAATAGCGGTCCGAGATCGGCGCAACCTTTGTATTCTCTCAATCGTGCCTATAGTTAAGAATCTTGGCAATTTATGTAAACCCTACATAAACATTTCATTTATGAGTGAGGTTAGACGTTGATGTGTAGAGGTGAATCGTTTGTACCACGTATGTGATCCATCCCAGGGCACCTCCAGTTATGCGTTTTTTTTAATAACTTCAGTTAAATCTTGTGTGGTTATGGTATATTGTTGTTGTGGATCTAGGTTTGTTTGTCGTTTTTCTTCTTCCATTATCCAGTTTGCGCTATTATTGTGGTGTGTGGGTATGGACCATATCCCTATCCAATACTTGGTGACTTCTTCAGTTGTCGGCGGTTCGGCCGGGGTGTTTGAATGAGTCGTTAGTTTTCTTTAGAATACCTTTTCATTAGTTGAAAGAATTTTTGTTGTCTATTTTCCTTCGGTTCAATGTTTTATATCTTTTCAACCTGGCAATGTGTTTGGCAGCAGTGATCGGACTTCAAAAAAAAAAATGTGTGGTAGAATCTGGAAAAAATATGGTAGATTTCAAAAAATGTGGTAGATCTCAGGTTTTGGATCAAGCTTTGTACAAAAATTAAAAAAAAATCTGCAAGGTTTCACCTAAATTGCAAACATTTTTATTACAATCTAAAAAAAAATAATTTTAGCATAATAAAGTGCAAGATTGAAGTTGCCAAAAATTGCGTTGAGTTTTGGCTTTTTTTCTTTCTTGACAATGTAAAGCAGTTCCTCCATATCAAGATATGTATTTTACGAACATATTGTGAAAGATTTCTGCAACCTTACGGAGTGCTGCCTGCTTTTCTTTTTATCGCATCACGATGTAGCGAACAAATGTGGCACGTTCCAGAAACCGCTACCTGGGATTTGCCGATTTTGACAACTCTCAAGTAAAAGTAAACAACGCTTTAGAAACTTTAGATGCACTGAAATTTGCTACTTTCACAAAAATGCCGTTTTTTAACAATTTCATTGTTAATTCTTTTTTATAAATCATATATTTTGCAATTTAACTCAATAATACCACGTTTCCTGTCGAAAAATTGAATATTGAGAAAATTTTCTATTTTACGGTTTATTTTATTCTCCCATTCTGCCTGTTGTTAGTGTTTAGTGTTGGACAATTTTTGCTCTTAAAATTAAGAAAATTATCTCGTGCAAAAATAAAACTACTCAAAAACGCGAATATGTGGTAGATTTCAGACCTTGTGTGGTAGATGTGGTAGATGCTCAAAAAAGTAGCAGATCTACCACAATGTGGTAAAAGTCCGATCACTGTTTGGCAGAGCTTCTCCTCGAATTTGTGGTGTGCGTCTTGATGTTGTCGCAAAAAGGCGAGGGACCTATAGCTTTAGCCGCCTCCGAACAGCAAATGGATTTTGTGAGGCGGTGTTTAATCAATTAATTTTTCAATCATCTTGTTAATTGATTAAAAAAGTAATCGGAATTAAATTAATTGCAATTCAGATTTTAATTGCGGCTTGTAATTAAACTTTTAATTGCGTATTGGAGTTAAATTAATTGCAATTTTAATTTTAATTGCGAATTGCAATTAAATTACTTGCAATAAAATTAATGGGAATTAAATTTTTAATTCCACACCGCAATTAATTTAATTGCAATTATTTTTTTGATACCAATTAACCTACTTATGCTAGATTACCACTAGGCATGAAATGGAAAAAATTACAAATGACAAAGTTGGGCATTAAAAAATTATCGTGTCATTATGTAGAAAAAATAGTCATTAACTTCATTCCGCATGGCATTTTTTTTAAATGGTATACATTCTTTGTCATTTCATTGCCTATTGGAAATTCGGCATTATAAATGAAATAAAAAGTACGGCACAGGCCTGGGTTGTCATTTATAATCGTTAATTTTTAATAAAATTTAAAAACCAATTAAAACTTTATAAATTGTTAGCTGCAGAATACCACAGTTAACAATTAATTAATTGCTAATTGCTACAAATATTTAATTGCCAACTCTCCACAACAATTAACAATTGGTTAATTGTTAATTGTTATTCTCAATTGAACCAACTGTTAATTGTAATGTAATGATAATTAATTGTTAATTGTCCTTGCAATTAAAATTTGCAATTGCCTGCCGAGGGACGACCGCTGTTAAGAAAAAATCCTTTTTTCTATATTTTTTTGCGTTGTTGCTTTGACCAGGGCTTGAACCCAGGCCCTGCGGAGT
The DNA here is from genome assembly GCF_013731165.1 of Rhagoletis pomonella. Classification (NCBI taxonomy): domain Eukaryota; kingdom Metazoa; phylum Arthropoda; class Insecta; order Diptera; family Tephritidae; genus Rhagoletis; species Rhagoletis pomonella. The sequence goes on along the minus strand of NW_023458555.1, from coordinate 64,123,255 downwards.
AGTAACGCGCAGTGTAAACCACTACACCACGCGGCCGTTTTTGAATTAAGTTCTATAAAAATATTCGTCTAAAATACTTATATTTTTGTGACAACATCAAGACGCGCACCACAAATTGGAGGAGAAGCTCGTCCAAACACTTGGAAAAGGTGTAAGCGCCAAAATATTGTTATTTCATACTATTATTATTTGCAATGCCTAGGAAAACACTTGGATTCAAAATGGCGAAGGAGTGATATTTATCTGTTTTTTTAACCGACTTCCAAAAAAGGAGGAGCTTATCTGTTCGTCGGAAAATTTTTTTTTTTTTTTTATGTATGTTACCGCATAACTTTGCACCACGTCAACCGATTTCGATAATTCTTTTTTGCAACTGAAAGGTAGTGTCTCAGGGGTGGTCCCATACTAATTTGGTTTAGATGCGATCATTGAATCATGAAATATATAGAGATATATGTTTATATTTTTTTGGTCGGTTTTTTTTTGCTAAAAATTACTTGTTTTTTTTTTATTTTATGTTTAATAATATTTCATGATGAGGCCCACTATTATGGATACGATATGAATTATAATGTGATCTTAGATATATTTAGAATATGCTAACTGGTTAAGGAACAAAATAAAAGTATTGCAAGTATTAATTGTTTATAAAGCAAAACTTAATTACTAACTAATTACTAAAACTGTTTAAAACTCATTTATCGAACTTATATAAACTGTGTTCTAATAAACTGATATTTTCGAACCAACTTAGAAAATTTCAGCGAAATCCGACAAGACTTGAGGAAAATATATACCTACTTTTTATAAAGATGCATTTAAAATCTGTAGTTTCCGGAAAACAAACAACAGCGTTGAGCGACTGCTAAATCTTGTTCGAATAAGCTGAAATTTTAGAAGGAACTTGTCTTCCCTCTTACCTTCAAGAATCCGAACGTTCTCAGTCGAAATTCGAAAAATTTCCAATTTTGAATCACCCTAACGTGAACCTGTGTGGGGAGTATATGGTTGTTTATAATATTTAGTATATTTGTTGTACCCTTTCTCATTATCAATTTTGGGATTGATGGTCTAGTCTATGGGTTTGTCCCTTCCTATTTGATTCTGTTTGTTGCTATTTCATTTCTTATTTTTTCTAGTAGTTCATCATTTGGGTTGTTGTTCGTTACAGAAAGTGGGGTGATGCTTCTATCGGGTGCGTCGGGACTATTGTTGTTTTCTGCGGATGTCTCTGGTTTTGTATGGGTGTATTGAGATGATGAGGTAAATGTTGGGTTTCTTCAGTAATTTGCCTCGTGTTTAGTACCTGGGCAGTTTGTTCTGTATTTCTATGTTGCTTAGTCTACTGTTAATTACTATGGTTCGTTTTTGGTCTGCCAACCTTTGTGGTGTTACTTCAGTGTATTGGGTTCTTCTCTATACCATCTTTTGATGGTTTCCAATTTATTGCTTTTAGAATAACAACGCGTAACATGTAACATTAATTTGGTTTGTCCACATCATGCATTGTCGGCGCTTTCCAGCTTTGGTGGCCGTAGGTTGGTCTACGAAGACATGCCTGGCTGATTTCCTTGGGCTATCCAGTTAGGTATCTGGGTCGAGCTGCAGTATCCCACGTCAAAAGGACAGCCCATCTGAAGTAAATATGTTGACTTATAAATACTTACAACAATGCACTTTCAACATTGGCAGGCAGTACTTTAATGCCATAATAATTGGCAGGCACCCTTGAGTTAATTTTCTATTTACTGTGCATAAAATTCTATAAAAATCTCAAGTCATCTGAAGTATGTTCGGTAATCGATTTTTTTGCCATCTTTAATAGCTAAAAACGCATGATTAAGACAGCTGTTCAGCCGCCAGCCTTCCGAATATCGATTTATAAATTAACAAGCTAAGCTCAAACAAAATTCCAATCGATCGTATGATTTGGTTTTTTGGTCATAAGCTCTTGGCCTATAAGGCCCAGTCAGTTCGTTGACGGTGGAATAGCTCAGCTGGCAGGTTGTCAGCTTCATCAGTTTTTTTTTTCAAGCGCCCTATTGCATTTCGTACTTTGTCATAGTCAGGTGATGGAACATCGACTCCGTAATCATCGTCTGGTGAATCGGGTTCTTCTTCTCTGGAAAAGTGTT
>NW_023458555.1:64113339-64121020 GCF_013731165.1 Rhagoletis pomonella | reverse complement strand
GTAATCATCGTCTGGTGAATCGGGTTCTTCTTCTCTGGAAAAGTGTTCCCTCCATTATTTAAAAACGTTCTGTCCATCAGTCACTAGGTCGCCATTTTGGCTCTTACAAGAACCAGTGAAATAATAATAAAATGCACATAAATATTCAGTTGTAACATCACACATTCGTAAAATATTTTTCCATAACTTTGTACATTGTGTAAGGGGTTTTTACCCCGAAAATTTTGTTTCAAACATTCCTAGGCAGGGAAAAGCGATGAAAATATCCGACTACATTTGAAACACGAGTGGTATTCAACGGATTATCGTCAGACTCGGATTTCGACCAAGCGCAATGCAGCGAATAGCATCCGGAACGAGCTGAATCCAAAACGTACCCTTCCATCTTTGAGAACTTCTTTACTTCTACAACATTTTCCAGGTATCCATCTTATTTGAGTTTCTCATGTTGAAGATACAATCGCACAATCAGCAATAATTTTCTTGGCGTAGTTTCGCCTAATGAATATCTTCTCTTCACAAAATTTGAGAATTACCTTCACAGTCGGTACATTGGACTGCAAGCCGTGTGTTTTCTTTGTTGGTTTTGGAATCCATAAACGTAAACAAAGTTTGAAATTTTGAAGTAAAATGTGAGCAAAAGTGACAATTTAAAGACTGAATTCTCGAAAAAAGTAAAATCAGCTGCTCTACTGAATATTCAACGTGAAAACTACTAGTGAAATTTCTTTTAGAAATTTAAACAATAACACATGCCAACAACAATGGAAAAAATCGTTGCGGCAATTGTTAAATCAGTTTTTAATAGACTTGTTTGTGCTGATTACGAATCTTTAGTATGAAGCTTCCAGCAGCTCCAGATTTTGATTAAAACGAGGCCAAAGTGTCAAGAAATCGCGTTTTTGGCAATATTTTAAAACATATTCCAAAAATACAATTAAACCAAGGCACATTGAACAGGTAGTATCAGTATAGCAGCTGATTTGATTTTTTTTTCAAACTATTTGTTCTCAAAAATGTCATATATTTTTAATTTCTTCTCAAAACAATTCTAAATTGTTAAAATCTATTTGCATGTGAAACCCTTTTCCATACAAAACCAGCGATTGAATAGCAGCTTTTGGAATGCTCGCACAAGTCAGTAGCACAACGGCTGATTACTGGGCCTGGCACAGGATGGATCAAAGCTTCGAGAAGCAAACCAATTTACTAAGAAAGAAAGTTGCAGCAATTTTCATTTTTTCAATATAAATTTTTATCTTTTTTGTATTTCACATGGCACGCTTTGATGTAGAAGAAAAAAATCAGAACAGTTGTTGACACTTCCGATACCAGAAGCACCAACAAGATACATGCAGATGTTGTTTTTGCTCAAATGCTCTAAACCTGTTTCATAGGCCTTGAATTAAACAAAAAATGTGATATAATTGATATGAAGATGAAACGATGAAAAGTCTAGCAAAATAAAGGAAAGCCTCGTCTTTAATAACTGCTCGGCATATTAGACATAGCGCTTTTGTATGAATTTTGTCCGCATGCTTTTTAATATGTTAATATGTTATGTTATAACCACATTTTATAGGAAAATTTTCAAATAAGGCTGTGGCTTCTGGTAAATTCCACCATGGGTGGGATGCGTGCAATAACACCATACACAATACTTCCCATTACTTGGACATTAAAAAGCAGTTTCAGAAGTGTACTAGTGTTATTTTATTATTTTTATTTTTTCTAAACGGTTATAATGACAGCAGTGCATAATTGCGAAAGGAGTGGAGGGGGACGCGGCGTCCAACGTGGGGTGGCGCGGGGCGGCGCGAACGTGGACCGCCGCGACGCTGAGCACTTTCAAAATTGTATACTTACAAATCCGTCTATTTAACTTGTTCATGTACTACTTTTTGTCAAATGTAACTGGGTGACTATGTGCACTATTTTGCTTTATTACTCAATTGATAAGTTTAAAAGTTGGTCTTATTGCTCAACGAGAAATGAAATAAAGTACATTTGTGTTATTTCACATTCGATTGGGAAATAGCACAAATTTGCGTTATTGCCGTTGTGTCTTTTTAACTTTAAGGGCCAATTTCTCAATGTCTTGTTAACACTAATTACAGGCTAAACATCGTTATAGACTCCCTGTTATATGTTATGGAGTCGGTGCGCGTTTACATGCATTTTGTGCCGCCAAATCGGGTGCGGGTAACCGGAGCGTATGAAACGGCATTAAGAATTGCTAGCACATGGTATTGAACCTAAAATACTTTATAAACAGCGGCAGCTGATGAACTAGAGATAATATCCGTAGATGCAGAGCCTGTTCGGTGAAAGATAACTCCATTGAATGAATTCCAAAGTACTCACCTTTGTCTAAATGTACGCTTGCAAAATATCCATAATTAATTTAACCCGCCGTCAATAAACATGGGTATGAAACACCCGATCCGTTTTGAAATACGTACTGTTTGACCATTTGGTGCCATGATGTCGCGAAATTCCTTGTAGCTGCAGCTAATAAGTCCCTGCAGTGAACTTAAGCGTTCAGCGACATCTGCCTTTGAATTGCCAAAGCCTAAAATAAAACGCAATTAATTGCTTTTCTTACAAATTTCGGCAGTGACGTCACCTGAAGACTACTGGTTCTAGTTCTGGGATCGCAGGTTCGAGGCCGCTTGGAGGTGGTTAATTTTTTTAAGTCAATGTAAGTAGGAATAATTATTTCAATTTAAATATAAATAACAAACTTAAAAATCTAGTTGCATTACAAAAAAAAAAGAAACAATTATATCGGAAGAAATACTTGTGCCATAAAAAAATAGATTAAAAAAAATATTTTTTATTTTTAATATTTTTATTGAGCTTTGTACCACGATTGTTTATTAGGAAAAATTGAAAAAGCAACAAAGTTTAAGCGGTAGAAGTTATAGCACTATTTCGGAGATCACCGCATCTCCTCATCAGACTTCTTTTTTCTAGACTTCAGCAGGGATCGAACCTGCGAATTCGATGTTCAAAGTCAGAAGCGTTAACCACTGAGCTATGTACATCCCGTAAACTCTTGTTGCTAATTCATTTTCATTATTCAACCAACTACTATCAAATGCAGCTGATTTGCCGCTATTTAAACTCGACAGCGTGGTTGTTGTCATTCTATACATCCATTTGCTTTTTTGTATAGTTTCAGGCAGGCTCTTCCTAAACTATGTATTTGTTAAGGTTATTGTGGCTTGTTAACATTTTTTATATTTAATATTTTTATTGAGCTTTGTACCACGATTGTTTATTAGGAAAAATTGAAAAAGCAACAAAGTGTAAGCGGTAGAAGTTATAGCACTATTTCGGAGATCACCACATCTCCTCATCAGACTTCTTTTTTCTAGACTTCAGCAGGGATCGAACCAGCGAATTCGATGTTCAAAGTCAGAAGCGTTAACCACTGAGCTATGTACATCCCGTAAACTCTTGTTGCTAATTCATTTTCCTTATTCAACCAACTACTATCAAGTGCAGCTGATTTGCCGCTATTTAAACTCGATAGCGTGGTTGTTGTCATTCTATACATCCATTTGCTTATTTGCTTTTTTGTATAGTTTCAGGCAGGCTCTTCCTAAACTATGTATTTGTCAATGTTATTGTGGCTTGTTAACATTTTTTATTTTTAATATTTTTATTGAGCTTTGTACAACGATTGTTTCTTAGGAAAAATTGAAAAAGCAACAAAGTCGGAGATCACCACATCTCCTCATCAGACTTCTTTTTTCTAGACTTCAGCAGGGATCGAACCTGCGAATTCGATGTTCAAAGTCAGAAGCGTTAACCACTGAGCTATGTACATCCCGTAAACTCTTGTTGCTAATTCATTTTCCTTATTCAACCAAATACCATCAAGTGCAGCTGATTACAGCTATCGATCGCGAGCGTTTAGTCTTTGATTGGTCGTGAACAAGTGCGTGTATGCTATATATAACTTTCTACCAAAAGTCATCTCATATTCGAATACTGGAAATATTTGAATTACAGTGGCAGCACCACGGGCTGCACTTCTGAAACAACTTTCGAATGTTTGCGATATTTGAATTCTACAGTAAAAATTGTATAAAAATTCGGCCATCTGGCAATTTTTGGTAAGGTCCACAAATCGTTTTGATTATTCCGGCACAAAAAAAAAATGTCGCGTGCATTTTACCAGTCCCACCAACCAAGATGTATTTCCACCCACAGAATACGAATCTGAGGTCCGTTTGACACGTACAGTAAATTATGAAAACCCAAAAAAATAGCTCGAAATTTCGGTTAAAAGCACCCGCCAATTTTTTTGTATGCCGGTGCTATTATTCCGTGAGTCGCAGGTTCAAATATCTGCACATTCCGAGCGAAAAATTACACTGAAGATGGCACAACGCCGAAACTGGTTGGTCTCCAAACAAAATTTGCCAAAAGATGACGAAAAATCGTTCCACATAACATCATACTCCTACCCTGTCGGAAACACCAACAACGAAAACGAGAATATCGGCGCATGCAGTAATTAATTGATAGAAAAATATTTTCTAATAAAAAAAATTATTATAATTTTCAATAGCAATTTCAATCTTGATAATTTATCAAGAAAATAGATTTAAACTCCTTTGTTAGAACAGGGAGTTTTTGATAAACAATCGAAAATTGACAATTTATAAAAATATTGAATTTATTAAGTGCACAGAATCGGGCTGTAAGTATATACACATTTGTTATTAAATATAGCAGTTTTATTCAGTATGTTTTTTTCTCAGTGAAGAAGTGAAGATTTTGGTATTGAAGATTTGGTATCTTTTGATAACTTTTCTTAAGAGATTTTGGTAGAAAAAAATGTTGGCGAGTGGCAACCATGGTATATAGGCGAAAGCTTTCGTTCGGGTGTCTCACACCCATGTTCATTGTCTAGTAACAATATTTATACGTGTGATCTACTCGTATATATTGTTTCGCGCTATTAGTAACGGAAAACTCTTTAAAGTATGCAAATATCTTTGAATACTTATACTTATACTGGTTTACAATAAACTTTTAAAGTTTCTACCCTACTTCTTATTTAGAACATAATATGGCTGAAAGCACTTAATTTAATATTAAAAATTAATGACAAAAAAATATGCAAAATGAACTAAAGACGTTGTTTTTTTCTTTTTTTCTACACAAGTATTGTTAAATTAATAAAAAAATATAAAAAATACATTTAACTGTAGTTGTATTCTATATATATGTACATATATTTTTTCTAGGGTGTGACACACCCAGCTAATTGACCGTGTGATAAAAACTATGTTCATTGACGGCGGGTTAAAGAATTCCATATCAGGAAACACTAAATTTATTTATTTTCAAAATCATTTTTTACATTTCCATTGTTTATAGCTAATTATTTTATTTTAGATATTAATTATTGATTATAACTTACTTAGAATAATAGCTTATAGTTAATTATTTAATTTTAGATATTACTTATTATTTAAAATTTACTTAGAATAATGCTGTGGAGAGTCATTAAGAATTGCTAGCGCAGGGCAAAGAAAACGCAGCAGCTGACGAACTAATGATAACATTCATGATACATAGCCTTCAGCCTGTTCGGAGAAAGATAGATGGGTCCATTGAATGAATTCCAAATTATAGTTGCTCAAGTACTCACCTTTTTCTAAATACAATATCCATAACTACTTAAAACAAATGTCATACCAGGAAACACATAATCCACATATTTTAAAAGTAATTTTTTACATCTCTATTGTTAATAGCCAACATTGGGCTTACACTAATTATTTTATTCTTGATATTAATTATTGATTAAAATTTACATTCAACAATTTTTATTGAGCTTGAGATTAAAATTTACTTAGAATAATACAGTAGAGATTCAAAGTGTCCATTAGGGTGAACCTTATTTTAATGTGACGGATTTCGTTAGGTCGCACCCCGTAGATGGGTGAATATTCATGAAAAAATGTGTTATTCGATATTTCAGGTCAAAGTTGGAATTAAACCTTTTATTTTAGTTGTTAATGGTTTTAATAGTACATATTTATTTAAAAACAAAATAGTTTTAAGTTGTTACAATGCAAATATTTTTTCTTAAACTATGTTTTCGTATTAAGTTAAGACTAAAATTTTGCGAGTTTATGCCCATACAAGAGCTATTCGTTAGATGTACACTTTGCTTATTTACGTTACAATGGGATTAATTTTTCCTTTGTGCAGTTAGGCTTTCTGCACATTGGTCGTCCAATCATAGTTGCTTCATCATCACAAGCATGATGCAACGATTACACGACGACTACACTTTTGCACACTCGGTCGTCATATTTCAACTCATTTTAGGTCTAAAAATTCACTTGAAGCAGGTATTTTGTGTTTTTCTGGTTGATATTTTCGCGAAATATTTGCAAAACCTGCAATTTTTAAAATATGGACGGTGCTGCAACAATTCTAGACATAATTTTTCAGTACTGATAACCAGGCAAGTGTGGACAACCTCACTGATAATTATAATGATGGTAACAGGCCATAAAGATTACTTAATAAAGAAACAATGAGAAAATGGTACAGTACATGATAAAAGTTTAATTCGTCTTCAGAAGCATCAGATCAGTTTATGTTTGCTCAAAATTCTCTTCTAACAGCACGTCTCTTACTTCTGGATCACATGATTTTTTTCTGACTGTTTGTAAAGGCCTTAAACTTGTAACAAGGGAATCGGAACAATCAAGTAGACGGTGAAATGCATCTCAAGTTTAGCTTCCCTTAAAGTTTTTTCGGCTAAAACTTTCACGATATGCTTTAAAAGCTATATTTCGCGAATCCTGTGCCTTTCACTTAGTTGTCCAATCGGTATAAGGAAATTCAATACAATTACAGCACCATACATTATAATTTTGTGCACTGTTGTTGTCACTGGTTGCCCGGGATAAAGGCTGGCACACAATCAAGAAGTATCAAGACTTGGCGTCTATCTATTATCTACTATTCAATGCCCGCTGGCTTCGCGGCGCCTAATAAGAACTTTTTCGTTGGCCAATTCAAAAGGGCGTTTAAAAGCAAAAATTGTAAAGTCAAAATTTTTAGTTTAAGTTGAAACCACTAAAGCGCAGTATCCTCTTCACACATAGGCCAAGAATAGTAACGCTGTGATACCATATGGAATACTTATCCCTTTCGATGTCATGAGCTTTACCGACGGTCTTATTTCCACCTGTGAGATCTCTGCCAAGCATGTGTAATCTTTTTCTACGATCTTGCAACTACAACATTGGTCCGATGCGTAAGCCAATAAAAGTCCTTATAAGGAATGTCAAGAGCACAGATGTGCGTTTTCTGTTATAGGAGGGCCAAGAATCCACGCTGTCTTACAAGATGAAAAGTGTTCCCGTAATTATAAACATCTAATCTCTATATATTATGCACTCTTTCACAGCATTGCTACATACGGCATCATAGCTTGGGGTAATGCGTATGACAACAGTATTGCCATTTTAGTAATTACAAAAAAAGGTGCTAAATATTATTAACAGAAACGTTGCAACAAACGAAAGGAAACGAATAATGAGCTGAAGGCAGGCTTACGTTTATAGGTCAATACTACAACATTATGAAAAAATAAAAAATGAATACGACAAAAGCGATTGCAATACTAGAAACAAAAGTA
>NW_023458555.1:64103581-64113239 GCF_013731165.1 Rhagoletis pomonella | reverse complement strand
ACAACAAAATATTAAGGACAGATATGGAAGGGAATACACCAACTGCAGAAACAAAGGGGGTAAAAATCACGGACTTCTACCTGCCGTCAAAAACGAGCCAAAACAATTAATCTACCTATTGAGTACCGCAAACACTGAAAAACTAAAAATACGTACCTAACAAAAGAAAGAGGTAGTTAACAAGGAGTATAAATACGAGCAACCAACAAAAATTATGCAGAACGAAAAATGACACTGAAGATGGCACAACGCCGAAACCGGTTTGTCTCCAGACCAAATTTGACAAGGGATGACGGAAATTCGTTCCATAATAAATCATATACCCACCCTGTCGGAAACAACAACAACCAAAAAGAAAGATTTAAAAATAATGCATATAGAACAAAATTCTTCTAAATATAAATTAAAACAATGGATATTAAGCAATGTTTAAAAAATGTAGACAAATTAAAAATTGAAGTATATTCTTATGTAATCTTATAGCACATGTAATATGTACGAAATTCCACCTATTGTACAGGCTTATAACCTCCTATAGGATTTTATATAAGTATATCCATGTACTGAACATAATATACTTGAATGTGGATATAAAAAATAAATAAAATAAATAAATTGGCTAAATGAGTTCTGGGATCTCTTGAATATTGTTCAAAAGAAGTTAATATTTATGAACTGATTTCTAGGTAGATGCAAAATTGTATTTAGGGTACATGAGGGCGTCAGACAAAGGTGCGCTTACACAATTTTGCGGTCTTTCTATGCATTCTTAACCCAATCCTTCATTTAGATATCTGAAACTAAATTCGTATAACTTAAACATATGTAGGGCAAAAGCAGACCATTCACACGGAGTTTCTTTTCGGCTGCAGCGCCCTCCATTGTGTCCATTTTGTGCAAAATAATTGTATGTAAGGTATAACCTCCGACAATTTGACGGAACTCTATTCAGGGGTTTTTAAGTTTAGTCCGAACAATGAAAACGGCTATCATTTTCTGTATATAGGTATGTAGATAGGACAGTCTTTACCGAAACCCATAAAAATCAAAGCTCCCAACTTTAGGCAAAATTTAAAAAAAATCTTCAAAATTTTCACATAAATTTTACCTTTTACCAAAAATTAAAAACAAAGTTACATTAGTTCAATGGGATTTAGAAATGTAAGAGAAAATGGTTCCCAATCGAATGAATGCCCGTTTAAATTTACATATCTATATATGTAGATGCAACCTTTCCAATAAGAACCTCTTTGGTAAATTTGGTTACCATCTCATAAGCTGGTAACAAAATATTGCCCCGTGAAATATGCAATACAAGAATTTCCACAAATCTTCATAGCTGAACTGCTGAATATTTTCACTGCATTACCACCGTACCTAGAATCGCGGTGACAAGAAGTGGTAATATTTTTTGGTAATAAAATTTTCCGGTCACAAAATCTTCGGTAACGTGCAGAATAGACCTGTTAATATGCATATGATCAGTGATGGACATACTTAAGTACTTTTGTATTTAAATTACCAGTTTGGGTGCTAAACAGTGTTGCCATTTTAACCGTTTTCCTGCTAGATTTAGCCGGTTGCGATAGCAAACAGCCGGATAAAATTCGGTTTAGCCGGCAGCCGATTTGTTAGCGGTTTTGCAAAAAAAATTAGCCGTTTTCAGCCGATTTTGCTTTTTGCTATCCGCCTTATTTTATTACAATTCAAATATAAAAGTTTCTATTTTTACAAATTTAGTGACCATAAATCTATTGGAAATGGCTAGTCTTATCTTGGAGAAAATTTCCATGTGGGACTGGGTTATATAAAATTGAAAGACAATTTTTTCTAACCCGATAAGTCTTCAGATGGTGAGCCGATTTCAATGTCTTTTGTTTTAAGCGAGTAACCCAAATACATATAACTGGGACGCGCCATTTCGGCTGATTAAAAAGTTACAAATTTTGCAGAATTTTCATAATGTTTACACCAAGTCTGTATTCTGGGTGTAGTAAATATATGTGTTTGTTAAGTAATTAGCTACATATTCATAAAAAAATAATAAAAATTAAATAAACTAAAGAAAAACAGGCAAAACTTGCTTAAATGTCGCGTCCAAGATTATATTAGGGAGGACGTAGCGAGGACTTTCTTCATAAAATTTTTGCTATTAATGCCTTAAACTTAAGTTTGAGTTTTATTCGCAACACTTAGAAAATAAAAGAGCACGAATTTCGATGTGGAGCAAAACTTTCTGGCAAGACAATACCTGTGAATAATTGCATCATGGTGCAAACATACTGTGGCGAATACTGCGGCAACGCGAAGCGAACAACGAGAAACAGGCAGAATGTTCGAAGAATGACGTAGAATGTTCCACAAAGAGAAACGTCAAGTTGGATGAACACTGCGAACAGCGAGAGAAACAGAATGAGCGATAAACTTCAGAACGTTCTAGAGTTGCCATAAGTGCGACCACAGGTATAAAAGGGCGCCGCCACAGCGAAGTTAATTAGTTACAAGTCAGCAAGCTACAAGTAGAGTGAGCAGATAAGTGAGTTGCGAATAAGCAAGCTATGTATAAGTTTAATTGTGTTAACCAGTTTAGTAAAGCGTTGTTATTGCTTTAACAAGTATTGTGAAGTGTTTTTACTGTATTAGCGAGTATTGTAAATTGTTTGTTATACATTAAAGTTAATTGTACTACAATATGGTCATCGTTAGCATTTATTTTACAATCCAGCGATACGAACCGAGGGATTTGGGAAATCCGGACGAGGTTTCAAGGATAATCGTAACAACACTTTACTTTTGTTACTATCATTATTTCCGCGTTGGTGGCCTTCGGCCGCGATAGAAGAAATAACCTCACCAGTCCAACTCCGGTTGCGCCATCCACAATATTTTTGCGCAAAATCCCCCTCCAAATTTACAAAACAAGAGCATATTTCAAACAGAAATCTTTGTTTAGACAAGTTTGGACACAACAATCCAAAATCATTGTACAAATACCCGAACCGTATAAAAATTATCTATGCTATTTTTCTATAAACAAAAACTTTATTAACTGAAACTGCAGTAGTTTTCATTTTATGTGGATAGTTCTTGTCACAAATACATAGCTTAGTGCTATGTAAATATATATATTTTTTAGCGAATCCGAAATTCCAAAAATTGGTACTGTTACAAGTTGCAGCGCATCATTTTAACTCGACATCCTCCCTCTTCCACGGATAACGGTACATCGTTTAAAGGTTTAAAAATATTTTCGTCAGGAATTTTTCATCAAACTGCATTAGACGTGTTACGTACCAGTGATGGAAAATCAAAATTTAAATTGTGAAGAATTTCTCCGGAAAAATGTGCCTAAATGCAGGTCAATGTGCCAATAAATTGAAAGTCGACGATATGTACCATTTCCTTTATAAAATATATTGCGTGCAAGAAAACAGAAATCTATAGGAAAACAAAACCATAAAAATGAAAGCTCAAAACTGTCTACGAAAAATTTTCATGCAAATTTAGAACTTTGTTGTCAGATATTTTAGAAAACTTTTTTTTGTAGTCCATTAAATTTTAGGATTACAAAGTGCCAGTGCGGCTAAGAATTCGAATTTTTAATATTTTTTTCTTGAATTTTTTTGATACATATTGGATTTACAAAAAATTTGAGTATGGAAGAAAAAGTGCAACACCTTCAACGAAAAAATGTCTTAAAAATCAACGCGAATTAAATGAATTATAAAACTGCATAACCGAAAGTATGTCTAGTTTTCAAAAAATCTTACGTAGAAACGAAAATCATCGCTCAATCACTAACCCTGAATTACGAATTGTAAAAATATAAAGCATCAGTCCTCCTAAAGTATTTGCAGATTACAATGTCCAGCATGCGCAAACTTACTTGTAACTAGCATTCAGGAATTGTTGCGGATATTAGACAGTTCCATATGCTGTAGTCTAGAAATGAGAAGGCCTGATTCTTTGTATATTTACATTTTGGAATCCAGGGTAAATTATAGTTTAGTCTCATTTTCACTGAGATCGTTATTTGTCCATAATATTATAACGCAGTACTTTTTTTATACCAAAATCAATGTTATTCGTATCATCAGAGTTTACTGCCTTTGGCGCGAAAGCCGTAACGGCTTTTAAAATTGCAGTATCAAGCTGCTCTTTCTGAAATCTTGGCAAAATTTAACTTTAAGTTTCAAAGCATTTTTAATTCCATTTTCTGCAGAATTTTCTTTAGTAAGAAATATTTCGGCTTCTGTCCCACAAAGAATATTCAAAATGGGATTGTGATTATTTAAATCTAAAGCGTTTATTAAATGATATTTAATATTTGCTTTAGAGATGAAATTGCGACAAATTTGTTTTAACAAAAATGTTAAGGGTAGATGCAGAGCGTCGAAGCCAGCTTCTTCTGCTTATGTTTATACCATTTATCAGTTTAAGCACATCAATCACGATCAAATGTAAAAAAAAAAATATTTTTAATTGCAGATCCGAAATAAATATATATTAGTTGCACTGAGTTACGCAAAAATAGTGCCGAAAATCAATCGATTGCGCATAAGGTGCCGGCTGCTTCCGAAAGGGCCGAAAATGGCACAATGCACACTCATTTTCCATCACTGTTACGTACTCAATCCTCTGAAAAGTAAAAAAACTTTATTTTCGAACCTTTGCTCAGGTGTACCGAATTCTGGCAGTTTGGAAACGCGCAAAACTTTTAATATTTTCATCCATGATACAAAAATAGAAGGTAGTTTCACTTATTGACATTCGTTGTTATTGCCGACCACTTGACTTTAAACAAGTTTATGACATTTAACTAAAAACATGCTACCAGTTTCACTAGCAGCAAAATTTTTGTTTCTTGTAAAAGTAAAAAAACAAAAAATGTTTGAAGTTAGTGAAGTTGGATGAAAATATTAAACGAAAAGTCTTGCGCGTTTTCAAACTGCAAGAATTCGGCACACTTGTGCAAAGTTTCGAAAATAAAGTTTTTTGCTTATCCGAGGATAGAGTACGTAATACGATGTAATGCTGTTTGATGAAAAATTGCTGACGCAAAATATTTTTATACCACTAAACGATGTACCGTTTATCCGTGCACGAGGGAGGAGGTGCACCTTGTATTAGTAATTTTCTGATAAAGATGTGGCGCTGCTTAAAAATATACATACATATATATATATGGGCAAATCTAAAAAACAGGTAACCTTTGTGTTATATAGCTTTATTTTCACTATTGCAAACTAAATCAAGCTGGTTGCTTTTGGATATAATTCATTGACGTATGCTTGAAGCCTCAAAAAAAATTTGGATCAATTTGCTGTATAACTTTTAAATTATAGGTGTTTAAATTAAAAAAAAAATAATGAAAACAAGTGAATTTTTTATGTAATTTTTAAGAGGGGCACAATTAATTATGTCATAGCTTTTGAAGCATACCATACTCTGATTTGAAATTAAATGGGCATTTAGCACTTATGTGTACACTTCATATGTAGTAGGTAATAAAAGTGGGCCTTAAAAAATAACGAAATGGCAAGTAACTCAAAGTCTGTAACTCTACATTTCACAATTTTTAAAATTTTCGGTTTATCGCGTATAGGTTTTGAAGCATTTAATTTAAAGAACTTTTTAAGTATGTATTGTATTCTACAAACAATTACGAATAATTTGGTACCTTAGCAAGAGGTGTGCTTTCAGAATAAACTAACTTTTAAAGATAAAATATTCTGCGATCTTGAGCGTAATTTTTATTCCAAAAACATCTTAATTGAAGGCACATTTGGAAAATGCGTCGAAACGATCTAAACCTTCCAATAACAGCTAGTCCTTATAAAATTACATACACCTGTAAAATGCTTCAAAAAATTTGTCTCTAAAAGTGTGTAAACACCCCGATTTACTACTTTTAATGATGCTCCTTCTTTTAGTCAGAATATTTGGAGAGTGGTATCAAAGCAACTTTATTTCGACAAATGTTCTGATAGTTGATATTACTTAATTGGAGGCTTCTAAATTCAATGGCGTCCTCAGTTTTACCCTATTGGCTCCATTTTTCCAGATAGCGGTACTTGAAACTTTGCTTAAATTTTAATTATTTTATAAAAAAGTCCCTGAGTTTTGAAGATATTTTATTAAAATTTTGCACATTACCGTTTTTTAATATTACCTTATTATTCCTTAAAATCATAGAAATCGGTTCACTAAAACATCTAGCTCCCATGCAACTGACTGATTTACAGGTTAAAATTTGGTATGGGTTCAATTTAACATATAGCACGCATACAATTTATTATTCAGATATGATGTTAGAGTTATAGCGCAAAAACACATATTTGGGTAATCAATTGTATTGGAGCTATATGTTAATGTGAACCTATTTCGATAATTTTCAGGAATAATTAAGGTAATATTAAAAAACTGTATGTGCAAAATTTTAGTAAAATATCTTTAAAACTGAGGAAGTTATTTATAAAATAGTTAAAATTTAATCATATATTCAAGTACCGTTATCTCGAAAGCCGGAGCCAATCTGGTAACACAGGGCATGCCATTGAATTTATAACGTCCCAATTAAGTGAGTTCAACTTTCAAAATCTTTGCTCAAAGTTTATAACTTGAACAGCGTAATTTGCACCCAGCTTATTCTTTTGTTTTCTATTTTATGTTTATTCCTCGTCTAACTTTTGAGGCACTTGATGAAAATAAATTACACTTATATTAATCGATTTATTAAGAGATTACGAATAAAATGATATATTAAACACAGGTGTGCTCATAAATTTAAGAATTCCATTTTTTTTTTAAAGTGTACCTGATTTTTAGATTTGCCCATATACATACCAGGGATGTTGCGAATATTTGCAATCGCATTTGTTATGCGAATAGTTCTCATCATTTTACACATTCGCATTCGACATTCGCATTCGCATACATGGGCAGAGAGTCACTCTGTTGAAATGTCTCTAAGTCTGTCTAACCATGGTGCGGACAATAACCGGCTTTTAGCATCAGGCGCTAAACGGTTAAGTAGTCTTCTTCTTCTTTTTTGGCGCTGTAACCGCCTAAGCGAGTTTGGCCGAGTTCAGCAAAGCACGCCAGTCGTTTCTCCTCTGTGCCAACTGACGCCAATTGGAAACGCCAAGTGAAGCCAAATCCTTCTTCACCTGGTCTTTCCATCGCAGTGGGGGCCTCCCTCTTCCTCTGAGGAGATACTTCGTCTTGTCCTCGTTTACCACCAGACCCATTCGCTTTGCTTCCCTATCCAACTTGGAAAAGGCCGAACAGACTTCGCACTTTTTGTTGCCGATGATGTCGATGTCATCGGCATAAGCCAGAAATTGCACGCTCTTGTAGTAAATTGTTCCTGAGCGGTTCAGTTCTGCAGCACTTATTATCTTCTCCAACATCAGATTAAAGAAGTCACATGAAAGGGAGTCGACCTGTCTGAATCCCCGTTTTGTGGCAAACGGCTCGGAGAGGTCTTTCCCAATTCTGACGGAGCTGGTGGTATTGCTCAACGTAATTTTACACAGCCGTATGAGTTTTGAGGGGATGCCAAATTCAGACATAGCGGCGTATAGGCCACTCCTTTCAGTGCTGTCAAAAGCGGCTGTAAAGTCGACAAAAAGGTGCTGAGTGTCGATCCTTTTCTCGCGGGTATTTTCAAAGATTTGGCGTATTGTGAATATCTGGTCTAAGGTGGATTTGCCAGGTCTAAAGCCACACTGATAAGGCCCAATAAGTTGATTGACGGTGGGCTTCAGTCTTTCACACAATACGCTCGATAAGACCTTGTAACCTATGCTTAGAAGGCTGATCCCGCGGTAGTTTCTTGTGGATTGGGCAGAGCACATTCAAATTCCAGTCGTCGGGCATGCGTTCATCTGACCATATTCTGCACAAGAGTTGATGGATGCACCTTACCAACTCCTCGCCGCCGTACTTGAATAGCTCAGCTGTCGGGCTGTCTGCTCCAGCGGCTTTGTTGTTTTTCAGCCGCGTTATTGCTATACGTACCTCGTCATAGTCAGGCGGTGGAACGTCGACTCCGTCATCATCGACTGCGGGCTCGGGTTCTTCTTCTCCACAACTTTCCGTGCTGCTACCATTTAGTAGGGCGGAAAGGTGTTCCCTCCATAATTTAAGTACGCTCTGGACATCAGTTACTAGATCGCCATTATTGTTTTTACAGGAGTGCGCCCCGGTCTTTAAACCTACCGTAAGTCACCTAACTCTCTGGTAAAATTTTCGGGCATTCCTCCTGTCGGCCAGCATTTCAAGCTCTTCGCGCTCACGTATTTCGGCCTCTCTCTTCTTATTGCGGCAAATACGTCTCGCTTCCCTCTTCAGATGCCTATAGCGGTCCCACATAGCGCGCGTTGCGCCGAATCGCAGCGTGGCCCTGTAGGCAGCATCTTTTTTCTCTGCGACTACTTCTTCGGCGGCGGTACTTAATGAGCGGGAAATGTGGTTCCACTGCTCGCATATGTCGGTTTGTTGAAGAGTGCTCTCTGAGAGCAGGTGTGAGAGTCGAGTAGCGAAAGCGCTGGCTGTCTGTTGTGATTGCAGCTTTTCGATGTTAAGCTTTCCTTGCATATTTGGGCGCACATTTTTTGCTGCACAGAGGCGGGTGCGTATCTTGTATAGTGGTCCAAGTCGATGTTTGGGCCTCGGAGTGTGAGTACGTCTAAAACACTGGAAGTGTGCCTTCCGTCTATCACAACATGATCGATTTGGTTTCTTGTTTTTCGATGCGGAGACAGCCACGTAGCTTGATGGATCTTTTTATGCTTGAACCTAGTACTGCATACTACCATGTTTCGGGCGCCGGCGAAGTCGATCAGCCTCAATCCGTTGTCGGACGTTTCGTCCTGGAGGCTGAATTTTGCGACGGTGGTTCCACAGATCCCTTCCTTGGCCACCCTGGCATTGAAGTCGCCAAGCACGATTTTGATATCATGACGGGGGCAGCGCTCGTACGTGGGCTCCAAGCGCGCATAGAAGAGATCCTTGGATGCCTCATCCTTCTCTTCCGTCGGGGCATGGGCGCAGATGAGCGAGATGTTGAAGAATCTCGCTTTGATGTGGATTGTGGTTAGACGCTCGTCCGCCGGGGTGAACGACAGTACTCGGCGACGGAGTCTCTCTCCCACCACAAATCCAGCTCCGAATTTGTGCTCCTTTACATGGCAGCTGTAGTAGACGTCGCAAGGCCCCAGACATTGCTTTCCTTGCCCCGTCCAACGCATTTCTTGGATGGCGGTGATGTCAGCTTTTGTCCTTACGAGGACATCAACCAGCCGGGCAGAGGCACCTTCCCCCATTCCCACGACAGCCGGTTCTACGTACCGGAATGACATGGGTTTTACCCGACCAAGGGCTGTTGTTTCGGCGATCTAACCCCGTTTAGGTCAGCGAAGTATCTCAGAAGTTGTTCGTCCATAGGGCTACATTCACTACGTATTCTTCTACTCAGGACTGGCATCGAATCAAACCCAGGGCCAAAAATCTACACCTGCTGTGTATGCCAGAGACGACTACACCACAACTCCACCTCAGTCAAGTGTAATTCCTGCGAGAGGTGGAGTCACCTCGACAGTGGACCACGTCGTACTTGGCCCCCTGTTGCTCAAACAGAGCAGCCTCCACGGCT
>NW_023458555.1:64102135-64103481 GCF_013731165.1 Rhagoletis pomonella | reverse complement strand
ATTTTTGTTAAAACAAATTTGTCGCAATTTCATCTCTAAAGCAAATATTAAATATCATTTAATACACACTTTAGATTTAAATAATCACAAACCCATTTTGAATATTCTTTGTGGAATAGAAGCCGAAATATTTCTTACTAAAGAAAAGTTTGCAGAAAATGAAATTAAAAATGCTTTGAAACTTAAAGTTAAATTTTGCCAAGATTTAAGAAAGAGCACCTTGATACTGCAATTTTAAAAGCCGTTACGGCGTTCGCGCCAAAGGCAGTAAGCTCTGATGATACGAATAACATTGATTTTGATATAAAAAAAGTACTGCGTTATAATATTATATACAAATAATGATCTCAGTGAAAATGAACAAATTTACTAAATTATAATTTACCCTGGATTGCAAAATGTAAATATACAAAAAATCAGGCCTTCTCATTTCTAGACCACAGCATATGGAACTGTCCAATATCCGCAGCAATGCCTGAATGCTAGTTACAAGTAAGCTTGCGCAAACTGGATATTATAATTTGCAAATACTTTAGGAGGATGCTGGTTGTTTCAATTAGTGTGTAGTCATCTAGATTTTCAGTATTAATCTTGTAATTTTGAATAGTTTTGTTTGTATGTGTTGTATTGATGATTCTAACGATAGTAGTCAGATAGTTGTTGATGCGGTATGAAGATGTTTTTGTTATCGGTGTTTAACTTGCCTAATGACTTCGGACATAGCAGGGATCGTAATTGTATTGACAGACAGACAATTTGTTAGGTGCATTGTTATTGTTTGGGGAAAATCATATGGACTTAGGATTAATTTATCTTCTGTTTTTCCGTAATCTAAAATACAATTGTATTTCTTTAAGAAATCTAGTCCTATTATTCCATCGCATGGTATTGGAGTCGTCTTCTACGACATGGAATTTGTGGTAAATTAGAAGGTCATCACCTTTTAAATCCGCTTTAACTGTGCCTAATGTGCTCGTTATACCCTGACCAATGCCCTTTAAATCAGTAATTTGCTCTATTTATTTTATGATTATTACTAACTTGATATTTTTTAATAATGGAGATGTCTGCTCCTGTGTCTATTAAGAAATTTGAAATTGAATTATTTAATGATGTCCTTGTAGATATATAGCTCTTTAGATGTAGATTTAGTACGCATATTTTCCTATCTACTGATTTTGAAGTGGAGTTTCCTGGTTTTCCGTCTGGGTGCAGCTGCGCACGTTACGGGTCTGGTTATAAGGTCTATTGCCGTTTTGGGTTTGTGATCCTCTCTGGGTATTATTATTATTATTAGACCTAGAGTTATTGTTGTATCTTGGTTGTGGTCTAAATCTCCTACCTTG
>NW_023458555.1:64097824-64102035 GCF_013731165.1 Rhagoletis pomonella | reverse complement strand
ATTTATTTGGGTCATAATGGCTTAGCTGTGTGCGGTCGATATTTAGTATAATACTACACCTTCCTCCTTAAGAATAGATATATACGATTGCAGTCAATTGTATATATCTATTAGAAAGACTGAATGACCTACTTAAGGTTTGCTTGAGTTTACATAATTTTAATTGCTTTTCGGCTCTTATTGCAATTATTACATAAAGAGTTTGTTGTGTGGGTTTTTATCTGTTTACATTTGTTTCACATGGGTCTTTATTGTGCTGACTTTGCCTTTTTTTTGAACATGATATGTTGTATTTTGTTTTCTTTGGCTCGTGTGCCGTTTATTAATATGAGTAAACTGGAGTGCTTATTGTTTGGGTTTTTTTTTTGTTATTACTAAGGTTTTATACTGTTTTAAGTGTATTCTTATGAATTATAATTTCTTTATTTTTATTGTTTTTATTGGTATTTCCTATTCTATGTGGTATTAAAGTAAAATTGTTATTCTTATCAATACTTTTAACCTAATAGTATCCGTTATATTTATTTTCTAGCTTATGGGAGGCCTCTTCTCTAACTAACACTAAATCTCCTATGTTTATTTCCTTACTGTAGCTACTTTTGTCATAATTTGTTTTTTGTTTTTCTTTAGCCTCTTGGACTAATTTCCTAGCTCTTTGCTGTGCTATTTGAAGTCTATATTTTACTTCTTTGTCGTAAGCTTCGTGATTGTACAATGGGCTGATTTTATTTTCTTTTAGAAATTCGTTCTTTGGTGGAGTTTTTTGCGAATATAAGTTCAAAAGGACAATATTTATGTGTGGTTGATGGCGTCGTATTGTAACAATACGCGAAATACCTGAGGTATTCGTCCCAATCATCTTTGTCGCTGGATATGGATGAAAGTATATATTCATTGAATGTCCTGTGACTGTGTTCTACAGTACCCAAGGTTTGATGATGATACGGTGTTGAAGTTTTATGCTCAATTTTCAACAGTTTACACAGTTCTTTGAATAAGTTATTTTTGTATTCTGTGCCCATGTCCGTCATGATTGTTTTCATGTGTCCAGAAATCAAAATGAAATGCTCGAACACGGCTTTAGCGACTGTTGTTGCGTGTTTGCTTGGGACTGGGATCGCTACCAAGTATTTGGTTAGATCGCATATAATGGTAACTGCATATTCGTTTCCATTTATCGACTTCGGTAATGGTCCGACTGTATCGATTTGTACAATATCGAATGCCTTCGGAGGTGTCTCCGTTATTGTCATTGGCTCGTTGTGCTTATTAGTTTTATTTTTCTTACAGTGGATGCAGTTCTTTACGTATTTTCTTACGTCATTTTTCATGTTTGGCCAGCTATATTTCTGCTTGATTTTATCTGTCATGCGATTTATTCCTGGGTGGCCACCACTAATAGGATCGTCATGATATTTATGCAGAATTTCTTTAATTTTCCCGGGATTTGTCACATATACAACGTGTGGGGTTAGTGCGATTGTTAGATTTTTGAGAACTTTATTACCCATTTCTATAAATTTGCCTACTGCAGTATAATTTCTTTTAAACAATTTGTCCCCTAAGGACAACTGTATTTGTACAAGTCCTAAATTGCCGGGTTCTCTTTCAAGCCTGGTAAAGAATTGTCCTAAGTCAATCTTATCCTCAACAATTAGGTTGCTTGTATCCAAATAGCTACAAATTTTCTTTCCTTTTTTGAAATATAATTTCGGAGAATTGAAAACGAGCTCGACATGTCTTTTTACTTCAAATTTATTTAGCGCTTCGTATATTTTGGGGTTCTCTTTGTGACTTTCTTTATTTTCAATATTACGGCTGGTATTTTTTGCTGCTGATCTTGTTGTTATTTTTAGTATTTATTTATTTCCACTGACATATCTTTTAGGTTTGTAATTGTTATGCGAGATAATGCATCCGCAATGTGATTTTCCTATCCGGCAATATACTCCACTTCAAAATCGTACTCCTCTAAATCGAGTCTTACTCGTGTTAATTTAGACGAAGGACTCTTCATTGAGAATAGGTATGTTAAAAGATGGTGGTCGGTTTTAACTAGAAATTTTCTGCCATATACATATGGCCTGAAGAAGGTTATGGCCCAATGGATTGCGGCCAATTCTTTTTCTATTGTGGCTTTGTTGATTTCACCTTTTGTGAATGACCTAGAAGCGTAAGCAATTGGTAACTGTTTGCCATCGTGTTCTTGGCTAAGGACTGCCCCACAAGCGTACCCACTAGCGTCTGTTGTTATGCAGAATTCTTTATCGAAATCTGGGTATTGCAAAAGTTTTGGACTAATTAATGCTTCCTTTAAGTAGACAAAAGCTTTTTGACATTCTTCTGTCCAATCGAAGGAAGCATTCTTTTTGCAAAGTCTAGTTAATTTTCTTGAGTGTTCTGCAAAATTCGGTACAAATCTTCTGTAATAATTGCAGAAAGTTACGAATCTCTTAACTTCATCGGTTGTTTTTGGTGTTGCGTAATTTTGGACTGTTTCGAATTTGCTTGGGTCGGGTAATATTCCCTTGTTTGTACATTTATGTCCTAAATATGTTACTTCTTGGCTGAAAAATAGACATTTATCTGGATGTAATTTTTGGTTGTATTTTCTGCAAGTGGAGAACACGTCTCTTAAGTTTTTTAGCATATGGTTTTCAGAACAACCTAATACAACCAAATCAGCCATGTAGAGAAATGCTTGAGATGGTTTGAGGCCTGCAAATGCTAGTGTCATCATTCTTTGGAATGAATTCGGTGCTACTTTTAATCTGTAGGGTAGTGTTTTGAATCTATATGTGCCATTTTCAGCTGTGAATGAGGTTATATCCCTCGAGTCTGGGTGTAATTCTATTTGATGAAAACCTGACATAAGGTCCAGGCATGAAAAATATTTTGCTCTTCCAAGTTGATCTAAAATATCGTCAATTCTTGGAAGTGGGAATTTGTCTGCTGCTAATTTTTTATTTACCTGTCTGTAGTCAACCACTAATCTCCATCTTTTTTCGGTTGTCCCTGGAAGTGATTTTTTAGGGACTAGTAAGATTGGGCTATTGTATTCTGATATGGAGGGTTCTATTATGTCATCTTCGATTAACTTATTTACCTGTTTGCTTATTTCTCCTTTTTGTGTTTGAGGCAATCTATAATTTTTTATGTAAACAGGAGTGTCATCCTTCATGTATAATTTTTGTTTGTAAAAGTTATTAGAGGATATTGGTTCTGTTTCTAGTGCAAATATGTCTATGAATTCTGTGCATAATGTTGTTAGCTGAGAGTTAGCAAATGTTGGAAAGCTTTTGGTTAATCTTTTTAATTTTTCTGTATCATTGCACTTTTTATTGTGTGTGGTTGTTTCAATTAGTGTGTAGTCATCTAGATTTTCAGTATTAATCTTGTAATTTTGAATAGTTTTGTTTGTATGTGTTGTGTTGATGATTCTAACGAAAGTTTGATCCTTATTTGTGAATGTGTTTGCTATGAAAATGCCTTCAGATAGTTGTTGATGCGGTATGAAGATGTTTTTGTTATCGGTGCTTACTTTAACTTGCCTAATGACTTCGGACCTAGCAGGGATCGTAATTGTATTGACAGACAGACAATTTGCTAGGTGCATTGTTATTGTTTGGGGAAAATCATATGGTCTTAGGATTAATTTATCTTCTGTTTTTCCGTAATCTAAAATACAATTGTGTTTCTTTATGAAATCTAGTCCTATTATTTCATCGCATGGTATGGGAAAGTCGTCTTCTACGACATGGAATTTGTGGTAAATTAGAAGGTCATCACCTTTTAAATGAGCTTTAACTGTGCCTGATGTGCTGGTTATACCCTGACCAATGCCCTTTAAATCAGTAATTTGCTCTGTATTTATTTTATGATTATTACTAACTTGATATTTTTTAATAATGGAGATGTCTGCTCCTGTGTCTATTAAGAAATTTTAAATTGAATTATTTAATGATGTCCTTGTAGATATATAGCTGTTTAGATGTAGATTTAGTACGCATATTTTCCTATCTACTGATTTTGAAGTGGAGTTTCCTGGTTTTCCGTCTGGATGCAGCTGCGCACGTTACGGGTCTGGTTATAAGGTCTATTGCCGTTTTGGGTTTGTGATCCTCTCTGGGTATTATTATTAGACCTAGAGTTATTGTTGTATCTTGGTTGTGGTCTAAATCTCCTACCTTGGTAACTTCCATAGTTGTTAC
>NW_023458555.1:64093844-64097724 GCF_013731165.1 Rhagoletis pomonella | reverse complement strand
GAAAAAGAAAGATTTGGCAAAGTGATCAGTTTTTTCATATTATTCTTGCCCAAACTTTGTAATTAGAATTATATTGGGGAAATAAAACAAAGCTTTCAAAAATAGCGGAGGCAATCGTTTTTGCGCTTTTATCTGGCACAGCTACTGTAACTAAATACTTTGTTAAATGGCATATAATGGTAATTGCGAACCTATTACCACTACTCGACTCAGGTAGCGGCCCTAATGTGTCGATTACAATAATATCAAATTTTCATAGTTTTTTAAATCCGCAGTGTCCGCCTGTTATATCGGGTCTTTATGATAAATGGTCATTAATTTTAACATTTTATCGTCGTCGGTTACAGTACCGGTTCTGTTAATTCTATTTGTAAATATTTTAAAATATTGTTACGGCTATTGTTATACCTTTCATGGGCATGAAATGGTATTATAACTTTGGTCCGATGTTTGTAAGTGCCAGAATAAAAAGAAATAGACCCATTAAAATGTGTACTTTTATGATCAGAACGTCGAGCTGAGTCGATTAGCCGTGTCCGTCTGTCCGTCTGTGTGTATGCAATCTAATCTGTCAGTTTTCGAGATATCCGAATGGAATTTGGTAAGTGGGTGAACTGGACCAGTGGTGGAAAATAAGTGTGCATTGTGCCATTTTTGGCCCTTTCGGAAGCAGCCGGCTCCTTAAGTACAATCCATTGATTTTCGGCACTATTTTTGCGTAATTCAGTGCAATTAAAAATATTTTTTTTTTTACATTTGGTCGTGATTGACGTGCTGATAAATGATATAAACATAAGCAAAAGAAGCTGGCTTCCACGCTCTGCCTCTACCCTTTACATTTTTGTTAAAACAAATTTGTCGCAATTTCATCTCTAAAGCAAATACTAAATATCATTTAATACACACTTTAGATTTAAATATTCACAAACCCATTTTGAATATTCTTTGTGGAATAGAAGCCGAAATATTTCTTACTAAAGAAAATTTAGCAGAAAATGAAATTAAAAATGCTTTGAAACTTAAAGTTAAATTTTGCCAAGATTTAAGAAAGAGCACCTTGATACTGCAATTTTAAAAGCCGTTACGGCGTTCGCGCCAAAGGCAGTAAGCTCTGATGATACGAATAACATTGATTTTGATATAAAAAAAGTACTGCGTTATAATATTATATACAAATAATGATCTCAGTGAAAAATGAACAAATTTACTAAATTATAATTTACCCTGGATTGCAAAATGTAAATATACAAAAAATCAGGCCTTCTCATTTCTAGACCACAGCATATGGAACTGTCCAATATCCGCAACAATGCCTGAATGCTAGTTACAAGTAAGCTTGCGCAAACTGGACATTGTAATTTGCAAATACTTTAGGAGGATGCTTTATATTTTTACAATTCGTAATTTAGGGTTAGTGATTGAGCGATAATTTTTGTTTATACGTAATTTTTTTTTAAAACTAGACATACTTTCGGCTATGCAGTTTTATAATTCATTTAATTCGCGTTGATTTTTGAGAACTTTTTGATTGAAGGTGTGGCACTTTTTCTTCCATACTCAAATTTTTTGTACATCCAATATGTATAAAGAAAATGCAAAAAAAAATAAAAAAATATTAAAAATTCGAATTCTTAGCCGCACTGGCACTTTATAATCCTAAAATTTATTGGACTATAAAATTGTATAGCCGAAATTTTCTAAAATATCTGACAACAAAGTTCTAAATTTGCGTGAAAATTTTTCGTAGGAAGTTTTGAGCTTTCATTTTTATGGTTTTTGTTGTTGCACTAAAGAAAGGTTTTTCTATAGATTTCTGTTTTCTTACACGCAATAACTACTGTAAGTATATTTTATAAAGGAAATGGTACCTATCGTCGACTTTCAATTTATTGGCACATTGACCTGCATTTAGGCACATTTTGCCGGAGAAATTCGGCACAATTTTGAATTTTGATTTTCCATCACTGAACTGGGCCATTATAACATATAGCTCCCATACAACTGAGTGTTCAGATATGAGACTTCGTTATAACTCCTCGCATATGCACCCATTATCAAGAGAATACTTACAGTGAAAATTACAAAGATCGGGTCACTATAGCCTATTCGGCAACTCTTTCGTATTCGGATTTTGCAACGAATCATAGAAATAGTATGCTGCAATCCGAATCTTATTTTCGTAACAATGGCATGCCTGAAAACGAACGAGTAAGCTTTTTTGCGTAATTTTGTACGAATACAATTCTGTGTCGGAGGCGAGATAAAAGATGTAAATCGATGTGTGTTTGCAGGAAATATTAGTAGTGTTTATTTAAACAGATAAATTTGCCTTTCGCATATACGTATATTTTTATCCACTGCTTTATATAAACGAGCAAAGAAGAATAATTGTTGCCCCTTATCGAGAAACTTGGATCCGGTTTAGGACGGTTTGATGTCCGCTTCGCCAAATTCATTCGCTTCGCAGTTGATAATACCGCCCGAACTTTTCGCACGGTTTTCACCCATTATCAAAAGAATACTTACAGTGAAAATGGTAAAAGTTTTATATCTAACGTATTTACTGGCTATGTAAACAGAATCATGTTTGCGTAAAATGGTCTTCCTAGGTGGTGCTAAGGTCGAGATATTTCGAAAAACCGTATTTATGGTCCGATTCGGTTCGAATTTGGCGTATGTATTTGAAACATAATAAATCATAGATTTCCAACAAATTGACCCTGAATTGGCGCTGAAGTCAAAATATAAAGTATATTCGGCGTAAAATACATGTTTTGTTTGCGTTAAAAATTCATTTAAAAGCAATATTAACAAAAATATAACGATGGAAATTTAAGTCACATGACGCCACGCCACGTCACGTTTCACACTTGGGGTTGTAAAAGAAAATTGAAACAATTTGCATTAATTCAAAAAACTCTAAAACAACTAGAATTGCTCCAAATCATATTAAAATCAGTTTTATGAAAATAGCCATCCACAATTCGCAGAGATTTGCGATTTTGTAAGAAAAGAAAAAATCAACTTCCATTTTTTGTCACGTAACGACAATCTCTTTAAATGCTTATATTTCAGGAGCAAGCAGTTCGATTGATTTCATTTTTCGGTTAAATATAAAGCTAATTATGTGCTATACAATAGCCCAAAAAAGTTAAAGAAAACAAATGGTATTCCGTTTTTGTATCACATTGAAACGTACGACTGTCACGTATGCGACGTATGGAAATACCCATATGAGATTTTTTGTTATAACTTCTCCATTTATGCAGCTAGAAACGTTAAATATTCGCACTATTTTCACTCATTATCAACAGAAAGTTAATAGTAAAATAAACAAATATCGGATCACTAGTAACTTATTTATTGCCTTCATATATCTGATTGTTCAGATATGGGGTTTTACTGTAAAACTCCTTTAATTGGACAGCTAAAACCGATAAATTTCGTAAGCTATTTTATAAATATTAATACAAAGTCTACTGAGAAAATCGTCAAAATCTATGTTGTATAAGCTTTATCTCCTATATCACTGATTATTCAGATACCAGTTTTTGCGATATATCTCCTTTATGTAGGAAGCAAAGCTTATTAAATTGTGTTACCGGCTTACATACCGATCACACAGCAGTGAAAATTACTTAGATTGATGCTATATAAAGTATATCTTCCATACCTCTGATTGTTTAGATACGATTTTTTATATATGTAACTCCCTCGATGTATGCTGTGAATATATAAATTTTTTCAAAAGCAGTAATCTGTTAAAGAAAAATTTCAGATGTTCATGAAAGGTATGAAGCCTTCGGCATAGCCGAAGACAGCGCAGCTCTTACTTGTTTAAATTTGAAATAGGGAAGTTATTGAAAAAATATATCATCTT
>NW_023458555.1:64093399-64093834 GCF_013731165.1 Rhagoletis pomonella | reverse complement strand
GCACTAATGGAATAATTGGTTTGATAATGCCTGCACTCTAAAAAATTTTTGTTTAAATTTGCGCATATTAAGATAGGTAACCAGTTTCCTCTCTTAATGAGTGCTAATTTACACATTGCTTGCTTACTTTTACTTATCATATGTGTGGCGTAGAACAAATTTAAATTTTTTTTTTGAGTTTTAAACATTTTTTGTTCACATTTTCAAAGTTTACACAGAAAATGTTTAAAATTTCCTCTAAAAAATTTTCATTTAAATTTACTCATATAAAGAGAGGTAACCAGTTTCCTCTCCTAGTGTGTGCAAAATTAAACACTGTCTGTTTACTTTTACATAACAAATTTGTCACATACTGCACACAAAGGGTGGGTTTTGGGGTTAAGTTTATTATGATTTAAGAAATTTTGATAAAAAACCATTTGTTTTCCATTGCTT
>NW_023458555.1:64091896-64093299 GCF_013731165.1 Rhagoletis pomonella | reverse complement strand
GAGAATACTTACAGTGAAAATTACAAAGATCGGGTCACTATAGCCTATTCCGCAACTCTTGCGTATTCGGATTTTGCAACGAATCATAGAAATAGTGTGCTGCAATCTGAATCGTATTTTCGTAACAATGGCATGCCTGAAAACGAACGAGTAAGCCTTTTTGCGTAATTTTGTACGAATACAATTCTGTGTCGGAGGCGAGATAAAAGATGTAAATCCATGTGTGTTTGCAGGAAATATTAGTAGTGTTTATTTAAACAGATAAATTTGCGTTTCGCATATACGTATATGCTTTATATAAACGAGCAAAAAAGAATAATTGTTGCCCCTTATGGAGAAACTTGGATCCGGTTTAGGACGGTTTGATGTCAGCTTCGCCAAATTCATTCGCTTCGCAAGTGATAATACCGCCCGAAATTTCGCACGGTTTTCACCCATTATCAAAAGAATACGTACAGTGAAAATGGTAAAAGTTTTATATCTAACGTATCTACGGGCTGATTTGTCTGATTTTAAAATTTATACTGGCTATGTAAGCAGAATCATGTTTGCGTAAAATGGTCTTCCTAGGTGGTGCCGAGGTCGAGATATTTCGAAAAACCGTATTTATGGTCCGGTTTGGTTCGAATTTGGCGTATGTATTTGAAACATAATAAATCATAGATTTCCAACAAATTGACCCTGAATTGGCGCTTGGTTGTAAAAGAAAATTGAAACAATTTACATTAATTCAAAAGACTCTAAAACAACTATTGTTTGCTCCAAATCATATTAAAATAAGTTTTATGAAAATAGCCATCCACAATTCGCAGAGTTTTGCGATTTTGTAAGAAAAGAAAAAATCAACTTCCATTTTTTGTCACGTAACGACAATCTCTTTAAATGCTTATATTTCAGGAGCAAGCAGTTCGATTGATTTCATTTTTCGGTTAAATATAGAGCTATACAATGGCCCAAAAAAGTTAAAGAAAACAAATGGTATTCCTTTTTTGTATCACATTGAAACGTACGACTGTCACGTATGCGACGTATGGAAATACCCATATGAGATTTTTTGTTATAACTTCTCCATTTATGCAGCTAGAAACATTAAATATTCGCATTATTTTCACTCATTATCAACAGAGAGTTAATAGTAAAATGAACAAATATCGGATCACTAGTAACTTATTTATTGCCTCCATATATCTGATTGATCAGATATGGGGTTTTACTGTAAAACTCCTTTAATTGGACAGCTAAAACCGATAAATTTCGTAAGCTATTTTATAAATAATAATACAAAGTCTACTGAGAAAATTGTCAAAATCTATGTTGTATAAGCTTTATCTCCTATATCACTGATTATTCAGATACCAGTTTTTGCGATATATCTCCTTTATGTAGGAAGCTAAGCTTATTAA
>NW_023458555.1:64090734-64091796 GCF_013731165.1 Rhagoletis pomonella | reverse complement strand
CAGTTTTTGCGATATATCTCCTTTATGTAGGAAGCTAAGCTTATTAAATTGTGTTACCGGCTTACATACCGATCACATAGCAGTGAAAATTACTTAGATTGATGCTATATAAAGTATATCTTCCATACCTCTGATTGTTTAGATACGATTTTTTATATATGTAACTCCCTCGATGTATGCTGTGAATATATAAATTTTTTCAAAAGCAGTAATCTGTTAAAGAAAAATTTCAGATGTTCATGAAAGGTATGAAGCCTTCGGCATAGCCGAAGACAGCGCAGCTCTTACTTGTTTAAATTTGAAATAGGGAAGTTATTGAAAAAATATATTATCTTTTGGCCATACTACTTTCTTAATGTTGCGACTACCGGCTTCGACATCGAGCCTCAAAAGTAACTCGTCTAAACAAGTTGTTTCGTTAATATTCGCAAAATAAAGTAATTCTTGTTTCTTGTGTTTTAGATGTGCACATATATGAATATTTGAATATTTGAAATTTTGTTATTTTTGGCTCACTAAAGAGCTTCAAAAATTGAAAAATAAAAAGTCGCATTCTTTTAAACCGTATAAAAGAACGGGCTTAAACAGTGATTACAAAAAGTACTCGGTTTTGAGGCATGGCTACTTTGCATTAAATAAGAAATTTTATAAGTCATATTTATGTAAAATTAAATAGAATTTAATTAACAATCCTAAATCATTTTATGGTTTCGTAAATTCAAAGCGTAAGGCACATGGATTTCCGTCCGCTATGCACTATCGCAATACTGTGTCTAGCGACAGCCAACTCATTGCCAACATGTTTGCTCAGTAATTTCTTCCGATGAAGTTTTACACTATTTTAAAACCTTAAAAGCGTCATTTAGGCCTGGACCTGATCATATTCCGACCTGTTTTCTTAGAAACTGCGTTGAGAATATCTGTGAGCCTTTAACAACTCTATTCAACGTGTCACTAAAACATGGCGTTTTTCCATCAGCTTGGAAGGAATCTTTCATAATACCACTTCACGAAAACGGCAGCAGGTCTTCTATAGAAAACTATCGAGGCATAGCGAAGCTC
>NW_023458555.1:64085506-64090634 GCF_013731165.1 Rhagoletis pomonella | reverse complement strand
CATTTCTGAAATTTACCGTTATACGAAAAGCGTCGTACTTGGCCCCCCTGTTGCTCAAACAGAGCAGCCTCCACGGCTAACCTCAGTCCACCCGAGCAGTCTCACACAGTCACCACAGCACAACAACATAATAACACCACAGACCATACCACAGCCACGACAGACCACATAACACACACAACCGCACCACTACCCACACGCCGCCGCCAACAACTCCTGGTTCCCCCTAAAATCTGCACGGTATGTCCGTAATGTGACATCAGTCAAGTGCAACACCTGCCTTGGCTGGTGCCACTTTGGGGCATGCTCAGGTCTGCGTACCACGCGAGATTGGACTGGGAACTTCGAGGGCCCGTGTTGCGCTGCTCGGTCGCAGACCTCAACTGGGACGCCTTCCGCCACCACCACAGGGCGGCAACCATCACTGCAGCGCACACAGCCAACGGCGGTAAGAACACGTACATCCCTTACACCCCACATCACGACACGTCTCCCGAACCACATGAAGCTCCTTCAATTTAACTGCAACGGGCTACAGAGCAAGATTGAGGAGATAACCGTCTTCATGTGTCGGCATGGTATATTGATAGCTGCGGTCCAAGAGACGAAGTTGCACAGCAATTCTACTTTGTTGAATTGTGCCGGGTACAACGTGCACCGTCGAGATCGCGAGCGAGATAATGGTGGTGGCTTAGCGTTCATCACGCACCAAACCGTGCAGTATCGTCTTATCGACATCGACCCTAGGGATACCATCCTAGAATGTCAGGGCATTGCTATCCGGTCAGGCGATGTTGAGCTCGAAATATTTAACATATACATACCCCCCTGTCACCTGCTGCCCGGCAGGATATCACCCTGATATAGGTGCGTTCCTCAGAGGTGAAAACCGTATGGTAGTAGGGGACTTTAATGCGCACCACGGTCTTTGGCACTCAAGCCTGTCAAACGATCGTAGGGGAACAGACTTGGCTGAGCAGATAGACGATTCGGCACAATTAACGACGACGCACCCACCAGGATTATGGGTAACTGCAGTAGCTCGCCAGACATCACCATAGTCAGCGCTGGTCTGATAAACAGCATAACATGGCGACCTATGCTGACTTTAGCATCAGACCACCTACCCATAGTAATCTCGATAGATAAACCAACCGACTTTGCCTCCGACAAACACCGGACCTATGTCAACTTTTCTAAAGCTGATTGGAAAGGTTACGCGGAGTTTACCGAAAACACCTTCACAGCGCTTCCCACACCAACCGACGTCCTTCTCAGTGAACGTAAGTTCCGCAGGGCTGTCAATGCTGCTGCAGCTCGCTTCATACCGGCAGGATGTATAACGGACCCACGTCCAAACTTCCCTGCCGAAGCGGCTGTTCTAGCCGATGATCGTGTTAGCCTTCGTCAGGCCGATCCCGGAGATCCCCGTATCAGGGATCTCAACGCGGAGATTCGGCAACTAGTAAACGTACATAAGCGGAAGAAGTGAGAGGAGCATCTGAAGACCTGTAACTTCACCTCTGGTGTGAGCAAGCTTTGGTCACTGTCCAATCCGAAGCAGGACGACAGAGTCGAAATTTCCTTCGGCGGTCATGCTTCGTCGGACCCAGAGCGATGCGCGAGCTATTTTAGCCGGCAGTTCATACTCCATCCTCCGGTGGACAAAGCGAAGCGTCGAGTGACCAGAAGGCTGCACAAACTGCCAACAACCTGTGCCTCCCTTGCTTTCACTTGCGGCGAAGTTCAGGTGGCCATCGGGAAGGCGAAAGCCCCCAAAGCCATGGGTCCCGACGGAATATGCATGCTGATGCTGAAAAATTTGGGTCCTGCGGGGGTAGCGTACCCAACGGAGGTCCTCAATTTGTCTATGGCCACTCTCATCATCCCAGACATCTGGAAGGTGGGGAAAGTGGTCCCACTGCTCAAGCCAGGGAAACCTGCCAACATATGAGATTCTTATCTTCCGATAACACTCCTTTCCCCGGTAGCGAAGACACTCGAGGCCTTGCTAGTCCCATATTTCACAAACCACTTGACCCCAGCGAAGCATCAGCATGGTTTCCGTAAAGTGTACAGTACAACAACAGCACCTAACGCCATAAACACTCAGATAACGCGTGGCCTTAACCGAAACCGTCCCTGTGAGAGAACGATTCTAGTAGCGTTGGACTTGTCAAAGGCGTTTGACACCGCCTGCCATTCCACGCTACTAGAAGATATAGAGGCCTCCTCTCTCCCACAGAAGCTCAAACGGTGGTCGGCAAATTATCTGAGTGATCGACACTCGTCGGTAATGTTTAGAGACAAAACGAGTAAACTCAGAAAAATAAAACAGGGGGTTCCACAGGGTGGTGTCCTTTCCTCGCGACTGTTTCACTTTTACATTTCAAAGCCCCCTCAACCACCAGAGGGAGTCTCGATTGTCTCTTACGCCGACGATTGCTCGATCATGGCGACTGGGAATGGAATTGATGAATTGTGTTCGAAAGTAAACGGGTATCTCTCCGAACTTTCTCGCTTCTTCACTGCAAAGTGTCTAGCCCTCTCCCCTACAAAATCCTCTGCGACCCTGTTCACAACCTGGACGAAGGAGGTCAGGCTACCCCAAAATACTCGGAGTAACATTCGACAGCCTGCTCTCCTTCTCTGCGCGGGCAACCGCTATTGTCAATAAAGTTCAGAGCCGCAACAAGGTCCTCAAGTCGTTAGCCGGCAGTACTTGGGGCAAAGACAAAGAAACGTTGCTGGCAACATACAAGGCAATAGGCCTGTACAGAACACCGCACTCAGGACAGCGACAGGATGCCTCCGGATGTCACCCGAACATCATCTCGACGGCGAGGCGCAAATGCTCCCCGTAAAGGAGCACAACATAATGCTCTGCAAGCAGTTCCTGATCGGGAGCCACAGAAGTGGCCACCCAAACAGAAAGCTGCTTGCAGAGGAGCCCTCGCCTAGGCACGTCAGGAGGCATCTATATCTCATCCGAGGTTTTGCCTTGCTTCTTCACTGGAAGTGGTTTTCAGTGAGCCCTTAAACCGAATAAGTCGGAGTGGCCTACCGAAGCTCCCTCTCTTTCTGCCGTGACCTAAGGCTCCACTCGGATTGGTTACCGCATCTCGCACATGGGTTGCTCACATTTCCCAGAGTGCGCGAACGAGGACGCAAGAGTCGAGATTGAGTATAGCCATGCAACTGTAACTGCATACCCATCGCAACGACTATACCCTATTGCACTCTAAACGGTTAAGTAGTATAGCAAGCAAATTGATGGGCCTTCAACTAGTACTGCTAAAAGTATTATAACTAACATAAAAAAAATTTTAGATTCCTCCAACGAAAGCGAAGGCTCGGATGCTGAATCTGGAGGCATTAAAAAATGTGTAATTAAAACACAAATGGAGGCCTAGCTTAAAAAAACGAGCTTTTCTCGGTGAAAATCCTCTCGATTGGTGCGAAACTAAACTAAAATACGACAAATTGACAGATCTGGCCCGCATATATTTGAGCGCTCCACCCGCCAGCGTTCCAAGTGAGCAATTGTTCAGTGTAGCCGGCCATATATACGACCCTCAAAGAAATCTCCTCATGCGGGAAAAGGCAGCAAAATTACTTTTTCAAATATAATATTCCCCTTTTGAACTTTGACTATTAGATTAAAACACTGTATAGATTAAGTACTCGTTCAATGTTCTAGTAATTTACATAATTTTTAAGTAATAACAAGTAAGAAAGTCTAAGTTCGGGCGGAGCCGAACATTAAATACCCGGCGCAAGTATTAAATATATGTTTTCCACCTTTCCGAAAGCTACCGCTACATGATAAGCCGGTGTGTATACATTTTAAGTAAACTAGCGTCCTTAAATTTCAAAATATTGAAATTTCAAGCATTTCTGAAATTTACCGTTATATGAAAAGCGGCCGTAATTTTAGTCCGATTTCAACAATTTTCATGGGTTTACTTTTATGTGGCAAGCACAATAACCATACCGAGTTTGGTACAAATGGCTAGAACGGTTAGCGAGATACATATACGTGATCATAAGTGGGCGGTGCCACGCCCATTTTCCAAAATTTTATCATAAACGTATTTCCTGGCAAAGAATTGTTGCAACCATCATTTTAAATAAATTAGCTTTAATATTTACTGATTTATCGACGATTTCGTATTTCTCGAAATTACCGTTATATGGGATGTGGGCGTGGTTATTGTCCGATTTTAAAAATTTTTGGCCATTTGGTATGCTGTACCATGGCCAACAACTGTGCTAAGTTTAGAAGAAATTGATGCAGCGGTTACCAAGATATACACATGTAACCATAAGTGGGCGTGGCTACGCCCATTTTCAAAAAAATGTTAATATTCTTATTTTTCGTCTAAAATTTATTATAAATATCAATTTTGAATGAATTATCTTCAGTAGTTACTAAAATATCGCAGTTTTTGTATTTCTGAAAATTACCGCTATATGGGAGGTAGGCGTGGTTATTGTCCGATATTGCCCATTTTCAATACCATCCGTCCTACGCCCAAAATAAGTATAAGTACCAAGTTTCGTTAAGATATCTTAATTTTTACTCGAGTTATCGTGTGCACAGACGGACGGAGAGACAGTCACCGCTTAATCGATTTCTCTTTTCATTCTGATCATTTATGTATACATTTGTCTATATCTATCTCGATTCGTTTTGCCTGTTACAAACAACCGTTATGTGAACAAAGTTATAATACCCTTGTGCACAAGTGCGCTCGGGTATAACAAAGATTTCGGATTAAAATATGCACCTTTTTTATAAATTTAGAGGTGGATTTGGCGCAAAAATGCTGTGGATGGCGTAACAGGAGCTGGACTGATGAGAAAACGAGTTTTGTCCAAAAATACTGCTGATGGCTTAACACGAGTTAAATTTTTCTTTACGAAAATGCTAATTTTACCCCATTTTGAAATGGGTCCTTGAGTGTCTGTAGAAGGGACAGGGAGGTGATGGATGACCCCCACCAAAAAAATTATTGTACAAATAACAGAACATTTCCCACACCCAACATTCTCAAAAATTTTGAAATGAAACTATCTTCTTTTTGGCTGCGTTTCTTTATGCATTTCGGACATTCCCATCAGAATA
>NW_023458555.1:64084259-64085406 GCF_013731165.1 Rhagoletis pomonella | reverse complement strand
CTTCAACTCTCATATAAAAAAAAATATATATATATATATCTCATGATCCGCTGATCGGATCTTAACCAGATTAGTATGGGACCACTTCTGAGACACTACCTTTCCGATGCAAAAAGAATTATCGGAATCGGTTGACGTGGTCCACAGTTATGCGGTTACATAAAAAAAAATAAAAAATTTTCTGACGAACTGATAACCTCCTCCTTTTTTGGAAGTCGGTTAAAAATTCGATTTATATGGGAGGTGCTACGCCCCCCTTCCCAACAGCTGCCCTCTTTCTTCATGAGTATGCGATTGATTTCGTATATCTCCATACCATGAACACTTCCAAAGATAGGCAATATGAAAAATTTGGTTTGCATGGAAGATGCCACGCCCCCTTTTCCAATAGTTCCAATTTTTCTCCAAGAGTATGCGATTTATTTCGTACATCTCCATGCAAAGTTCCAGAACTATACCAAAAGATTTCCAGAGATATGCAGTATAAAAAATTCGGGTTGTATGGGAGATGCCACACGCCCCCTTTACATATAGATTTTTTCTTTAGCCTAAAACCATCCTTCGGACACGTGCGGCAGGTTGCAGTTTCAAAAAAATCGGTTCAGCCGCTCTCGAGCCTTGCGAAAACTAAAAACGGCTTTCAAATTATATACTAGTTGAGATATATTATAGCTTATAATTATATTTTGACAGTATCCGTTGTTTCTGATTGGCGCAAAAAAATCTTGCCTAGTGACGAGTTCGCCCCTTGACATGGTCGTTGCTCAAAGCTATTTATATTCGAAATTGCATGAAAATTGGGAATCTATAAGCTTATCCAGGCAAACAGCTACCTACGTACCGAATTTTAAGCAAATCGGACCATAAATACGATTTCTTCGAATAGATCGGTCCCTGGTCCACCTCCCGGAAAACATGGCTCATATATGCTAATATATGCTAAAAATCTACTTACGTACCAAATTTTAAGCAAATCGGACCATAATAAGATTGTTTCGAATAGATCGGTCTCTGGTCCACTTCTCGGAAAAAATGGATCATATATGCTAATATATGCTAAAGAGCTACCCACGTACCGAATTTTAAGGAAATCGGACCATAATAAGATTTTTTTCGAATAGATCAGTCCCTGGTCCACTTCTCAGAA
>NW_023458555.1:64083077-64084159 GCF_013731165.1 Rhagoletis pomonella | reverse complement strand
TCGGGTTGTATGGGAGATGCCACACGCCCCCTTTACATATAGATTTTTTCTTTAGCCTAAAACCATCCTTCGGACACGTGCGGCAGGTTGCAGTTTCAAAAAAATCGGTTCAGCCGCTCTCGAGCCTTGCGAAAACTAAAAACGGCTTTCAAATTATATACTAGTTGAGATATATTATAGCTTATAATTATATTTTGAGAGTATCCGCTGTTTCTGATTGGCGCAAAAAAATCTTGCCTAGTGACGAGTTCGCCCCTTGACATGGTCGTTGCTCAAAGCTATTTATATTCGAAATTGCATGAAAATTGGGAATCTATAAGCTTATCCAGGCAAACAGCTACCTACGTACCGAATTTTAAGCAAATCGGACCATAAATACGATTTCTTCGAATAGATCGGTCCCTGGTCCACCTCCCGGAAAACATGGATCATATATGCTAATATATGCTAAAAATCTACTTACGTACCAAATTTTAAGCAAATCGGACCATAATAAGATTGTTTCGAATAGATCGGTCTCTGGTCCACTTCTCGGAAAAACTGGATCATATATGCTAATATATGCTAAAGAGCTACCCACGTACCGAATTTTAAGGAAATCGGACCATAATAAGATTTTTTTCGAATAGATCAGTCCCTGGTCCACTTCTCAGAAAAAATTGATCATATATGCTAATATATGCTAAAAAGCTACTTAAGTACCGAATTTTAAGTAAATCGGACCGTAGATGCGATTTTTTCGAATAGATCGGTCCCTGGACCACTTCCCGGAAAAAAATAGATCGTATATGGTAATATATGCTAAAAAGCTACTTACGTACCATATCGGACCATAATACCATTTTTTCGAATAGACCGGTCCCTGGTCCACCTACCCGAAAAAGTAAACTTTTTTTAGCCTAAAACATGGTGGTTGCCGAAAGCTATTTATATACAAAATTTCATGAAAATCGGACCAGCCGTTCGCGAGATTACCTGTTACAAAAAAAGGGACTTCTCTTTATATATTAAGTTTAGATAGATAAGTCCGGAAATAAAAAACTTTGAAGAATTAAAAGTATTTTTCTCACTAATAGTTATTA
>NW_023458555.1:64079840-64082977 GCF_013731165.1 Rhagoletis pomonella | reverse complement strand
TAATAGTTATTATGACAAAACTTTTGTAATACAGACATATAAGTCTTTGAGTAATAGTTATAGAGTGCTCTAAATATTTTGATCTTTGAGGCAAAAATAACACAGCTAAACGGCCAAACACATAAACTTTATTTTGGCCTCTAGATTACGATTCCGTTTTTAGAAAATCCGTATCACGTATCAAATTTTGAAATAATCAGGAGAGAAATTTTAGAGCTCTGAAGATGAAATTTTCGTCGTTTATGACCCTGTGCTCAGATTTTGAACTTTTTTGTGGGCAAAAATTTTGATAGCTGTTTCTTCTTAACTGGGTCCTTTTGAATTCAATGGCGTCCCCCCGTTTCGCCAGATTGGCTCCAGTTTTCGAGATAACGGTCCCTGAAAATTCGCTAAAATTTTTCTTAATAATTACCTCAGTTTTAAAGAAATTCAGAAATGTGGTGATGCGTTATAATCACGGTTGCCAACTTTTGCATTCTTGAAATCCGGACGCACCATAAGTCTGTTCTTTTGCTCGCCCGCAGGTCCCCAATTAGTGTTTACTTGGTTGGTTCTCGGGCTGTTAAGAGCCACTTTGAGCGAATAATATTTGCTTCACACTTGCCTGAAGTCGGCTGGACTATTTTTCCGGGCGAGTTGTAAAAACTGTCAAACTGCCAGAAGAAGAGGAAAAGTTTTAGACATTCACATTTTAGCTACTAACGATATTGTGTTTGCTTCGAGAATACCCCTGATATGTAACAAACGACATCAATATTATTGCTGCAGTTTTGGAAACTTTCTATTTGGAAAAACAAAACAGTGTAAAATTTCATATATAACAAGTAAGAAAGTCTAAGTTCGGGCGGAGCCAACCATTAAATACCCGGCGCAAGTATTAAATATATGTTTTCCACCTTTCCGAAAGCTACCGCTACATGATAAGCCGGGGTGTATACATTTTAAGTAAATTAGCGTCCTTAAATTTCGAAATATTGAAATTTCAAGCATTTCTGAAATTTGCCGTTATACGAAAAGCGGCTGTAATTTTAGACCGATTTCAACAATTTTCAACGGTTTGCTTTTATGTGGCAAGCACAATAACCATACCGAGTTTGGTACAAATTGCTAGAACGGTTAGCGATTTACATATATGTGACCACAAGTGGGCGGTGCCACGCCCATTTTCCAAAATTTTATCATAAACGTATTTCTTGGTAAAGAATTGTTGCAACCATCAATTTTAAATAAATTAGCTTTAATATTTACTGATTTATCGAAGATTTTGTATTTCTCGAAATTACCATTATATGGGATGTGGGCGTGGTTATTGTCCGATTTTAAAAATTTTCGGCCGTTTGGTATGCTGTACCAGGGCCAACAACTGTGCCAAGTTTGGAAGAAATTGGTGTAGCGGTTACCAAGATATACACACGTAACCATAAGTGGGCGTGGCTACGCCGATTTGCCAAAACTTTTTAATATTCTTATTTTTCGTCTAAAACTCATTGCAAATGTCAATTTTGAGTGAATTATCTTCAGTGGTTACTAAAATATCGCAGTTTTCGTATTTCTGAAAATTACCGTTATATGGGAGGTAGGCGTGGTTATTGTCCGATTTCGCCCATTTTCAATACCATCCGTCCTACACCGAAAAGAAGTTCACGTACCAAGTTTCGTTAAGATATCTAAATTTTTACTCGAGTTATCGTGTGCACAGACGGACGGACAGACAGTCGCCGCTTAATCGATTTCTCTTTTAATTCTGATCATTTATGTATACATTTGTCTTATCTATCTCGATTCGTTTTGCCTGTTACAAACAACCGTTATGTGAACAAAGTTATAATACCCTTGTGCACAAGTGCGCTCGGGTATAAAAATTTTCATAAACGAAACCTCAATGATACTATTTCTAAATTACTTAAAGCATATACGAAAATTGAAATAAAAATCGCACCAAATTATCTATATATTTCTATTTCTATATATTTATCTGTGGCCATAAGCAATAATGGCCTAGGTCGAAAAACCTGAACTCAAGAAAAAACGCTTTAAAGATTCGGATTGTAATGTTAACCTAATGGGGAAAACAAAATATTTTCATCTATAACTTTTTAAATAACCTAGGTAACGAGATGGGAGTTTCACTTACACATGGAATAGTAGTTGCAGAATATCATAGCATATATAACTCAATTCTTCCGTAAGTCGACTTAGGCGGTTATTGCGTAAGACCACAGATATGTATGTATGTATGTACATTGCCGCCTTAAATTATTGGCACAGGGAATTTTTTTCAATGTACATATGCTTAGCATTTTTTGCGTAAAATTTTCCGCGAATTTTTTGTAAAAGTATTGTTCATACTAAAACAAAAAACATAAAAAAATATCTTAACTTCCTGCAAAACTTAGGAAAATTCAATAAATTTGCATAACAGTTGGCATTGTAGTATAACAAAGTGCCAGTTTAAAATTAGTAAAAAATCGTGTTGATTTTTGGGATTTTCTTTGCAGGTAATTTCTTTCAAACAAAAATTGCCGAACATACTTTGTATTTCACTCATTTTAACCGGGAAATAATTACAAATTTTGTTTTTCTATACGGCATATAGATCGATTAGTAAATAGTATATGTAAGATGTAAATATTTAAAAACTTCTAAATTTTTTACAAAGAAATTTCTAAATTTTTTTCTTGCCGAAAACCGGTACATTTTGCTTCCCGGCAGGTATTGTACCGGGACCGGGACATAGCTCTTAAAGCCGGGACAGTCCCGCCGAAAATGGGACGGTTGGCAACCGTGGTTATAACTCATATTTCGTAATTTTTTTTAATTGTATTAGGTTGTACACTATTTGGGCCTGAACTTGGGTTCCTTTCAATCCCATTCTGGAATATTTTTGCATATTTTGACAGTGACTATTGTACGAATGGGTATTTAATACCTTTTATTGACTGACAAAAACCATCGAAAATTTGCTAAGAGTTAAGAAGAGCTGAGGGGAGTTTTGGTGAATTGAGGTGAGTTAAGGTGAGTTGACTCGAGCTGAAGTGAGTTGAGTTGCGCTGAGGTGAGTAGAGTGAGTTAAGCT
Source organism: Rhagoletis pomonella (assembly GCF_013731165.1). Classification (NCBI taxonomy): domain Eukaryota; kingdom Metazoa; phylum Arthropoda; class Insecta; order Diptera; family Tephritidae; genus Rhagoletis; species Rhagoletis pomonella. The sequence continues at coordinate 64,079,901 of NW_023458555.1, read as the reverse complement.
GAGGTGAGGTGAGCTGATTTAAGGTGAGGTGAATTGAGTTGTGGTAAGGTAAGTTGAGGTG
>NW_023458555.1:64077322-64079740 GCF_013731165.1 Rhagoletis pomonella | reverse complement strand
GATCAAATGTAAAAAAAAAATATTTTTAATTGCAGATCCGAAAAAAAATATATATTAGTTGCACTGAATTAAGCAAAAATAGTGCCGAAAATCAATCGATTGTACTTAAGGAGCCGGCTGCTTCCGAAAGGGCCAAAAATGGCACAATGCACACTTATTTTCCATCACTGGTCCAGTTCACCCACTTACCAAATTCCATTCGGATATCTCGAAAACTGACAGATTAGATTGCATACACACAGGCGGACAGACGGACATGGCTAAATCGACTCAGCTCGACGTTCTGATCATAAAAGTATAATGTAGTAGTAAAAGTAGTTTTAATGGGTCTATTTCTTTTTATTCCGGCACTTACAAACATCGGACCAAAGTTATAATACCATTTCATGCCCATGAAAGGTATAACAATAGCCGTAACAATATTTTAAAATATTTACAAATAGAATTAACCGAACCGGTACAGTAACCGACGACGATAAAATGTTAAAATCAATGACCATTTATCATAAAGACCCGATAACAGGCGGACACTGCGGATTTAAAAAACTATGAAAATTTGATATTATTGTAATCGACACATTAGGACCTCTACCTGAGTCGAGTATATGCCATTTAACAAAGTATTTAGTTACAGTAGCTGTGCCAGATAAAAGCGCAAAAACGATTGCCTCCGCTATTTTTGAAAGCTTTGTTTTATTTCCCCAATTTAATTCTAATTACAAAGTTTGGGAAAGAATAATATGAAAAAACTGATCACTTTGCCAAATCTTTCTTTTTCCAAAGGAGGGTGATGTAATGCGATTAAAGTGGAGTATTACACTAAATATCGACCGCACACAGCTAAGCCATTATGACCCAAATAAATTCTAATGAACTCAGCGGGAGTTCAACGTCATATATATATCTGTTTACATTTGTCATCATTATTACTCAAGTCGTCGCATTGACCAACTCACGTGACTAATCGACAGTGTCGGTTTGTCAACAGTCGAAATAACTCTGAAGAAATATGCTGACTTTGCATACTATGTAAATGCTTGTAGTTTATAAGTATTAGTTTAAATTAGTGTAAGAAATTTTGTATAAAAAGAGAATACTTTCAAATAAAAAAATCAATGCTGATTACTCGTAAAAGCTGTCTACACTTCATTTCATGGGCCACCAGCTCACCAGCAACACCTCACATGGCGATCCTGCCAGTTTGGTAATTAGCTAGCGAAAAATTTGCTTATAGCAAAACCGCTAAAAGACCAAACTTGGCGCATAAAAGGGCGATCCTGCAAACATATACTTTGAAATTAATAAATATCGATAAACGTCAAATAGGAATTATTTCCAAAACAACCAACAAAATTAGTACTTATTACGATCCTGGTGACAATCCTGCGGCAACACAGCATAAAAAGGGTGGAATATTGACTGGCAGCCACTATCTATAAGTATAATTAATAATTTAAATTGGGCAGCCTCACGGCGCTCAACTAATGTCAGATCAAATTGGGCAGCCTCACGGCGCTTAACCAAGAGCAGAAATTTTTATTTTTCGCTCTATAATGCAAGAAATCACTACCGAAGAAGAGTTCCATAGGATATTTAAAAAGTGCGAAGACACTATAAAAGAATTTATAAAAATTTCTAAAAAACCGTAAAAATATAAAGCCAGGTCCGACACCGATTACCATGGAAGAGTATCGGCGACGGAATAAGCTCAATAAAAAGGAAGATATTCCTAAAATATCCACCCCAATAAAAATCAAAAAAGGAAACGAGCAGGTAGACAATTAAAAAAAAAGAAGGAAATAGCTGAAACCTTTAGGCTACTAAACTTGACTACTAATACAGCAGATAGGATAGAATTAAAGAAAAAATAAAAGAATTAAGAAACAGAAAATAAAATTAATATCGAGTAAATTGTTTTTTGTCAATAAATAAATAAAAATAAAAGAAAAAAAAATGAAAGTTATTATTTAGAAAATGGCATGGTGGAAAATCGCATTAAACGGCATCCTAATAGGAATAGCAGGATACGAAGTAGGTAAGGAAAATGAGGCAGAGAAAAACCACGAAAATAAACTGGTTAGATACGAACCACACCTTAATATAGAAAATAAGGAAGAACTTTCAAATAAATGGTTAACTATTTTTGCATGCGTAACTACATTTTTAATTGTCGTAATTGTTATTTTAATAAAAACCTATATAAAGAATAAATTGAGACAATTGAACGATGTACACCAACGCGTCTAAGCAAAAATTCTATATACCAAGAAATGAATCAATCGCAAGAAATATACGACGCATTATCTGAAGATAAAAACAAAAGCTAGTAAGTCGTACAAATGCATAAATAAAAATGCTACTATAAAAATAAAAACAATAGTAAAGCATTTGAACATAATTTTAGAAGCTCTAAAAAGA
>NW_023458555.1:64076190-64077222 GCF_013731165.1 Rhagoletis pomonella | reverse complement strand
GTGTGTTTGAGTGGGTCTCAGGATGGTTTAGATTCACTATTTAATCCGACAGTTGGCGTTGTAGTTGAGTTATTACTAAAAATTTTATTTGTGATCCGATTTGGCTAATGTTTTAAATATGTATGCAATACTATTGCAAAAACGTGCTGCCAAGTGGTGCTGAAGTCGAGCTATTACTAAAAATAGCCAAGTGAGAAAAGGGCCGTGAAGGTCAGATTAAATCGACCTGTTGCACCATTGAGTATATCGAACGCCCCTGCGTTGCGATTGGCCCAATGGATGTGATTTTCCAATATTATTATGCGTTCAAACTTTTAAGGTATTTCGTCTAAAATAAGTATATGTATATTACATTTCTGTAGAACAATGATTCGCACCCATTTTGAAATTGCCACTAACTATACTGTAAAGCTTCCATGACATTCACTTTACTTAGAACCGGGTCATTGTTGCCGCCACGGAGTGAAGAGGAAAAAATTTATTTCGCTTTGCGAATAACCGTGCTATGAAATGCCGCACAACTGGATAATTTCAAGAACTTCTTCACGGATATCACAGCGCACGGTAGTGCGCGCGAGTGACGAAAGCAGCCACAGTAGCATGCTGAAATGACTCGCTTATATATACACGAGATGTGGAAGTTTTTATCCAGATGTCCAATCGACATGTTTGAGGTATCGTTGGAAAGGTCTTGCAGAGTGTGTCCAGAAAATGTATTCAAGCTTCATAAACGGTTAACCGGATTCTTAAAAATTAGGCTAAAGTGTTGCAAAACGAAAAAACGATTTTTTTGCTTTTGCCGGTTTAAGGGGGCATGTGTGTACACTAAGGTGGTCCAAAAAAGTAAAGTCGGAAATTTAATGGTGAGAGCAAACGTTTAAATAAACAATTGGGCATTATTCTCTGAAGTCCTCTGAAGAGAAGCAGAGTTTTCAGATTGAAAAATTTTGATTTTCATGGATTCTATGCCATTTCTACGAAAAGTCTTTTTTTCCCCATACAAAATACATGGGAAACTTTGAGCGCTGTGGG
>NW_023458555.1:64074346-64076090 GCF_013731165.1 Rhagoletis pomonella | reverse complement strand
TTGGGCATTATTCTCTGAAGTCCTCTGAAGAGAAGCAGAGTTTTCAGATTGAAAAATTTTGATTTTCATGGATTCTATGCCATTTCTACGAAAAGTCTTTTTTTTCCCCATACAAAATACATGGGAAACTTTGAGCGCTGTGGGCGACCTCTAAATATATTTTTATTTTAAAATAAAAAAAACAGAGGTATATTTTTTTTCGGTATGACCGTCACTGAAAATTCGCTTAAATTTTTGTTAATAATTATCTCAGTTTTAAAGAAATTTTACTAAAATTTTGCACGTGACTGTCTTTCGATATTACATTAACTTTTGAACTGAAAATCATCGAAATCGGTTAACTATAACATATAGCTCCTATACAACTGAATGTTCAGAAATATGGTGTTGCGTTATAACCACGGTTGCCAACTTTTGCAAACCCGGATGCACCATAAGGTCTGCCCAATTAGTGTTTACTTGGTTGGTTCTCGGGCTGTTAAGAGCCACTTTGAGCGAATAATATTTGCTTCACACTTGCCTGAAGTCGGCTGGACTATTTTTCCGGGCGAGTTGTAAAAACTGTCAAACTGCCAGAAGAAGAGGAAAAGTTTTAGACATTCACATTTTAGCTACTAACGATGTTGTGTTTGCTGCATATTGCTTTCATACAATCCGTGCTACTTGCGAGACTTCGAGAATACCCCTGATATGTAACAAACGACATCAATTTTGTTGCTGCAGTTTTGGAAACTTTCTATTTGGAAAAACAAAACAGTGTAAAATTTCATATATAAAAATTTTCATAAACGAAACCTCAATGATACTATTTCTAAATTACTTAAAGCATATACTAAAATTGAAATAAAAATCGTACCAAATTATAGATTTCTATATATTTATCTGTGGCCATAAGCAATAATGGCCTAAGTCGAAAAACCTGAACTCGAGAAAAAACGCTTTAAAGATTCGGATTGTAATGTTAACCTAATGGGGAAACCAAAATATTTTCATCTATAACTTTTTAAATAACCTAGGTAACGAGATGGGAGTTTCACTTACACATGGAATAGTAGTTGCAGAATATCATAGCATATATAACTCAATTCTTCCGTAAGTCGACTTAGGCGGACCACAGATATGTATGTATGTATGTACATTACCGCTTTAAATTATTGGCACAGGGAATTTTTTTCCATGTACATATGCTAAGCATTTTTTGCTTAAAATTTTCCGCGAATGTTTTGTAAAAGTATTGTTCATACTAAAACAAAAAACATAAAAAAAATATCTTAACTTCCTGCAAAACTTAGGAAAATTCAATAAATTTGCATAACAGTTGGCATTTTCTTTGCAGGTAATTTCTTCCAAACAAAAATTGCCGAACATACTTTGTATTTCACTCATTTTAACCGGGAAATAATTACAAATTTTGTTTTTCTATACGGCATATAGATCGATTAGTAAATAGTATATGTAAGATGTAATTATTTAAAAACTTCTAAATTTCGTAATTTTTTTTAATTGTATTAGGTTGTACACTATTTGGGCCTGAACTTGGGTTCTTATGGGTGTTTAATACCTTTTATTGACTGACAAAAACCATCGAAAATTTGCTAGGAGTTAAGAAGAGCTGAGGGGAGTTTTGGTGAATTGAGGTGAGTTGACTCGAGCTGAAGTGAGTTGAGTTGCGCTGAGGTGAGTAGAGTGAGTTAAGCTGAGGTGAGGTGAGTTGATTTAAGGTGAGGTGAATTGAGTTGTGGTA
>NW_023458555.1:64071998-64074246 GCF_013731165.1 Rhagoletis pomonella | reverse complement strand
TAATATATAAAGAGAAGTCCCTTTTTTTGTAACAGGTAATCTCGCGAACGGCTGGTCCGATTTTAATGAAATTTTGTATATAAATAGCTTTTTTCGGGTAGGTGGACCAGGGACCGGTCTATTCGAAAAAATCGTATTATGGTCCGATATGGTACGTAAGTAGCTTTTTAGCATATATTAGCATATACGATCTATTTTTTCCGGAAAGTGGTCCAGGGACCGATCTATTCGAAAAAATCGCATTTAAAATTCGGTACTTAAGTAGCTTTTTAGCATAAAGAATGTACACGAAAAAAACTGGTCGCACATAACCAAGCATAGCTCGGTTAATCATAACATTAAAATAAAAGTCGGTAGACACTTAAAAAGCTGGAAGCATTTTCCACCTTACTGCATCATTTATTTTTAGTAACAAAAATCAGTGTAGAAACGAGGACCAAGAAAGAAATCGATCGCGAGTTAATATTGCGCAAAAAGCTGGAAAATCCCAGCCTGTTCCATAACGACATCGCAAAAAATTTCCAAAGTCTACCGTTACTTATGTGCTTAAAAAATACAATGAATGTTTATCTTTAAAAAGGAACCCTGGTAGTGGCAGAAAAAAAAGATTTGCTTGCGAAATTAAGGCAAAGGAAGTGTTATCTGCTTTTAAGAAAAATCCTGGACTTTCGGTAAGAGATGTCGGCAAAAAATTAAACATGTCGTCTTCGTATATACAAAAAGTATGCAAAACAGCAGGACTACGTTCTTACAAAGTGAATGCAGCACCTAATCGCAACGGTAAGCAAAATTTGTTGGCGAAACAACGTGCTCGGAAATTGTACGACAGTCTCATACAAAAATTTGGCTGTATTGTTATGGATGACGAATCGTACGTAAAAGCCGATTTTAAACAAATCCGGGGCCGCGAATTTCACACTGCAAATAAAAGAGGCAATGTTGCAGATAAATATAAAAACAAAAAGTTTGACAAATTTCCCAAAAAGTTTCTCATTTGGCAGGCAATTTGCCAATGCGGCTTCAAAAGTGATCCTTTTGTAAGCACTGGTACAATTAACCAAGAAATTTATGTTAAGGAGTGTCTGCAAAACCGACTTTTACCTCTTATACGGCTTCATAAAGATCCAGTGCTTTTTTGGCCTGATCTCGCGATATGTCATTACGGAAAAATGGCTTCAGGATGGTAACATAGAAACAAAGTGTATTTTGTAGCAAAAGAGGTGAATCCACCTAATTGTCCAGAGCATCGGCCGATCGAAACCTACTGGGCCGTTATGAAATCCAAACTTCTTAAGACCCACAAAGCTGTAAAAAACGCACAACAATTCAAATTCAAAAATTACAAAGAGAATTAACTCTTTTTTAACGAATTTCAATAAAACTAAGTTTAGATGTAAACATATGTAAATATCGTTGAATTCCATTAATATATTTATGTTTTAGAACGTTTTAACTGTGACCAGTTTTTTTCGTGTACATTCTTTATATTAGCATATATGATCAATTTTTTCTGAGAAGTGGACCAGGGACTGATCTATTCGAAAAAAATCTTATTATGGTCCGTTATATGGGATGTGGGCGTGGTTATTGTCCGATTTTAAAAATTTGGTATGCTGTACCAGGACCAACAACTGTGCCAAGTTTGGAAGAAATTGGTGTAGCGGTTACCAAGATATACACATGTAACCATAAGTGGGCGTGGCTACGCCCATTTGCCAAAATTCTTTAATATTCTTATTTTTCGTCTAAAACTCATTGCAAATATCATGTGAAGTGGATTTATTCCACTTCGTTGTACTAAAGGAGGCGTACCTTTACTCGCGCTGGAGCCCTGGTGCTCCGCCGGCGCGGCTGCCGGCCAACGCCTGCTTTGGTGTGGGAGCCCTAGCGCTCCGCTGTATGCTGCTGCTTGCCACTGTCGTGCTGCGCCTCGCTTGTGGCGTGCTCTCGCACGAAGGTGTTGTACGCCTGTATTTGGGTGCTCCGGTGGTGCTCCTGCAGCTCCCAAATTATGTGGGCGAATCTCCGCCGCTGTTAGTGGGACCTCCAATTATTTAAAATGAAAACTGAACTTCTCGAATTTAAGGTACGCGAGCGAATGCCGCCAATTTATTTTTTCACTTTTGACATCAGCTTAGCAGCTGTCATACATAGCACAGTGTTGCATTTTTAATATCGTAAATTATTGTATTAGATTAGCTTTAAGGTGTGTTCATACAAGGTGATTTATAGGGTTGCAAATTGTATG
>NW_023458555.1:64069917-64071898 GCF_013731165.1 Rhagoletis pomonella | reverse complement strand
TTTTTAGAGCTTCTAAAATTATGTTCAAATGCTTTACTATTGTTTCTATTTTTATAGTAGCATTTTTATTTATGCATTTGTACGACTTACTAGCTTTTGTTTTTTCTTCAGATAATGCGTCGTATATTTCTTGCCATTGATTCATTTCTTGGTATATAGAATTTTTGCTTAGACGCGTTGGTGTACATCGTTCAATTGTCCCAATTTATTCTTTATATAGTTTTTTATTAAAATAACAATTAATAATAATAATAATAGATTGGCGCTTACACATATGTTAGTGTTTGGCCGAGCTTCTGCTCCGGTTTGTGGCGTGCGCCTTGATGTTGTCACACAAAGCGGAGGGACCTACAGTTTTACGCCGACTCCGAACGGCGATTGTATTTTTATGAGAAGCTGTTTTTCATGGCAGAAATACACTCGGAGGTTTGCCATTGCCTGCCGAGGGACGACCGCTGTTAAGAAAAAACCTTTTTTCTATATTTTTTGCGATGTTGTTTTGACCAGGGTTTGAACCCAGGTGCTGCGGAGTGGAAGCGCGCACTGCTTACCACTACATCACAGCGGCCGAAAAAATTACAATTACGACAATTAAAAATGTAGTTACGCATGCAAAAATAGTTAACCATTTATTTGAAAGTTCTTCCTTATTTTCTATATTAAGGTGTGGTTCGTATCTAACCAGTTTATTTTCGTGGTTTTTCTCTGCCGCATTTTCCTTACCTACTTCGTATCCTGCTATTCCTATTAGGATGCCGTTTAATGCGATTTTCCACCATGCCATTTTCTAAATAACTTTAATTTTTTTTCTTTTATTTTTATTTATTTATTGACAAAAAACATTCCAATTTACTCGATATTAATTTTATTTTCTGTTTCTTAATTCTTTTATTTTTTTCTTTAATTCTATCCTATCTGCTGTATTAGTAGTCAAGTTTAGTAGCCTAAAGGTTTCAGCTATTTCCTTCTTTTTTTTAAATTGTCTACCTGCTCGTTTCCTTTTTTTGATTTTTATTGGGGTGGGTATTTTAGGAATATCTTCCTTTTTATTGAGCTTATTCCGTCGCCGATACTCTTCTATGGTAATCGGTGTCGAACCTGGCTTTATATTTTTACGGTTTTTTAGAAATTTTTCCGAAATTTTCATAAATTCTTTATAGTGTCTTCGCACTTTTTAAATATCCTATGAAACTCTTCTTCGGTAGTGATTTCTTGCATTATAGAGCGAAAAATAAAAGTTTCTGCTCTTGGTTAAGCGCCGTGAGGCTGCCCAATTTAATCTGAAATTAGTTGAGCGCCGTGAGGCTGCCCAATTTAAATTATTAATTATACTTATAGATAGTGGCTGCCAGTCATGCTGCCAGTTAATATTCCACCCTTTTTATGCTGTGTTGCCGCAGGATCGCATAAAGGTTCGCAGGATTGTCACCAGGATCGTAATAAGTATTAATTTTGTTGGTTGTTTTGGAAATAATTCCTATTTGACGTTTGTCGATATTTATTCATTTCAAAGTATATGTTTGCAGGATCGCCCTTTTATGCGCCAAGTTTGGTCTTTTAGCGGTTTTGCTATAAGCAAATTTTTCGCTAGCTAATTACCAAACTGGCAGGATCGCCATGTGAGGTGTAATCAGCCGGTGGTCCATGCAATGAAGTGTAGACAGCTTTTACGAGTAATCAGCATTGATTTTTTTATTTGAAAGTATTCTCTTTTTATACAAAATTTCTTACACTAATTTACACTAATACTTATAAACTACAAGCATTTACATAGTATGCAAAGTCAGCATATTTCTTCATAGTTATTTCGACTGTTGACAAACCGACACTGTCGTTTAGTCACGTGAGTTGGTCAATGCGACGGCTTGAGTAATAATGATGACAAATGTAAACAGATATATATATGACGTTGAACTCCCGCTGAGTTCATTAGAATTTATTTGGGTCATAATGGCTTAGCTGTGTGCGGTCGATATTTAGT
>NW_023458555.1:64069722-64069817 GCF_013731165.1 Rhagoletis pomonella | reverse complement strand
GATCCTGGTGACGATCCTGCGAACCTTTATGCGATCCTGCGGCAACAAAGCATAAAAAGGGTGGAATATTGACTGGCAGCGGCAGGGTGACAATC
>NW_023458555.1:64068407-64069712 GCF_013731165.1 Rhagoletis pomonella | reverse complement strand
ATCCTGCGGCAACACAGCATAAAAAGGGTGGAATATTGACTGGCAGCATGACTGGCAGCCACTGTCTATAAGTATAATTAATAATTTCAATTGGGCAGCCTCACGGAGCTCAACTAATGTCAGATTAAATTGGGCAGCCTCACGGCGCTTAACCAAGAGCAGAAATTTTGATTTTTCGCTCTATAATGCAAGAAATCACTACCGAAGAAGAGTTCCATAGGATATTTAAAAAGTGCGAAGACACTATAAAATAATTTATAAAAAATTCGGAAAAATTTCTAAAAAAACCGTAAAAATATAAAGCCAGGTCCGACACCGATTACCATAGAAGAGTATCGGCGACGGAATAAGCTCAATAAAAAGGAAGATATTCCTAAAATACCCACCCCAATAAAAATCAAAAAAAGGAAACGAGCAGGTAGACAATTTAAAAAAAATAAGGAAATAGCTGAAACCTTTAGGCTACTAAACTTGACTACTAATACAGCAGATAGGATAGAATTAAAGAAAAAAATAAAAGAATTAAGAAACAGAAAATAAAATTAATATCGAGTAAATTGGAATGTTTTTTGTCAATAAATAAATAAAAATAAAAGAAAAAAAATTAAAGTTATTATTTAGAAAATGGCATGGTGGAAAATCGCATTAAACGGCATCCTAATAGGAATAGCAGGATATGAAGTAGGTAAGGAAAATGCGGCAGAGAAAAACCACGAAAATAAACTGGTTAGATACGAACCACACCTTAATATAGAAAATAAGGAAGAACTTTCAAATAAATGGTTAACTATTTTTGCATGCGTAACTACATTTTTAATTGTCGTAATTGTTATTTTAATAAAAAACTATGTAAAGAATAAATTGAGACAATTGAACGATGTACGCCAACGTGTCTAAGCAAAAATTCTATATACCAAGAAATGAATCAATGGCAAGAAATATACGACGCATTATCTGAAGAAAAAACAAAAGCTAGTAAGTCGTACAAATGCATAAATAAAAATGATACTATAAAAATAGAAACAATAGTAAAGCATTTGAACATAATTTTAGAAGCTCTAAAAAGAATAAGACAGGTGATCAATACGACAAACCGTATACTTACCAAAGAACACCAGAAAGAAGCCCACCAATTCGCCGTACGAGATAAATTGGTATCCTCTTTAGCTAGACACTATAGAAATAACAATACCTACCACAGTAGAGGAGAAACTGCAGGTTGATTTTATATTAATTTTATCAGAACCGGCCCAGTACTGGACTCCATCACCTTCTCCGAGTCAGACTCCTTCAGTGGAAGAAAAT
>NW_023458555.1:64056408-64068307 GCF_013731165.1 Rhagoletis pomonella | reverse complement strand
AGGTGGCAACTTTTAAGAGAATAGCCTATTAACCAATCTGGCCCATAAGCTATCTGCGTACCAAATTTCATGCACATCCGTTCAGTCGTCTCTGCGTGATGATTTCCCAAACATCCAAACATACAAACTTTCACATTTATAATATTAGTAAGACTAATAAGATTTATGTGCATTAGACTGCATCACCAAAAAATGTTGCGGTTTTTCGCCGGGATTACAAAATTTATTATACTTATTTCGGAAATACATACATTATTTCGGAAAAATATTATGATTTAAGTGAGCTGGACCGATTTGAAAATGCCTCCAAAAATGGAGTTTTTTATGAATAAAAATAGTTTCTTAAAGAACTTTTTGAAAAAGGTCCCCTCAGATGACAAAACGGATTACGCGTACTCAGAAAATTAGACCGCCTACATCTTTTTTTCAGTATTCTTAATACTCTTTATATTATTTTTTATTTTTGTATACTCTTTTTTATAAAGGTACAGTTCACTCTATTGGCCTTATTAATAAAAAATAAAATTTGTGGGTATGAAGTTTTTTTTAAATTTGGTATAAAAATGTACTTTTACTTTAAATTTTGTATAAACTTTGAGCACCGTTTTTGCGGCCCGCCCGCGAAGTGTGCTTTTCATCCGACGGCGAGCAAACGACTCGCCGGCGAACAAATTGTTCACCAAAACGAGTCGGAAACGACGTCGTGTGGCAAATTGTGACGTCGTTGAAATTTTTTAGCGATAAGTTTATCGCGATAAGCTGTTGTGAGCAGCGTTGTCACTAACATTTTTCCCCCCCTACCAATTTTCTTCCCAAATCCGACCAAAATCGTTTACAACCTACCAAATAAATTTCAATTACAAAAAAAAAGTCGTGACTACTAAGTACTCATGAAATTTGATGTGTAAACCTATGTGAACGGCAAAGCATAAAAAAACGTTTACATATAAATATAATCGCAATCAAAGCTCGTTAGCAGTCAAATTGGTTTTCTTGTTATTCACACAACTCGAAGAAAAGTTAAACTTCTTCTCTGCTATATTATACTATTTAAATATATTTTAACTGAATTTTTTATTAAAAATACTTTTACAAACCTCTTTTCCTTACTAGCGTCAATTTTTGTTTACTTTTACATTTGACATTCCTCCTCTTCTTCGCAAGTTTTATCGATAAAACTAGGTTGGACACCAAAAGGTTATCAGTTTAATCTGGGATAATTTTATAATTATAATTTTGTATGACTAATCTAATCTAATTACATATTAGGGAGTTAAGCTCGAAAATTAGGATAATCTTTCTATATGTTAAGCTATCCTTAGGCGATTCAGTTACATACATACACATGTAGGTTAGGTTAGAAATTAAACATAAATTGCACTTAATTTTATTCATTTTTAATTCTTTTAGTACTTGAAATTATCGGTATGATTGATAAAATATGATACTTGTATATACTTGTGACTCCAGGGCATTTCTATTTGTTTATATTCCTAAATTTAGTTTTTCTTTTCGGAATGTAATCTGTCGTTCATGTAAATGAGAGCGATTTTCGCAGAGTTGTGTAGAGATTGAAGTTTGAAGATTTTACCCGATGCTTTGTTTGTTCCGTACGTGTTGCTGTTACTCACTTTTTACTCTCAGTTCAGAGAGTGATTATGCTGTTTGACTTTTTCCAGGATTTAACACGAAAAGTATTGGATCAGAGCTATTATATCATCCATACATATGTATGTATGTATATTATACATACATATATGCATGTATGTTCATCAGTTATCAACGGTCCCAGTTAAAATGATTTCAGTATTTTTTAAAATTTTCGCCTTGCTTTGAAAAGCAACGTTTGGGACGTTCACCCAAATCTCAGTTAGTCAACGACGTAGCGTAAACGTAGGTTAATGTACATAGCAGCATATCAAACTTACTGTTGATAGAGAGCAACGGCAAAGTCCACGCCACGCGGTGGTGAGTTTTCATTAACACGCGAATCCCATAAGATAGATCGTGTCTGCGTCAACCTACGTCTACGCTATGTCGTTGACTGTTTGCGCTTTAACTCTGCAGCACAAACGCTAACTACTTTGCCTTGCATATAATGGATCAATGCTTCGAGAAGCAAACAAAATTTACTGATAAAGTCGCACCATTTTTTTCCAAATTTAACTTTTAATTTTTACTCAAAATCAGAACAGTTTTTGACACTTTAGATAAGACAACCAACAACGAAATACACATAAATGTTATTTTTGCTCCATTACCTGTGTGATATGCCTTGGTACTTCCTTTTAAGTCGAAATTTCCTTTACGGTTTCGAAAATATTCAAAAGGTTAGTCATCTCAGTTAAGAAAGGTACGCAAAGCTTAAAAATTCTGTGGCGAACTTCACTTGCTCCTGTGGATATTCAGAAACGACAGTCTCGATCCGGGCAACATATTAACCATTTCCTTATTAACTATCGTACAGGGCTTATTTTTTGGACACGAAATTGCTTAATCTTTCAAGTGGTTTTGATTACTTACACCAGGCTGAGGTTAAACGACCCAGTCGACTAAATTTACATCTCGCAATATATACTCTTATTATACTTGTCGGGATGGCCGTTTTATGAGACAAGCAAAACACATGTACTCACAACGCTGAAGTTGTACTCAGTAAAATTAGGTTTATTTAAGTAATTTAGTTTTAGAAAATAGAAAAAGTAATTAAATTCATTGATAAGCAAATATTCGTAGTGGCTTCCGCACACGACCAGTCTCTCTCGCTGACGTTTACCGACTTCCTACTGCTGCCACTCTCTTGCAGACATGCCTCGTCGTCAAGGGTTGCCAGATAACTTTACATACTTTTCTTAATTTTTGTGTCTGGGGAGAGTTCTCGACGTTCTCTAACTTGTAAAATATTCGGAGTGCTCTGAAAACGCTCTTTCAAGGAGTTGCGTCCTTTTTACTCCATGTTCAGAGCGCTCCTCAGTTGCTGCCAATTGAAATGAACTTAGCAATGCTTTGTTCAATGTAAAACTTTAAAACTTTTCCATGGAAGTATTTGAAAAGTCTAACGATTTTTAAATCTGAAATTTTCGTGCAGAGTTTTAGATCGAGCACTTTAATTTGATACATGACTTGTCTCTGTACGATTAGTAGACCGCTGGGAATAAGAGCTTTGTCTTAAGGTGCCCACACTCACCGACGTGTACGTATGCCGTGTACGTATGCCGTGTCTGTTTGACGTAGCAACATATAAAATTTACTGTTGATAGGGAGAGAGAGAAGCACGCGTAACGGTACACGGTGAGTTTCCATTCATATGCCGCTCTCATAGATTTGATCGTGTCAACCACAGTATAGACAGTAACCAACCTTTTTGGGTTGTTGTTGTAGTAGTCGTTGTTGTTGTAGATATGTTCACTCCTGAGGAAGGCCCGGGGTGGTGTGCTGCTATTTAATGGTCTTCCTCAGACTTTTTCGTAGATTTCAGGGTTCTGTGCTGCATTATTATTAGATAAATAAATGTAAGCATTTGACAAATCGTGATTTTATTAAAAGAAAATTATAAATGGTGTTGAAAAACCAAACAAATGCTCGTGCGAAAGCTCTATTTTTGTGTGTTGTTAAAATTTATACATGGCGTATTGATGGTAATACAAGCAATGTATTCTTTTGTGGATTTTATGTTACTTGAGAATTTAGACAACGTGCGAGTTGCCAGGTTCTGTTATCAATATAATTAACACCAGCTTTTCCGCGTAGTTGCCTTTCAATAAATAGAATAAACAAATATTCGCAAATAAATTGGATTTATTTTATAACTGACAACTAACGTACGCTTTTTGTTCTTTTCTCCATTTTGATTTTGACTCTTTATTACCGCCAACAACTTTATGTGTATACATATTTACAAGCTGTCAAAATTTTGCGTAGTCCCACGAGCTAGGTAAAAACTATGGCATTGGTATTCACAACGAGAAATCTCAAAATTTTTGTTTGGTCTTTCCAAATTTTCTCTTTTTATCAGTTGAAAAAAGCCCTCAGTGGCAGCGCTCCGAGCGTTGAGATAGTAATTTCATGTCAATTAGTAGAAAAGTTCCATGTTGAAAAAACTTTTTATTATGGCGAGAAAATTTTACATTTCTGCTGTGCCAATTCGTAACTTTTTACTGCTGGAAATTTTTGACAGTTGCTGTGGTGCAAAAGAAGTTGAGCAATTAAAATCAGAAACTATACAAAAAAGACTTGTCTTTACTGACTTTTATTCTGTTAGAACTAAAAGCCATGCATTTATTAGACGTCTTAGTAATAAAATTAGAACAAAAAAATTCTTCAAAACTGTCAGGCCGGGTTGAAAATTTTTATTCACCTCATAGTTAACAAAAATTTACAATTCGTAGTACTTTTCTATCAATTCGCAAATGCCGTTTGCACAAAAAAGGTTATGAAATGCGTTTTATTTAAATGGTTTAGAAAATGAGTCCTTTATGTATACCATTTTATGTGGAATTATTCAATAAATTTCGTTTTACACTATACTTTTTGAAACTACTTGGAGTTAATTACTTTTTGTTTCTTAAAAGCAACCCTGCGTGCTTGGAAGGCGTGTGTACCAATAATTTCATCCCTAGCATATTCCCTGGTTATATTGTGGTGCCAACTGAGACGTTAACGTACGTGAGTGTGGCTGACACGATCAAACTTAAGAGCGCCATGTAAACGAAAACTCACCACCGTATATGTGCGACGGTTACGCGTGCTATCCTCTCGCTCTATCAACAGTAAATTTTATATGTTGCTACGTCGAACAGACACGGCATACGTACACGTCGGTGAGTGTGGGCACCTTTAGAATAATAAATAGTATAGATTTTTATTGTGCAAAAATCCTTAAATGGTGCTGATGTTTATCGTGTGATCAATGTTTGTTAACAATAAT
The DNA here is from genome assembly GCF_013731165.1 of Rhagoletis pomonella. Lineage (NCBI taxonomy): Eukaryota > Metazoa > Arthropoda > Insecta > Diptera > Tephritidae > Rhagoletis > Rhagoletis pomonella. Next base: position 64,063,380 of record NW_023458555.1, on the reverse strand, counting down.
TATGTAAATACTCCCTGACGAAGACGCGAGAGCGTTGGAACGCGTAGGAGGGAAAAAGGAAGATTATATTTTTCGCTTTTAACTATATCGGCCGAAGCAGCTCCAACCCAGCAAACATAGTTAATAAGAATTTGGCCCAAATAGTTGTGAGTATAATAATAATAATAATAATAATAGATTGGCGCTTACACATATGTTAGTGTTTGGCCGAGCTTCTCCTCCGACATGTGGTGTGCGCCTTGATGTTGTCACACAAAGCGGAGGAACCTACAGTTTTACGCCGACTCCGAACGGCGATTGTATTTTTATGAGAAGCTGTTTTTCATGGCAGAAATACACTCGGAGGTTTGCCATTGCCTGCCGAGGGAAGACCGCTGTTAAGAAAAAACCTTTTTCTATATATTTTGCGATGTTGCTTTGACCAGGGCTTGAACCCAGGTGCTGATGAGTGAAAGCGCGCACTGCTTACCACTACACCACAGCGGCCGAGTATATATTTTTAATTAATAAAGTTAATTTGTTGAATTTGTACACTGCATATTCTGCTTTTACCATTTTCTCATTACTTTCATACTATTTTTGGTTTTCAGTTTCTTCTTTTGAGCTATGAAATCGTTGGTCACATTAATCATGATGGGTTAGTGATGCTTCAATGTAAAATAACGACACTTTTCGTATTGTGCCGTTGTTCATTACATAGTTTGAGTAATAGCCCAGTTATGCATACTTAGCTTTGCATGAGAGTTGTCACATAAGAATCTGTTAAACGGGCTTTGCATGTAAGCGGTTACCCAACGCATAGCACTTAACATGTAGAATTCTTTTGGGTTTGATTTTTACGTAAAAATGGTATAGCAGTGCAAGTATGCATAACTGGGCTATAAGACAATGAGAAATTTGAAGCCATTCACGCAAAGACCTATTCAGACAATATTTGTTATATTGTCAATATTTTCAAAAGCAAAAAGTCTTATTTTATTCTTTATTGTATAACTGATATATATATAAACAAATAAGAACAATAGAGTAATTGCTGAAAGTGCAAAATGGAAAAGAACTTAAAATATTACCTTTTTGATAATACGAGTGACAGATTTCAAATTGTTACAGTTTATTTCCATGATTTTTTAATGCCTCCGTTTTGCGCTGAAAAAGTTATTCTCAAAAAAAATTTTGACACGTCAAAATTGTTATTTTAATTACTTTGATTGTTTATAAAAACTAAAATGACTCTATTAAAATAAAAAAAAAAAAGAAATAAGTTACAAGCTCGACACATTTGTTATCAAAATGATCCAAATTTTTTATAAAAAGTAAATTACATTATTGAAATTAATTTAAAGGTGAGAGACACAAAAGCACACGGTTCCGGAGATTTGACCTATATACTAGAGCTGCAAAACTATCGATAGTGACGAGTTTGAAAAATACTATCGATATTTTCGATAGTATCGTATACTATCGTGTTGTATATATAGGGAAACTTCAACTCCGAAAAAAATTTGTATAATATATACATATGGGTATTTCCTGAAAAGTGTTAACCAAGACCAAAAAAATAGAATTTATCGTGGACAAAGTTTATAGATGTCAATTGATAACAACATATTTTGTCTTTCTTCCACCAAAATATTGGACTAATTGTTCCATTCCATTTCAAGATATTCGCGGCTTTCTAATTTTCAATTTTTCTTTTTTTCGGAGAAACCATACCTTCCAAAATCCTTCATAATTGTGGCACGGGATTAAAATGAATTGGAAATTTATACAAAACATTAGTGCAGCTTATGTTCTGTAAGCCTTACAACAAAAACGACGTAAAAATACATATATTAGGAACGGTCTAAAGTTAAATTACAAATTGTGCTTTTTCTCATGCGTTCGGACGCAAAACATACTTTACATGTAAAAAAAAATAGTCGTAACGTTTACTTTATTTGTCAAAATTTTAATACAAAAGCTAGTTTTGGTTACTCTTGCCAGTCACATAAAATCTCTTTCGTAAAGCTATAGGATTATCGATTGTAAGTATATTGAAAACCGGAACGTCCGAACGCTTCAAATAACTTTTGTTCATCACTCACAAATTTGAGTATACGGTTTATTGCAAAATTTGTTTTGTTAATTTGGTATTAAAATATGGCTTATATTTTAGCAAACCCCATTTAAATCCAAGTATGAAGCTGTGTACGAAAATTACGAAAAATCTGCAAAGCTTCAGCAAAATTGCAAACTTTTTAACAAGAATTTCTAAAAAAAATCAGGTATGTATGTAGTTTTATAGTCCATTCAGTTTTAGTATGATTATGTGCAAATTTCAAATGTCTAAAAATTCGCGATGATTTTTGAGAATTGTTTATACGTTTGAAATTCGCACATTATTGTACTAAAACTGAATGGACTATAAAACTGCATACCTGATTTTTTTTGAAATTCCTGTTAAAAAGTTTGTTTGCAGATTTTTCATAATTTTCGTAACAGCTTCATATTTGGATTTAAATGGGGTTTGCTAAGATATAAGCCATATTTCAATCCAAAACGAAAATAAAAAGAAAATTTAGTAAGTAAAAATTTGCGAATATTAACAAGAACAAACCGTATACTCAGTTTTGTGAGTAACAGTATATACATAGATATAGTACATATCGAAGCCTCTAAACCATACTATGCTAAGTTAGCTTAGACTTAGTCAGACTTAGCATAGTATGGTTTGAAGGCGTCGATATGTACGTCTGCTTGTACGAGAAATGACTTCAACGAATGTTAATTAAGGCCTTCATATAGGTGTAGATTTATTTACAATAAATCCCCATTTTTGCATAAAAAAAGAAGTGTGTTTAAATTCTTGAACAAAAAATTTTATCCATTAGAAAAAATTAGAACGTCTGAACGGGAACGTCGGAACAATTTCGAACAGTTTTTGGCTGCTTCTAAACATCATTAGGAAGTTTAAATTGACGAAATGGTTGCGGCTGCTTATTATTCTAACAACCATTCATACATCATTTTTTTTACCGTTAACAGATTTGCAGAATTTTGCAAAAATCATCAGTCATCTTCGATACGAGTTCCATTTGGGAACGTCTGAACGGGAACTTTTAATAGCTTTATTGATTTCAGATAGGTATTGATGGTGACTACTCATGACAAAAAATGTGTGTTCATTCAGAGCCTACTATAGTTTTTATAATAAAAAAAAAAATGTCTCCAAACGGAACGTCCGTCAGGCAGGAAACACCCATATGCACATTAGACTGCATCCCTCCCAATACAAAAAAAAATCGGTACTGTTTTTCCACCGGAATTATAAAATCTATTATATTTTAAGACGTTTACCGAAATATTTCGGAAGAATATTAACATTTACGTGAGCTGGGCCGATTTGAAAATACCTCCAAAAATTTGGTTTTTTTGTCAATAAAAAAGTTTTTTTGAGTATTTTTTGCAAAAGATCCCCTTAGATGACAAAACAGTTTAAGCTTAAAAAATTTATATAAAAATATTAAAAAAATATTTGCAACGGGATCGCAATAATGAGATTTTTGATGCTGTTTTTGAACTTTTTTCAAAGGCTGGTTTAAAAAAAACTTGAATAACGTAGCCTAAACTTCACCCATTTAGACTAATGAGGTATCATTGGAATGAATTTTCTCACCCTCTTTATTTCTTTGCAAATAAGCTCAATCAAAGCATGAAAGAGAAATGTAATACAAACGACCCTCATTCCATGTTTCATTAAGATGTGTTGGTATTTTATAAAGAAAAAATGGGATTTGAATGAGTTTTTTTGCAAAGTTATAAAAAGGGAGATAAAATGGCTTTCCACTGATAACTCACAAGTCTAGATCGGTATAGTTTTGGCCCAAATCAAAAATCTCATTATAATGATTCCGTTGAAAATTGTTTTGAATATTTGTATTTGATTTTTAAAGCCTAAACTGTTTAGTCATCTGAGGGGATTTTTTTCAAAAAGTTCGTTAAGAAACTATTTTTATTCATAAAAAACTCCATTTTTGGTGGTATTTTCGGTCCAGCTCACGTAAATCTAAATATTTTTCCGAAATATTTTGGTGGAAGTCTTAAAATATAATAAATTTTTTAATCCCGGCGGAAAAACCGCAACGTTTTTTTGGTGATGCAGTCTAATGTACATATGTAAATGTAAATATTGCACATATGTAAGTATAAGTGAAATTCGAAATATTTTCCTTAGTTAAATTCACAGCGGCACTTACTTCAGTAAAGATCACACAATTTCAAGGCATCGATAGTGCCTATCGAAACTATCGACTACCGCCCGAAAACAATCGAAGTTTTTCCAAAAATAAAACTATCGATACTATCGATAGTACAATCGAGAGTTTTGCGGCTCTACCATATACTCAGAAGTATGAATGTCATATATAGGATAAAAAACATCTGTCTCATTATAATTAAAGATATTTGTTGTTTTATTAATATTAATTAGAATGAAGTGCCTACAGAGTAAACGTTATTTTTGGGGAATACCATTGAAAATAGGGGAATTTTTTCAGGAATTTCAGGGAATTAGCCTTAATGCAGTTGGCATCCCTGGCTAGTATATCGTTTTTTGCGGTTCGCCGGCGAGTCATTTTTGCGGGCCGCCGGCGAACTGTGCTTTTTATCAGACAAATTTTTTAGCAGAATGAATCGGAAACGAGGTCGTTATGAAGTCATTTGGCATTTCCTTCATTTTCCAGGGAAGATAAAAAATGCGTATAATTTTCGTCACGAAATTTATATCATAAATTTTGTATTTCTGGTTCAGCTTTCGTCACTCGAAAATTCTACCTCAAAGAGTAAAACATCTCTTTGATACATATATACTCTGAAATGCTAGTTTATTAGTCTCGAACCTCCACTTATATTTCGGTCTGACTACGCCCATGACTGATCTGCATTCAATTTTATTAACCAGCTCCTGAATAAATAATTGGAAACGGGTCGAATTCATAGTAGAATGAGAAACATTTGGTTGGTGAATATGTATATGAAAAAAAAAATAAACAAACTTTGGCAGTTTGAAGTCCAAATAAATAGAAAGAATCAAATCAGCTGGTTTAATGCTACCAGTTATTCAATGTGCGTTGACCGTAAAGAACAACAACGGGAACAGCGAATCCCCAGTAAACCAAAAAAGGAAGCTACAATTAATTTGAATAAATTTTCACTGAATCTGGAAATAATAACAATAATAATCCTTCCTTTCTCCCTGAATTTCATTCTGGCTACGCCGAATATATATATAATAGTATATATTTAGGCTTTTTTTAATTTTTGCAAGGATTTCGTTGAAATCTAATTGAAATCCAAGGCATCGAAATCTGGAAAATATACGGGAAATCCTACACGATTGCGAAAGATTTCACGAAATCTCAGGAACAACATAACATGAAAGAATTTAAATTTCTTTATTTCTATAAATCAGAGCCGAGAACGCGTAGATACAGTCGACGAACACACTTTAACCGTTTATATAACAAACTTGGGCCCTAATTCAATCTTATTTACATAATAATGTACCACTGTACACATTTGGCTGCAAAGAATGTACTTGCACGTAGAGCTTTTACTCTTTGCGCGCCCGTTTAAAATCTACAGAAAGCTGCAAAAAGTTCACTGGCAGTTTTAGCCAGCGAATGCTTTTTTTTTGTGCCAGCCAGCGCTGCCAACTAAGCTCAACCCGTGCCATTTTCGGCCCTATTTTACTTCTAATGGCACTTAATTTTTCAATTTGGCACAAAGTGCCAAAATGACACTTTTCAAAAATAGCAATTTTTCTTGTGAAATCCTTTGCTTGTACTTCTTTTTCTCGACTAAAATTTTCAAATTTCTATAGTATATACAACTGGTTTATCTTATTTTGGCATTGGACTTTTGTTTTAGGAATGTGTTACTAATTTTCATGCTAAATGGGAAGATTTAAAAAGAATGACACCTTTTTTGGGAATTTTATTTTTCTATTTGGCACATTTTGGCACTTTTTTATCCTCAATATGGCACTTCATAACTAAGGATGGTTGGCAGCCCTGGTGCCAGCCGCATATAAATTGCACAGCCAACTTTTCAAAGCTAGTTCGGGGTGCCAATGAAGTCAAGCTCGGAACACTTTGACGACTGCAACTTCACGACGTAACGACAGCGACATCATTTTGTCGACAAATGTCGCCTTGAAGCCAGCTTCTTAAACATTTTGAAGACCTCAGCGACATAGCAAACATTTTGGTATATTTATTTCACAAATTGTGTATTTTTATTTAAGTAAATAAGAAAAACATGAACAATCAAGAATATGTGATTAATTTTGCGACAATTTAAGGGTGGGCTTTCCAAAACGGAACCAATCGAAATTTCAGCGAAAGTATAAGGAATTTCGTCATGAAACTTGGTGAGGATGTTGGGGGGGAGGCCTCCTCAACATGAATTGTTCACTCTCACAATATAATTGCTAATAGTATTTTAGCAATTTGTTGTTAAATAATGTCCACTATCACCCCCTAATTTTTTTTAAATATGCCACTTATCACTTATATTTTGTGTTACATGTTATATTTTCCATGCTCACATGCGTATTTTATGCTTTTATTATATATAATTCACCAATTAATTAAGTAAAACGCGTTTATAAACTTGTGTTCACGTTTTACCACTTTTCACAAACAAACAGAAATAACAATGGCCGACAGTAAGAGCAAATATGTGCTGCCATACGTTTTAAAAGTAAATACGCCACTATTAAAGGATTTTATTAAAACGCGGCCAACACAAAAAGGAGTTGTGCGTAAAATCGTCCTATCGCGCGATTTTATATAAAACACCCAGTAACCATATATTAATATAGTTCCATATATATCGAAAATTTTTAATAAAAAATCGCGCGATTTTTTATTAAAAATTTTCGCCTGCGGCGCTTTATATTCTAAAAATCGATACTTCCATAAATAATGAAAA
>NW_023458555.1:64056163-64056398 GCF_013731165.1 Rhagoletis pomonella | reverse complement strand
TTATATTCTAAAAATCGATACTTCCATAAATAATGAAAATTTTTAATTAAAAATCGCGCGATTTTTTATTAAAAATTTTCGACTGCGGCGCTTTATATTCTAAAACTCGATACTTCGATGAATAATGAACATTTTTAATAAAACATCGCATTTTATTATAAAATCGATACTTCGATAAATTATGCAACTTTAATCAAAAATCGACCAATAAATAATTAAATTTTTTTATTAAATA
>NW_023458555.1:64054425-64056063 GCF_013731165.1 Rhagoletis pomonella | reverse complement strand
TGCTTCCGTTTTGTGTTTTTGAGGCATTTTTTCATATGTATGGCAGCCCTGACATTTCACTTCAATTGGTGTACAAAGCAAAAGGTGAGGTTAAATTCGGTATTTTTTGCAACTTTAAATGCGAATTACTTTAAAACTATAAGCCTCCGGAGGGTGGGGTCTTCAGATTTAGAATCTGAAAAAGCTCCTCTATACTCCCTAATATTTTTTTTTTTCAAAGCCTGGATCCGTTTTGGAAAATTTTCCCCAATTTAATTTTGCAGCACTACATCTACTCATTGTCGCCGGCAAAATTAGAAATAGATTTAATTTGGCGACGTCGACAATTGCAGTCCTGCAGCCAAGATGTCGTGCTGTCGTCAAAATAATTGTGTCCGTAAGAACGTGTGTATTTAAAATTTGACAGATGCTGCTTGTCGCTTGCTGTCGTCAAAGTGTTCCGAGCTTCAACTGTGTTAAATTTGTCGTGGGCACCTGCTGCCCGCGCGCAAAGCTCTTTCAAGCTTTGTGTACATTTAGGACACTTCAATACGGTTTCGCAACAACAGCTTTTGCAGGAAAAACCCTTGGGCTTATTTAAGTCAAAGTGTTTGAACGCCATAATTATAAGATCGCCTTATTAGCGACTCACAGGGTGCACACAATAATTATTTTTCATTCCATTATTCCGAAAAAGTTTGGATGAGCCATTTCCGAAAGTTTTGTTTTAGAATTTCTGCGAATTCTCGGAATTTTGTTTTTTAATTTGGTCTATATGCAGGTTTGGTAGTTTTTTTATTCAATTTATTTGTGTTCGCATTTGGTTTTTATAAACAATACATACATACTAGCTTGTCCTCACCCGCTTCGCTGAGTGTATGAACTTCAGCAGGCGGATTCCAACATTTGCTATTGCTAATTTTGATCGCCAAAAATCTCCAAAGGAATAGCAGGTGCGCATAACAACACGCAACATCTACTTACATGCCCCCCATACTGCCAGATTTCGATGATTACGCATTGCATCTGTTACTTTTCCATGTTGTATACTTGTAGGCGCCATTTCTTTTCATTTAAAGCAAGTTCCCAATATCGTAATTTACGACTCATTCGTTATTTATAATCTACTATCAAGCCACGGATGCCTTAGGGTGCGTCACGCGCTGCATGTATGCATATGTATGTACATTTACGTATTTGGAGAAAGAAATCATATGTTATCATGTACTTCGTTTATTATATACTTAAAAAATCTTGCCTAAATCCGTTCAGTAGCGTGGTTTGTACTATGTATATAAAATGGTAATTGTGAAGATCTTATAGTTTTTAAACAGGTGGCAACAGGATGGTTCCGTGCGCAGAAGTGGAAAACTTCTGACTGCCATTCACCTGGGAGTGGCCAGAAGCGATTATTGTGCGTACGGTTCAAATCACAGCTCACAACGTCCCGATATTTATATCCACGTATCCTTTGGGTAGCAACCAAACACCCTTTTGGGAGCGAGCTAAAGTGAGAAAGAGTAAAACTTTGCGTGCGCTGGGTTTGGGTCCCGCCACGTTAAAACCCCGCCCAATGAAAAAATCTAAAAAGCCTCGGATGAGACCCCCTTTCTCTGATGACGACCACGGCAAACGTATAAAGGACTATGATTTAAGGGT
>NW_023458555.1:64051993-64054325 GCF_013731165.1 Rhagoletis pomonella | reverse complement strand
AAAGCTAGATTCTTCAACATCTCGCTCATCTGCGCCCATGCCCCGACAGAAGAGAAGGATGAGGCGTCCAAGGATCTCTTCTATGAGCGCTTGTAACTTACATATGAGCGCTGCCCCCGACACGATAACAAAGTCGTGCTTGGCGATTTTAATGCCAAGGTGGGCAAGGAAGGGATCTTTGGCGCCACCGTCGGAAAATTCAGCCTCCACGACGAAACGTCCGATAACGGACTGAGGCTGATCGACTTCGCCCGAAACATGGTAATATGTTGTACTAGGTTCCAGCATAAGAACATCCACCAAGCTACATGGCTGTCTCCAAATCGAAAAACGAGAAACCAAATCGATCATGTTGTGACAGACGGAAGGCATGCTTCAAGCGTTTTAGACGTACGTACACTCCGAGGGCCAAACACCGACTCGGACCACTATCTTGTTGTAGCCAAGATACGCACCCGCCTCTGTGCAGCAAAAAATGTGCGCCCAACAATGCAAGGAAAGCTTAACGTCGAAAATCTGCAATCGCAAGAGACGGCCAATTTATTCGCCACTCGACTCACACACCTGCTCTCTGAGAGCACTCTTCAACAATCCGACATACACGAGCAGTGGAACCAAATTTCCCGATCATTAAGTACCGCCGCCGAAGAAGTAGGTGGATTTCAGCGAGCCCGAAAGAACAACTGGTACGATGAGGAATGTCAAAAAGCCGCAGGGAAAAAAGATGCCGCCTACAGGGCCACGCTGCGATTGGGCGCAACGCGAGCGATGTGGGACCGTTATAGGGAATTGAAGAAGGAAGCGAGACGTATTTGCCGCAATAAGAAGAGAGGGGCCGAAATACGTGAGTGCGAAGAGCTTGAGATGCTGGCCGACAGGAAGAACGCCCGAAAATTCTACAAGAGGGTAAGGTGACTTACGGAAGGTTACAAGAAGGGGGCGAACTCCTGTAAGAACAACAATGGCGACCTAGTGACCGATGTTCAGAGTATACTTAAATGGAGGGAACACTTTTACAACCTACTGAATGGCAGCAGCGCTGAAAGTAGTGAAGAAGACGAACCCGAGTCCCCAGTCGATGATGATGGAGTAGCTGTCCCACCGCCTGACTATGACTAGGTACGAATAGCGATTACGCGGCTGAAAAACAACAAAGCTGCTGGAGCTGACGGCCTGCCAGCCGAGCTATTCAAGTATGGCGGCGAGGAACTGATGAGGTGCATGCATCAGCTCGTATGCAGAATATGGTCAGATGAACGCATGCCCGATGACTGGAATTTAAGTGTGCTCTGCCCAATCCACAAGAAAGGCTACCCCGCCATACGCGCTAACTACCGCGGAATCAGCCTTCAAAGCATAGGTTATAAGGTCTTATCGAGTGTATTGTGCGAAAGACTGAAGCCCACCGTAAACGAGCTGATTGGACCTTATCAGTGTGGCTTTAGGCCTGGAAAATCCTCCATGGATTAGGTATTCACAATACGCCAATCTTGGAAAAGACCGGCGAGAATAGGATCGACACACACCATCTATTTGTCGATTTCAAAGCCGCTTTCGACAGCACGAAGAGAAGTTGCCTTTATGCCGCGATGTCTGAATTTGGTATCCCCGCGAATCTAATACGGCTGTGTAAAATGACGTTGAGCAATACCACCAGCACCGTCAGAATAGGGAACGACCTCTCCGAGCCGTTTGATACCAAACGAGGTTTCAGACAAGGGGACTCCCTTCGTGTGATTTCTTTAATCTGATGTTGGAGAAGATAATAGGAGCCGCAGAACTGAACCACTCAGGCACAATACTTTACAAGAGCGTACAATTGCTGGCGTATGCCGACGACACGATATTATCGGTAAAAACAAGGGCTACGTCTGTTCTGCCTTCTCGGGATTGGATAGAGAAGCAAAGCGAATGGGTCCTGGTGGTGAACGAGGACAAAAGGAAGTATCTCCTGTCATCACACAAACAGCCAGAGCGTACGTGTCTTGGCACACTCGTCACTGTTGACATTTACAAGTTTGAAAAAGTAGACGACTTCGTTTATTTGGGAACCAGCATTAACACCAATAATAATATCAGCCTTGAAATCCAACGGAGAATCACTCTTGCCAACAAGTGCTACTTTGGACTTAGTAGGCAATTGAGAAGTAAAGTCCTCTCTCGTCGTACAAAGATCACGCTCTATAAGTCACTCATCATGCCTGTGCTGGTGTATGGCGCGAATGCATGGACAATGAAAGCATCTGATGAGGTGGCTCTTGAAGTTTTCGAGAGAAAGATTCTGTGAAAGATTTACGGACCTTTACGCGTTGGTGATGGCGAATATCGCAGA
>NW_023458555.1:64040704-64051893 GCF_013731165.1 Rhagoletis pomonella | reverse complement strand
AACGATGAGCTGTATGAGCTTTGCAACGATATAGACATAGTGCAGCGAATTAAAATTCAGCGGCTCCGTTGGCTTGGCCATGTCGTTCGAATGGACAGAAACGCTCCTGCTCTGAAAATATTCAACGAGGGCCGCGATGCTGGACCCCCCTCCCATTCGAAAGGGGACAGTCCCCACTTTACGAAAAGCCGCACCCCCCCTTCGGGGCCTCCCACAGACCCCTAGGCAACTGTTTGAAAATGGGCCAAAAACAGCATTTACCGAGGCAAATTGAGCAGTTTGAAGTGGAATATAACCCAACTAACAGAATCTGTGTGGTTTTTAAATAAAAGAAATTATCCCAAGGTGGTTATCAGGCGAAAGATAGGGGGCTGAACACCTTTCGCAGAAAACCTCCCTTTGGTGTGCCTGTAAGAAAGTGCAAAGTGCGTGGATGCAGCAATACTAATGCATCATTCCGTATGTATTGTGTTCCTCAGGAGTGGGAAATGGCAAGAAAGTGGAGGGAGAACCTCAACATTTTGCCAACAGATAACTTTCCGGCGCCGTCCAATTGTTTTGTATGCTCCATTCATTTTGAAAGAGACGCAATGGGGTCAAAACTGTTGAAAAGGAATGCTATTCCTACGTTGAATTTGGGTGAGAATTTGGAGAAGTTAAAAATAGTAATAAGCGGCGCTATTATGGTTGTCGACATCCACGTCGATGTCATTGTTTCATCAAAAAATAGCCCTATGAGGAAAGGTGGTACTCGCAAAAATATGTACTGTGGTCAGTTGATGCAAAAATTACATCGACAACCATAATAGGGCCGAATATTATAATGATTCTGAAAGAAATATTTAAATTGTATATACCTACATATATACGTATGTATATATATATGCATTTGCAGATTTACAGCGTGGCGACACATTTTTTTTCAAAAATAGAAATGTCCTTTAGAGATTTTATTAAAATTTTATTAAGTGGTTTTAAAATTTTATTTCTTATTTGCATTTGGCAGCAGTGTAAACATTGGAAGATAAGTACATGGGACACGCAAGACTTTTTCAGGTGTATTTTCTCTTAGACTTTGTATAACAAAAGACAAAAAAAAAAGAAAAACCGTGTAGGGGTGGTGGAATGAATGGGCGTCCTAGTCACCAGTTCCGAGACCATTCGATGTCTGAGTATGAGGCGTTATGTTGGACAAAATGGGGATTATAAAATACTCAAAATGAAGGAAATTAGCCTATGGTTACATAAATAAAAAAGGGTCAAACATTTTAAATATTAATTAATAAAATTTAAGTAAAATCTGTGGAAAATTAACTATAAAATGCTTTTATTCCTAAAAAAAACCTGGGTAACAGTTATTCGTCGCCACCCTGTACATATGTGTAGGAATTTGTGATGTGTACATTAGGGTTGTTTATATGTGTGTATGTATTTGTGATGTGTACACTGGGGTGGTCGGTTTGTTTTAACGAATATACATATGCACTGATACATGCTTTTTGATTCTCGATGATATCTGTGGCATTTTATCAAAACAACTTAAGTTAGTTTAAAAGGTTTGTCTTTGAATTTAAAAATAATTAAGTTTGCTTTGATAAGTTTGATTTGATTTTGATGAATTGCGAATTTTGTGAAAATAACAAAATACTTAACTTATACATGCTAAAATGTTAATCTATATGGAATTAAAATGGAAAATGGTCTTCAGAAGCTAGTTAGTTACATTGTTTTCTTGAAGACAGCATGTTGATACAGAAATTGCTTCTCAAATTGAATGCAGCCTACGTAATGGCTTTCTATTTTGGTGATTTTTGACAAGCAATGTGTGTGAGGAAATTGAAAGGCAAAACTGATTGTGTGTCGTCATGGTTAATCAATAAAATATTGTTAAGAACCCAACGAAATATTGTTTAAAAGGGAATATTGCTTATTTCGAGAAAAAGAGTTTTAATAAAATGCCACACTGTAGATACCCAGTAGAACTTGGGAACATCATATGATTGCTCCCTGGGGAGTATATGAATTGCTCCCTATGCTTCTGTGTATAAGCATGTAATTTTGTATACTCTCTTTAACACGGGGTGTCCTAGGAGGACGAGTAATCCCTTTTACCTCCTCAATCATGGAGTTCATACAGAAATATCATCTCAAAGACCTCCTAAGTGAGCAATACAAGAGATATCTCAGAATAACCTCTTAGAAACATCCCAAAAAGACAATAGGGGAGTGCACATAGGAAATTACCACATATTCCTCCAATACGATCAGTATTCCCAACGAAGTAATCTCGCAAACCTCCTAAGCGAGGTATAAAACAGCTTTCCTATTCTCCCACATTCCTAATAATGGAGTAATACAAGATCACAAACAACATTTCTCCATAGGGAGCATTTCTTTTTAGCTAAAAAACATTACATATTAGATGTCATATCACATGTACATATGTATTTATTACATTAATGATAACTATTAGCAGGGAACGGATTTTTAGGACCTAAAAACCTATAAAAAAGGCAAAATAAAATAACGAAATAGGCTGGAAAAGGCAAAATAAAATAGCGAAAAAGGCAGGAAAAGGCACTAGTGTAGTATTACACTAAATATCGACCGCACACAGCTAAGCCATTATGACCCAAATAAATTCTAATGAACTCAGCGGGAGTTCAACGTCATATATATATCTGTTTACATTTGTCATCATTATTACTCAAGCCGTCGCATTGACCAACTCACATGACTAATCGAGAGTGTCGGTTTGTCAACAGTCGAAATAACTATGAAGAAATATGCTGACTTTGCATACTATGTAAATGCTTGTAGTTTATAAGTATTAGTGTAAATTAGTGTAAGAAATTTCGTATAAAAAGAGAATACGTTCAAATAAAAAACATCAATGCTGATTACTCGTAAAAGCTGTCTATACTTCATTTCATGGGCCACCAGCTGATTACACTTCACCCGGCGATCCTGCCAGTTTGATAATTAGCTAGCGAAAAATTTGCTTATAGCAAAACCGCTAAAAGACCAAACTTGGCGCATAAAAGGGCGATCCTGCAAACATATACTTTGAAATGAATAAATATCGACAAACGTCAAATAGGAATTATTTCCAAAACAACCAACAAAATTAATACTTATTACGATCCTGGTGACGATCCTGCGAACCTTTATGCGATCCTGCGGCAACACAGCATAAAAAGGGTGGAATATTGACTGGCAGCGGCAGGGTGACAATCCTGCGAACCTTTATGCGATCCTGCAGCAACACAGCATAAAAAGGGTGGAATATTGACTGGCAGCGGCATATTGACTGGCAGCATGACTGGCAGCCACTATCTATAAGTATAATTAATAATTTAAATTGGGTAGCCTCACGGCGCTCAACTAATGTCAGATTAAATTGGGCAGCCTCACGGCGCTTAACCAAGAGCAGAAATTTTTATTTTTCGCTCTATAATGCAAGAAATAACTACCGAAGAAGAGTTCCATAGGATATTTAAAAAGAGCGAAGACACTATAAAAGAATTTTTAAAAATTTCGAAAAAATTTCTAAAAAACCGTAAAAATAAAAAGGAGGATATTCCTAAAATACCCACCCCAATAAAAATCAAAAAAAGGAAACGAGCAGGTAGACAATTTAAAAAAAGAAGGAAATAGCTGAAACCTTTAGGCTACTAAACTTGACTACTAATACAGCAGATAGGATAGAATTAAAGAATAAAATAAAAGAATTAAGAAACAGAAAATAAAATTAATATCGAGTAAATTGGAATGTTTTTTGTCAATAAATAAAAAAAAAAATTAAAGTTATTATTTAGAAAATGGCATGGTGGAAAATCGCATTAAACGGCATCCTAATAGGAATAGCAGGATAAGAAGTAGGTAAGGAAAATGCGGCAGAGAAAAACCACGAAAATAAACTGGTTAGGTACGAACCACACCTTAATATAGAAAATAAGGAAGAACTTTCAAATAAATGGTTAACTATTTTTGCATGCGTAACTACATTTTTAATTGTCGTAATTGTTATTTTAATAAAAAACTATATAAAGAATAAATTGAGACAATTGACTGATTTACACCAACGCGTCTAAGCAAAAATTCTATATACCACGAAATGAATCAATGGCAAGAAATATACGACGCATTATCTGAAGAAAAAACAAAAGCTAGTAAGTCGTACAAATGCATAAATAAAAATGCTACTATAAAAATAGAAACAATAGTAAAGCATTTGAACATAATTTTAGAAGCTCTAAAAAGAATAAGACCGGTGATCAATACGACAAACCGTATACTTACCAAAGAACACCAGAAAGAAGCCCACCAATTTTTCTTCGCCGTACGAGATAAATTGGTATCCTCTTTAGCTAGACACGATATAGAAATAACAATACCAACCACAGTAGAGGAGAAACTCCAGGTTGATTTTAAATTAATTTTATCAGAACCGGCCCAGTACCGGACTCCATCACCTTCTCCGAGTCAGACTCCTTCAGTGGAAGAAAATAAGCCATTAGACAGCCTTAATATAAACGTTACAATGCCACAAACAGTAGTTGAATTTAATAAAACTGCTTCATCAGTACTACCAGAGTTTGATGGTAAGCCGGAGAATTTACAGTTTCCTAGACGCCCTTGATATACTTGATCAAATCAAAGATGCCCACGAAGCCTTAGCAATAACCATGATAAAAACCAAGCTAAAAGGCACGGCAAGAAACTTCATTAGTAATGAAAGCACAATAGCACAAATAAAAGCAAAACTAAAAACTGCAATAAAGGGTGAATCAGTGGAAGTTTTAACAGCAAAACTACTGATCATCCAACAACGCAGCAAATCTGCAAATCAGTACACCGCCGAAATAGAAAAAATCACCAGATCATTAGAAGGAGCTTATATCTCGGATGGACTTAATCCTGACTTGGCAACGAGATATTCAACACAAGCAGCAGTCAAAGCTATGTGTGAAAACTGCTCCAATGACATGGTCAAAATGATCATGCAAGCGGGAACGTTCACAACAATGAACGACGCAATCTCCAAATTTACCAACAGCTGTACCGAAATAACGGGCAGCTCAAACACAATTTTGAATTTACGACAACAAAGTCAGTACCGGAGTTATTTCTGTGGAGGTTACCGAAGTAACAACTATGGAAGTTACCAAGGTAGGAGATTTAGACCACAACCAAGATACAACAATAACTCTAGGTCTAATAATAATAATAATACCCAGAGAGGATCACAAACCCAAAACGGCAATAGACCTTATAACCAGACCCGTAACGTGCGCAGCTGCACCTAGACGGAAAACCAGGAAACTCCACTTCAAAATCAGTAGATAGGAAAATATGCGTACTAAATCTGCATCTAAACAGCTATATATCTACAAGGACATCATTAAATAATTCAATTTCAAATTTCTTAATAGACACAGGAGCAGACATCTCCATTATTAAAAAATATCAAGTTAGTAATAATCATAAAATAAATACAGAGCAAATTACTGATTTAAAGGGCATTGGTCAGGGTATAACCAGCACATTAGGCACAGTTAAAGCGGATTTAAAAGGTGATGACCTTCTAATTTACCACAAATTCCATGTCGTAGAAGACGACTTTCCAATACCATGCGATGGAATAATAGGACTAGATTTCATAAAGAAATACAATTGTATTTTAGATTACGGAAAAACAGAAGATAAATTAATCCTAAGTCCATATGATTTTCCCCAAACAATAACAATGCACCTAACAAATTGTCTGTCTGTCAATACAATTACGATCCCTGCTAGGTCCGAAGTCATTAGCCAAGTTAAAGTAAACACCGATAACAAAAACATCTTCATACCGCATCTACAACTATCTGAGGGCATTTTCATAGCAAACACAATCACAAATAAGGATCAAACTTTCGTTAGAATCATCAACACAACACATACAAACAAAACTATTCAAAATTACAAGATTATTACTGAAAATCTAGATGACTACACACTAATTGAAACAACCACACACAATAAAAAGTGCAATGATACAGAAAAATTAAAAAGATTATCCAAAAACTTTCCAAAATTTGCTAACTCTCAGCTAACAACATTATGCACAGAATTCATAGACATATTTGCACTAGAAACAGAACCAATTTCCTCTAATAACTTTTACAAACAAAAATTATACATGAAGGATGACACTCCTTTTTACATAAAAAATTATAGATTGCCTCAAACACAAAAAGGAGAAATAAGCAAACAGGTAAATAAGTTAATCGAAGACGACATAATAGAACCCTACATATCAGAAAACAATAGCCCAATCTTACTAGTCCCTAAAAAATCACTTCCAGGGACAACCGAAAAAAGATGGAGACTAGTGGTTGACTACAGACAGGTAAATAAAAAATTAGCAGCAGACAAATTCTCACTTCCGAGAATTGACGATATTTTAGATCAACTTGGAAGAGCAAAATATTTTTCATGCCTGGACTTTATGTCAGGTTTTCATCAAATAGAATTACACCCAGACTCGAGGGATATAACCTCATTCACAGCTGAAAATGGCACATATAGATTCAAAAGACTACCCTACGGATTAAAAGTAGCACCGAATTCATTCCAAAGAATGATGACACTAGCATTTGCAGGCCTCAAACCATCTCAAGCAGTTCTCTACATGGATGATTTGGTTGTAATAGGTTGTTCTGAAAACCATATGCTAAAAAACTTAAGAGACGTGTTCTCCACTTTCAGAAAATACAACCTAAAATTACATCCAGATAAATGTGTATTTTTCAGCCAAGAAGTAACATATTTAGGACATAAATGTACAAACAAGGGAATATTACCCGACCCAAGCAAATTCGAAACAGTCCAAAATTACCCACCACCAAAAACAGCCGATGAAGTTAAGAGATTCGTAGCTTTCTGCAATCATTACAGAAGATTTGTACCGAATTTTGCAGAACACTCAAGAAAATTAACTAGGCTTTGCAAAAGGAATGTTTCCTTCGATTAGACAGAAGAATGTCAAAAAGCTTTTGTCTACTTAAAGGAAGCATTAATTAGTCCAAAACTTTTGCAATACCCAGATTTCTATAAAGAATTCTGCATAACAACAGACGCTAGTGGGTACGCTTGTGGGGCAGTCCTTAGCCAAGAACACGATGGCAAACAGTTACCAATTGCTTACGCTTCTAGGTCATTCACAAAAGGTGAAATCAACAAAGCCACAATATAAAAAGAATTGGCCGCAATACATTGGGCCATAACCTTCTTCAGGCCATATGTCTATGGCAGAAAATTTCTAGTTAAAACCGACCACCGTCCTTTAACATACCTATTCTCAATGAAGAGTCCTTCGTCTAAATTAACATGAGTAAGACTCGATTTAGAGGAGTACGATTTTGAAGTGGAGTATATCGCCGGAAAGGAAAATCACATTGCGGATGCATTATCTCGCATAACAATTACAAACCTAAAAGATATGTCAGTGGAAGCAAGTAAAATACTAAAAATAACAACAAGATCAGCAGCAAAAAATACCAGCAGTAGTATTGAAAATAAAGTCACAAAGAGAACCCCAAAATATACGAAGCGCTAAATAAATTTGAAGTAAAAAGACATGTCGAGCTCGTTTTCAATCCTCCGAAATTATATTTCAAAAAAGGAAAGAAAATTTGTAGCTATTTGGATACAAGCAACCTAATTGTTGAGGATAAGATTGACTTAGGACAATTCTTTACCAGGCTTGAAAGAGAAACCGGCAATTTAGGACTTGTACAAATACAGTTGTCCTTAGGGGACAAATTGTTTAAAAGAAATTATACTGCAGTAGGCAAATTTATAGAAATGGGTAATAAAGTTCCCCAAAATCTAACAATCGCACTAACCCCAGAGGTTATATATGTGACAAATCCCGGGAAAATTTAAGAAATTCTACATAAATATCATGACGATCCTATTAGTGGTGGCCACCCAGGAATAAATCACATGACAGATAAAATCAAGCAGAAATATAGCTGGCCAAATATGAAAAATGACGTAAGAAAATACGTAAAGAACTGCATCCACTGTAAGAAAAATAAAACTAATAAGCACATAAAGGAGCCAATGACAATAACGGAGGCACCTCCGAAGGCATTCGATATTGTACAAATCGATACAGTCGGACCATTACCGAAATCGATAAATGGAAACGAATATGCAGTTACCATTATATCCGATCTAACCAAATACTTGGTAGCGACCCCAGTCCCAAGCAAACACGTAACAACAGTCGCTAAAGCCGTGTTCGAGCATTTCATTTTGATTTATGGACACATGAAAACAATCATGACGGACATGGGCACAGAATACAAAAATAACTTATTCAAAGAACTGTGTAAACTGTTGAAAATTGAGCATAAAACTTCAACACCGTATCATCATCAAACCTTGGGTACTGTAGAACGCAGTCACAGGACATGCAATGAATATATACGTTCATACATATCCAGCGACAAAGATGATTGGGACGAATACCTCAGGTATTTCGCATTTTGTTACAATACGACGCGATCAACCACACATAAATATTGTCCTTTTGTACTTATATTCGCAAAAAATCCACCAAATTACGAATTTCTAAAAGAAAATAAAATCAGCCCATTGTACAATCACGAAGCTTACGACAAAGAAGTAAAATATAGACTTCAAATAGCACAGCAAAGAGCTAGGAAATTAGTCCAAGAGGCTAAAGAAAAACAAAAAACAAATTATGACAAAAGTACCTACAGTAAGGAAATAAACATAGGAGATTTAGTGTTAGTTAGAGAAGAGGCCTCCCATAAGCTAGAAAATAAATATAACGGATACTATAAGGTTAAAAGTATTGATAAGAATAACAATTTTACTTTAATAACACATAGCATAGGAAATACCAATAAAAACAATAAAAATAAAGAAATTATAATTCATAAAAATAGACTTAAAACAGTATAAAACCTTAGTAATAACAAAAAAAAAACCCCCAAACAATAAGCACTCCAGTTTACTCATATTAATAAACAGGCACACGAGCCAAAGAAAACAAAATACAACATATCATGTTCAAAAAAAAAGGGCAAAGTCAGCACAATAAAGACACATGTGAAACAAATGTAAAAAGATAAAAACCCACACAACAAACTCTTTATGCAATAATTGCAATAAGAGCCGAAAAGCAATTAAAATTTTGTAAACTCAAGCAAACCTTAATTAGGTCATTAAGTCTTTCTAACAGATATATACAATTCACTGCAATCGTATATATCTATTCTTAAGGAGGAAGGTGTAGTATTACACTAAATATCGACCGCACACAGCTAAGCCATTATGACCCAAATAAGTTCTAATGAACTCAGCGGGAGTTCAACGTCATATATATATCTGTTTACATTTGTCATCATTATTACTCAAGCCGTCGCATTGACCAACTCACGTGACTAATCGACAGTGTCGGTTTGTCAACAGTCGAAATAACTATGAAGAAATATGCCGACTTTGCATACTATGTAAATGCTTGTAGTTTATAAGTATTAGTGTAAATTAGTGTAAGATATTTTGTATAAAAAGATAATACTTTCAAATAAAAAACATCAATGCTGATTACTCGTAAAAGCTGTCTACACTTCATTTCATGGGCCACCAGCTGATTACACCTCACACTAGCTATTGCAAAAAATGCAAAAAAAGGCAAAATAAAATAGCGAAAAAGGCAGGAAAAGGCACTAGGTATTGCAAAAAAAGCAAAATAAGGCACTAAAAAAAGTCAGAAAATACAAAGAACAATCAAAAAATACATTTATTTTAGAACTAGTTTCATTATATGAAAAAATTGTACTTTGAATATTTGACTATTTTATCCTTTCGAGTTTCTAACTACTAAAACTTTAATCTGTATAGTTGTAGTAACATTGAACCACAAGATGCATTTTGAAGTTTTCTGGCAGCACTTTCATTAGATTTTCGCGAAAAAAAGCCTTGAATATACTAAATGTGCGCTCGACGTAAGTTGATACAAGTGGAGCCCAATTTAAATATGGAACGTTTGAAACGTTCATATTATCAGAAATAAGGGCGTTTTCCTCGCCCTTTACAATTTTATCCACACCCCTTATTGTCTCCAAGCCTACGTTAGCTGAGAAAACGGCTTTGAATTTTTCCAACACCAATTCGGCAAGAGGTCCCTGCGCTTCTATAAGCCGCATGGGCATGTATATATCTTGTAATCTTAAAAAAAAGTTGTAAATGCAAGAAAAGACAAGAAAAGGCAAATATCTTAAAAAAGGCAAAAAAAAGCGAATATCTTAAAAAAGGCAAAAAAAGGCAACATCAAATGTGTATATATGGAATCAGGGAAAGCTAAATCGTGGACATTCTTAATCGAATATACTCTATCTCTTTAGCAGAAAAAAGGCAATTTCCATAAAATCCGTTCCCTGACTATTAGAATTACACAAGAAATAAATTATTTTAAAATGGAGCATAATAAAACTTAAACGGTAATATGTATACATATACTCATCCATTCATACATATGTACATACCAGGGTTGTTGCGAATATTCGCATTCGCATTCGCAACCGCGGAAGTTCCGCATAAATTTGAACATTCGCATTCGCAATAATCAATGCGAAGCTTTTGCGAATGCGAATATTGTGCAAGTGCACTGATAAAACGTATATTTGGCAAACAAAAAATGTTAGCTTAAATTTTTTTGCCTGTGGAGATGCTGCGTTAAGACTGTACCCTATGTCGACCTTCTTTCGTAATTTATGTTCTACGGCTGACTATAACGAGAGTCGACTATTTGCGCATTAAAAGATTACCTTTAATTAGGTAAGAATTATTTAACTATCGAATATTATTTGTCAAAGGTCTGTTGAAAAAACTGGATGCATCGCTAGTATTTTTCTAATTTTTCCTAAAAAAGTTTAATTATTTTTTTCTCATAAAACTTCGTTTCCTTTTATTAGTCTTTCAGTTCGAAAAGAAAAACATTTATTTAAATTTTGTGTAAATTGTCAAAATTAGCACGCATCGAAATAAAGATCAAATTATATGTAAATAAGTCGACAGCCAAGTTCTCAAATTAAATAAGAATTAATTCAAGGTGAATTTTATATATATTGAGGAGTGGGACTTGGCATTTAATATATCGTTAGTAT
>NW_023458555.1:64033727-64040604 GCF_013731165.1 Rhagoletis pomonella | reverse complement strand
GAACTGGAATTTGTGCATACTAGTACAGCTTTTCACTGCAGGGTAGTAACTATCATATAGGGGAAATTGTCACCTTTGGTGGTCTTTTTTTTTTGACATAACTCGGGAACCACTAGTCCGATTTTGCTCAAATAAATTTAATTTAATTTAATCTGTTCATATAACGTTTTTCTATATAATCAACAGTTTTGCCGGTAAAAATAAATGTATGAAGAAAAAATATATTTTTTGCCTAAAATATAAAATTTTTTTATTTTTTAAATTCATAAAAAATCCAAAACGGAAAAAAAGGCAAGTCGTATTTCTTTCATGCAAAGTCACATAACCTTTAAGCAAAATTAATTAATTAATTGTGAATAAAAGCGAAACGCGTCCATCGATTTTCATGGTCTATGTCTCATTTTGCTTTGAGCAAAATCGGACTAGTGGTTCTCGTGTTATGTAAAAAAAAAGACCACCAAAGGTGACAATTTCCCCTATATGATAGTTACTAACTTCAAATCGATATATCTCGATTCCTAGACGTGACCCAGCGAAACGCCGGGCTACGTATAACTTGTTTTTGACCGATATAACATTTCCCGTTGGTTTCATCCCATCCCGATTTTGACTGTCGCATAGTGTAATTGAGAGAGCGAACCACGTGATTCGGTTGTCGTGGAAACGCCGTTTTATAGGATGTCCCCACGAACACTGCCAATTACGTAGTTCGCTTCTAAACTACTATGGTGAATTACCCCGTTTACACGACTCATTCCTAATTCGATTTGAGAATTCATTGCGTTTTTCCTTCATTTCCTCTCTTTCTTTGTTTTGATTTTTTCTGTTCTCTCTTTCACTGACAGCTGAGTTCCATAAATTTCCGATTAAAATTAGATACGGCAGCAATTTGTTCGTAATTTGCTCTCAAAATTTTGTATAGCGAATTACGTAATTCGAAGTGTAATTGGGGCGCCAATTACGAATGAGAGAGTCAATTACGAATGCGAGAGGGAATTAAGTGTCGTGGGCAGCGTTGCCGCTTTGGTAATTTTTTACCAAAACTGGTAATTTTCTTTGTTTTTGGAAGGAATTTGGTAATTTTTTTCAATTAGGTTATTTTTTCAACATAAGTCTTTTAAGTTTTTAATACTAACTTATAACTTATAAAAATTTTAAACTTTTAACCTTCTTACAGTTGCATAAAATTTTGCTTATGTACATATGTATAAGTCTGCACCTTAAGATAGCAAAAAATTTTAAAGGCCCTTTCACGTTACAATTTGCCTTGACAACACAGAACTTTTGGTATGAGTGTGCAATATAGCTGTTTAACGAAACCACCAATTTTCCCAATATGGCAGCTACCACAACCCCTACAGTCCCACAAATCAGGTTCTTGGATCATTTTTACCTGCTGGAACCAATGGTGAAAGAAAATAAGTTTGCAGTACTAATTAAAATTTTGCAATTAAATACGAATGTGACCCACTCATAAAACTGTAAAAGTAAATTTTATCTATCGTTTATCCGTACATTTGCTGGTTTCATGTTTTAATTAATGTTTTCGTGTTAAGTAATGTAAAATACTTTATGTAAAAGACTATATACTAAACACCTTTTAAATGTTTGTAAATTGTTGTAGCCTGAACACATTGAAAAAGACGAACACAACTGTAAATTGTTCATTTTCATCTTCAATGACATCATGAATTTGTATGAGTTTGTCATAAAAGAAGAGGAGGAGCCTTATCTGTCGCTCGAAAAATATATATACATCTAAGCTGGTCACAACCAAAGTCAAGGTGTAGCTCTGTCGCCGCCAAAATAATTATCTACATAAGAATACGTGGAAAAATAGTTTGACGACGGTGGTACATAGCTCGTGCTTTTAATGTGTTCAGACTATTATGTTCATACAAATTTGGTAATTATACCTTTCATGAGCATGAAATGGTATTATAACTTTGGTCCGATGTTTGTAAGTACCAGAATAAGAAGAGATAGACCCATTAAAATGTATACTTATATGATCAGAACGTCGAGCTGAGTTGATTTATCCATGTCAGTCTGTCCGTCTGTCTGTCTGTTTGTATGCAATCTAGTCTCTCAGTTTTAGAGATATCCGGATCAAATTTGGTAGGTGGGTGTATTTTTTTAATGTATTAATCATTTGTCGGAACCGGAAGAATCGGACCACTATAACATATAGCTCCCATACAACTGATTGTTCAGATATGAGATTTTTCGTTATAACTTCTCCATTTATGCAGCTACGAACATGAAATTTTGCAGCACTTGCACCCATTATCAACTTACGGTGAAAATTACAAAGATCGGTTCACTACAACCTATAGCTCCCATACAACTGATTGTTCAGATATAAAATTTTTCGTTATAACTCCTCCATTTATATAGCTGGGAACAGGAAATTCCGCACTGTTTTCAATAATTATCAACAGAAAACTTACAGTGAAAATTAAAAAGATCGGATAACTATAACCTATAGCTCCCATACAACTGATTGTTCAGATATGAGATTTTTCGTTATAATTCATCCATTCATGTCAGTCAATAAAGTTTAGGTACAGCGAATTTTTTACAATACGGGCAACTATTTTTTAAATATTTTATTTTTCGTTAATTTCGTTAATTCTACAACAAAAACCCCAAAAATCAAAGTTCCAAACCTTGTACAAAATTAAGGAAAATTCTGCAAACTTTCATTCAAATATTGCAATTTTTATTTACACTCTCTAGAAAAAAGCTGAGTATGTAGTTTTTTAGCCCATTCAATTTCAGTATAATAAAGTGCAAGTATGACGGAGCTAGGACTTACCATTGATTTAGGGGCAAAATTTTTTTGTTGAAGGTGACGCACATTTTTTCTATATAAAAAAGTTATCAAACATTATTTTATATGGAGAAAATGAGCGACACTTCAACAAAAAAAAATTGCTAAAAATCAATGGTAAGTCCTAGCTACCTCAAACTTGCACTTTGTTAAACTAAAATTAAATGGGCTAAAAAACTGCATATTCAACTTTTTTCTAGAGAGCGTAAATAAAAAGTGCAATATTTGAAAGCAAATTTGCGGAACTTTCCATAATTTTGCACAAGGTTTGGAACTTCGACTTTTGTGGTTTTTGTTGTAGAATTAAGGATATTTTTATAAAAAAGTAACGAAAAATAAAATATTTAAAAAATAGTTGCCCGTATTGTAAAAAATTCGCTGTAACCAAACTTTATTGACTGACTGTATATATTTGACATAAACTGAATTTCCGTTTCCGATTTTGCTGCGTTCAAGTCAACACGTAAACTCTGTAACAAATCTGAATTTATTTAATAAATCATATTTCAATTAACTATTCTTATTCGAGTATAATTACAACAGGTTATGGGCCCTGAGCACCACTTATGAGCAAGATAAAAGCAATGAAGCGTTTGGTGATTCCGCGATAGGAAACGATACTGTTGATGATACTATCATTTTTGTATCATGTAATTTTCAGAGGCCTATGAGTACTATGTCTGAGTCAAGAGCATATCAAATACACCGCTTCAACGGGCAGAATTACCAACTATGGCGTCGACAGATGGACATGACTGAGAACAAATTGAAGGAATATATTTTAGGCACAACGCAGCATACAGAAGCAAATTCACGTGTCTCGGATGAGAAGGATGTGGAGGCACAAGCCTTTATAATGCGAGGTATCGAGTTGGAGCGGCTGAAATACTTAATGGAGTGTACAACTGCAGCACAAATGTGGTCAAAGCTGAAAATCGTACATTCCGAGAAATCTGAGCAGTCGGCACAAGTGTTGCTAGAACAATTTTCAAACTGCAAATTGCATTTGGATGAGAGTATTATTAATTATGTTGCGAGAGTTGAGTCTTAAGCGCGAAGACTTAAAGACATGGATATGGAACAAAAACAGCCTCTGGTTATTGCAAAAATTTTAAGCAGTTTTCTGTCTAAATATGACCATGTAAGAACTGCTTGTTATGCAGTTCACCGGGCAGAACAGAATATCGAACGACTAACCGATCATTTAGTAAATGAAGAGTAACTAATGAATTTACGTTCAGCTCACCACGTTGAAGATGACACGGTGAAGACTGCATACGCAGTGAATAATTTAAATAAAAACCAAAAGATGCGTACTAAACGTAGTGGAAGCTGCACCTATTGCCATAAAGAAGGGCATTGGGCACGAGAATGCTTTAAAAAGCAACACGATAGTCAAAATAGCAAATCTAATGAGAAGCTCACTTGCTCTAAAGAGAGAAACTGGTTTGAAATCTAGCGGTTCAAATAGCTCCAAACAAAAGAATGCTGAAAATACATACTTGTTTTTCTTGCAAAGGAATAGCACACAAAGTAAATTAAAAACATATTTTGCTAGTGCATGCCAGGTAAAAGTTGGTGACGGTCGAAGGGTGGATGTTTGCGGTATCGGAGATATTGAAGTGTATGCAATGAATCAGGAAAAGTTTATTCATACAATTAAAGATGTGCTATTGGTGCATGAACTTGATAGGACTTTTTTGTCTGTTAGCAGAATAACCGAGAAAGGTATGAGAGTCGTGTTCGAAGAGGGTGCAAAGCGCGTTTGCCTAATGAGAGCTGATCGAGTCATAGTTGACGGCGTGCGTGGAAATCGTTTATATACGATGAACATGGTTCCAGTCTTGGACGCAACTTTAAATACAGAGTATCAATAATGCTTTGGCATCAGCGTATGGGACATATCAACTTCAACACATTAAAAGAAATGATGTGCAAGACAACGGCAGACGGATTGCAAATATCCGGGCTCTTAACAGAAATACCTTTCTGCGAGGGGTGTGCATATGGCAATCATCATCGTAAGAGCTTTCCGAAAATAATTCCTTAAAAATAAAACTGATGTTTTATCAAAGCGAATGACGTTCTTTGCAGATGTTCAAGCAGATGGCCACAAGGTTAAACGGTTGAGAACAGATGGGGGTCTAGAGTTCTGCAATGCGGAAGTAGACAATTTCTTGTTGAGACAGTGTGTGAAGCATGAGGTGACTACTCCAAGGGCACCGGAACAAAATGGTTTCATTGAACGACAAAATCGTACTGTGGTAGAACATGCTAAAGCAATGCTGCACGAAAGGAACTTACCAACCTATTTATGGGCAGAAGCCACACATACCGCGGTGTTTTTAAGAAATCACATTGCATCTGACGTTATTGGTGGCTGCACCCCCTACGAAAAATGGTTTGGCATCAAGCCCACAGTAGCTCACTTAAAAGTATTTGGCTGCCAAGCTTTCGTACATGTACCGAAAGAACAGCGAACGAAGTGGGAGCGGAATTCGATCAAATGTATAATGGTTGGATACAATGATGACAGCAAAGCTTATCGCATATATGACATGGCGAACAGAAAAAAGAGAGTTGGAATTACATAACGGAGCAAAAGCAAAATGAGTGTAATGAAATGGTGGACATTGCTGTAGAAAAAAATAAAAGTGGTAGTGATGCGGGAAGTGATGTCGAAGCAATGCGAAAAAAATCCGAGGATGCCTATGTATTATCGAAACCCATACAGTACTAGAAGGGCAGCTAAGCAGCAGCCTGGGGCAATAATATCTCGATTGATGCAGAATTGTGTGTCGCTTTGGAACCAATTAACTTAGAGGTAGCTATGCGTGGTGATGATGAGTTTGAAATCACTTACAGACCAGCAGAATTTTTCGTTGGAATGCAGATAATGAAGAATGATAAGAAGCATAAAGTATTTCAACGGGTTTGCACAAACAAATTTTAGAAAAATTTAATCATGACAATTGTCGCGCTGCACAGACGCCAGCAGAAACAGGTATACATTATTCAAAGCAACTAAACACCGCAAATGAAGGGAAGTACTCGCATCGTGAAGCTGTTGGATCATTAATGTATTTAATGGTGTGTACTCGACACTATATCGCAGTCATTATGGTTGTACTAAGTAGATTTCTTGAGAACTCAACTGTTGAGAATCATTGGCAAGGTATTAAACAAATTTTTAGGTATCTACAAGGAACGTGCGACAGGGTATATCATACGATATTGGTTCTGAATGTACGCAACTAGAAATGTATTGTGACTCCGACTGGGCAGGAGATACCGAAAATAGGCGTAGTACGACAGGATGGATTGTCATTCTCAACACAGTCCGATTTTGTGGAGCTCGAGCAAACAAACTGTAACTGCAACTTCAACAACAGAAGCTGATTTTTTTGCTCTGTGCGCTGCTACAAAGGCAATAGCCTGGCTGAGGAAGCTGATCGCAGACTTAAATAGCGAATGCAAAACTTCCACTCCTGTAAATTGCAACAATCAACGAGCCATAACATTGGTTAAGCATCCGGAGTCTTCAAAGCGTACAAAGCATATTGACACTCAGTATTTCTATACATGTGACATGCAGAATGAGGGTTCTATTGATGTACGTTACGTAGAAACTGAAAAACAGCTGGCTGACATTTTAACTAAGGCATTAGCAAAGACTAAAGTTAATAATTTTGTTTAGACGCGACTGCTAACACCAGGCGCCTAAATGCATGCTATGTACTGCTGCATGTGCAAAAATTTCCTTCATTAAATTAATGAAATTTATGTACATGCACTTCTCAACTGCCATGTAATAAAACTTTCTTAAGTTTTAATTTGATGGCAGTTCAAAGTATGCTCTGCCTAGTCGGATGCATCCTCCGGACACTGCTTCCGGAGCATTCTGCGGACTCTGCATGGCTTACAACCATGCGAAGGTGGTAATAGTTGATTACCATTGGCCACAGTGCCTACCCACTACTTTTTGGTCCAATAAATATTTTTTTATATACATACATGCAAACATACTGGTCTCCCCTCTCACTG
>NW_023458555.1:64029556-64033717 GCF_013731165.1 Rhagoletis pomonella | reverse complement strand
ATATACATACATGCAAACATACTGGTCTCCCCTCTCACTGAGTTATTAAAATTTTGTTGAATTTCTGTATATCATTAATTTATTTTATTTTTAAAAAGGCGAGAGGGAGTGTTAAGTATATAGCGCTTTGTAAAATAAAATGTGTGGCAACAACATGTAAATTTATCTTTCGAAACATATGCATGTATGCTTGTTGGACTGAATATTTGACATTAATATTTATGTATTTATTTTCCCTTTTAATTAATACTCAAAAAATTTAACACTAATTATTGGCAAATCTAAGGCTGCTGTGGTGTAGTGGTAAGCAGTGCGAGCTTCCACTCCGCAGCACCTGGGTTCAAACCCTGGTCAAAGCAACATCGCAAAAATATAGATAAAAGGTTTTTTCTTAACAGCGGTCGTCCCTCGGCAGGCAATGGCAAACCTCCGAGTGTATTTCTGCCTTGAAAAACAGCTTCTCATAAAAATACAATCGCCGTTCGGAGTCGGCGTAAAACTGTAGGTCCCTCCTCTTTGTGTAACAACATCAAGGCGCACGCCACAAATCGGAGGAGAAGCTCGGCCAAACACTAACATATGTGTAAGCGCCAATCTATACATATATATATATATATAAGGCTGCTAAATAAAAATGTGTAATATATTAAAGTGTACTTAATCAAACGTTTTATTGTATATTTAAGAACTCAATTTATTTTTAGACTCCCAAAGTAGTGGTTTCAGTCCATAATTGGACAAGTATTTTTCGGTCTATTTTGAACTAGATTGAGACTAGTATATTTCTGACAGAAATCTGACAATTGCTATCTCGTAAGATATCCCCATGTTAAAAACACCACACGGTGTCCTTGAACCAAATCCAACTGAGTCAGTCTGGAACGATGGAATTTCCAATTAGACTAATTTGGGGGGACGTTACCAAGTCAGAATATGCGAAGTTTGAAATCGTAGCAAGTGCCGATTTCAAAAACTACAACTTTTTCGATTTTCAGCCGACATTTTCGCATTTAAGTATAGTATAAATAAGACGGTATATGAGTAATTTTTTAAATATCGAGCCCTAACCGCCAAAATAATAAATAACTAAATAAGCTGTTTTTTCAAACTTTTTTTTGATGCAGAAATATTCCTAGAGCATCTAGATGCATTTCTGCATCAAAAAGAAAATGTTGAAAAAAAAGTTCGCTTACGTTATTTTGGCGGTTAGAGCTCGATATGTACATACATATATACATGCACAGCCTCTGGGAAATTTCGTAGTCGTCTACTACAATAGCCAGCTTTTCGTCCACTTATAACGGCCAACTTTTATCTGGTTTCAATAAAATTAAGTATAAATACTTATTATTTTATACTATAAAGTTTAATATAAAGTTGTTAAGTTTATAGGTACTATTTTATTGGTTAGTTTTCTTCATTTAATAATACAACATTAAGAAAAACTTCAACTAAAGGCAGAATTTGTTTTGCTATTTGTTGTACGGATCAAGTGAATGCTTAAAATATTTTTTATTGTTTTAGTAAATACGTTCCTTTAAGCTCATATGGGCTGTATGCAAGAAACTCGTCTTCTATTGTTGTAAATAACCTCGAGTCTCTCTGAAGGTCTTTGTACAATTTCGAGCTCAAAAATTTTCATGAACCATGGGAAAATCATTACGATCGCAATATTTAGACAAAACATGTTGACTTCGGAACCTTTCTATGTTTCATAATAGGCCAGATTGATTGGCGGTTATTTTGACTAGCATGGAAATGACCTTACCACACTTGCATGTGTATCTAGACATGCGACTTCGCACTCATTGGTTATTATAAAAGCTAAGTGAATATTAAATAATCAAATTTAACAAAATTTTATAATTTTTATCGTCCGACTGAATTTAAGGAAAAAGTAATCCGCGACCGGGGGGAAACACCCCCACCCTATAGTCGGGCCTGCACCTACATATATGTATAAATATGTATACAATCGACTTGAATATATGTAAATATATATACCCATCCATCTAGGACCATATCGAAAACCACCTGATAATCGAAAGAGTTACCGTTTTTGAAATCGGCACTTGCCACGATTTTGAACTTCACATATTCTTACTCGGGATCAACCCCCGAAATAGTTTAATCGGAAATTCCATCGCTCTAGACCGACTCTGTTGAATCTGGTTTAAGGACACCGTGACCAGTTGATTGCATGGAAAAAAGATAGTTGGCTGACTAGTTGGGCATGCGGTTCATACTAGTGGTGAGGTAGTTTACAACATTAAGTATTTCATAGATTTCATTTTTATTTTGCAGGTCTTCACGAACTTCTCTTGTTGGGCGCCCATTGCATTCTTTGGTTTAACAGCACTCGCCGGTTATCCATTGATAAACGTGACTAAGTCGAAAATCCTCCTGGTTTTCTTCTACCCTTTGAACTCCTGCGCAGATCCATATTTGTATGCCATACTCACATCACAGTACCGAACGGATCTCTTTGCCCTGCTTTCCAAGTAAGCCACATATCTACCAATTTAACATAATTTACTCTTAACTTTTACTTGCCAAAAATTCCAACGCAATTAGATTTTGTTAGTAATTCTGAAAAAAATGTTTCCTTGCAGATTTGGCATTTGCAAGAAGAGTGCGATGAAGTATAAGCACAGCCTTTCGGCACCGCACACCACCAATGTAACCGTGCATGGCTCCAGCCTACAGCATCGGAGTTCTTCGTCGGCCAGTAGACAGCCCGAGCTGCAATTAATGCTGAAGGATCACGAGGAATTTGTTTGAATTTCTGATAAGTACACTTTAGGCAAATAACTGTGTATGCAAATACATACGTATGAATGAGTAAAACTACGCAGTTACTCCTACCTGCATAAGTATGTGCACGCATATGTACATCTCTACTGATGGATGAGTGTTGCTGAAAATCGAACATCTCTATAAGCGGCTTTCTGGAAGTGTTTGCGCTTTCGAATTTTTATCAGAATTTGACCACCAAATGGCATTAACTGTATATTTACGTAGTATAAGTGCATACACATATATGTATGCATATGTCTGTCTCATGTTATAATATATGTATTCACAAATGTCATAATAAGTACTTCCTATTAAAGTAGTAAATACTAACTTTCGCCCGGATAAAAGATTGTCGTAAGGGTCATTTTTAAATTTTTCAGCTATGGATGCAGTTAGACTATATTTTAAAATAAGATCTTTCTGTTAATGTTGTCAGTTTTTGCATATCTTTTTTAGTTTCCGAGATATTGACTAAAATTTTATTGGAAGTTTAGCAGTCATAATAAAATAGTTTAGGTCTTTCAAATGGTTTCATCCATATTGAGTAAAAAGTTTATTTGATTTATTACAAAAGTTTATTTAATTTATGACATGTTGTCATACAAAGTGGCTTAAAAATTGTTGACAACTGTGGCAAAGGACAAGATTTTACTATATAAAATCCTTAATAAACTCAAAAATAACACAGGTTTACATAAAAAAGTGTATGCATGTTAAACCAAACCTATATATCCTTATGTTATTCGACACGCTAAATGCGAATCCGAGGTCCGTTAGCCTCTATCACGTCAGGTTCGTGGTCAGTCGCGATTTCCCAAAACGTACCTACAGTAACATACGACAATCTATTATCCAAGCGACGTAATGTGCAAATACTGTATTGCCCTATTATTACAATTATTACAATAGTTCATTATTACAAATATTCAGTAAAAACTTGTAACACTTGTTACGAATATTCATGTTTTGGCTTTTTCGTACGTAAAAACTGGCAAAAAACTTGCAAAGAAGGGCAAATTGAGAAAAATGTTGAGGGGAAGTTGCAAGTTTTGACTGGATAAATTTTTGCTTGTAACAATTTGCCAGTGAGAAAACAGTTGTTTACATGCTTCTTCTTGCTTTTATTGAAAAGTTAATTTGATAATTGCAAAATAATATAGTTATAAGTATAGCTAGTAATATATACATATGAATAAATACTTACGTTAGACAATTTGATTATTAGTTGATGATCAATTTTTGGTATATTATTTTAGGTATTTCATAGGCTTATTGATCCCTTTTATGTGCAAGAAAACACTGTTCTTCACGTTTTTACCCGACGTTTCGCTAAAAACCTTAGCATCTTCAGGGGTGTTTTATTCT
>NW_023458555.1:64027201-64029456 GCF_013731165.1 Rhagoletis pomonella | reverse complement strand
ATAAACATTTTCATTCATTTGTTAAACATACAATTACTTCCATTACAACCCGGTCTTAGGGATGCTAGAAGCGCGAATTCATATAAGGTGGTGTTACCGGAAAATGAATGAAATGAATAAATAAATTATATTATATCAGAAAATTAATAAGATGAAATGAAATTATTGTTTGATTTCTAACCAAAGCTATGTATATAACTCAATCGCCTAAAGGTTTGCCGAACCGTAAACATATGTTTACATATCCAATTTCGTGAGTAGGTTCCTGGTACTCACACCTTTTTAAGAAGTTTCACTTCTATCATGTGAACGGTGTTACACACGCTTTTTTTTATTATCTGAAAATTTGATAAAAAAGAGCCTAATAACATTAAAAAACAATATCGCAGTATGCAGGGGCGGCGAAACGCCCTGTGTCCGGGTGGGTAGCTCTGCTGGTGGCAAGAGTATAGAGGAAAAGAAAATAGGTGGCCGATGTACATAATTCAGAAGATTAAAAGATTTCATTAGAAAAACTTATTGTTTCGTGTATATAGGGTTGCCAGATTTTTTATGCACGAAATCAGTACGTTAGACTTTTTCATGCTAAAAAAATCAGTACTTTTTAGTACACTTTTATTCCAAGCAAAATTATGAATGTAAGTAAAAGAGAATGCTTTAAAACGCGAGACTACTTGTATTTAACAATATTTTGGTATAAATAAAATATATTTCATAAAAAATGTTTTAAATTAAAATATTCATAATACAATTTTCGAACCTATACTGTATAAATAAGTACCTAAGCTTCCTAAAAAGCTTTAATATTTTAAAAACTATTAGTTATCGTTGAAATCGTACAATAAAACTTCTTTGAGAAATACTTTCTTAGCTTTTTAAAAAATAATACTAAGAATTTTGCTTTAAACCGTATTTCTGCAATTTAATTTTTGGCGTACTTCTTGTTTACTATGATGTATAGAATATTAAAATTTTTGCATTTTTCTTATCCCAAACTTCTTTTTGTATATTTTGAAGTTAGGTATTCTGTGTTTTGATGAGAATTACTTATGAAGTTAATTACAGAAAATCGGATTTGCGGAACATATCGAGTTCTTAAAGAATTAATATACTGACTTTTTTTAACTTAAATTTTCATAGCGTATAGCTTTTTCTAACCTTTTTTAAAAACGAATTTAGCTGCGCATTTTGCGGTCATCTGTTCACACTGCTTCTTATGTTAGTCCTGTTCGCACTCTCTTCTCTCCCAATTTGCCAAACGACGTCGTAATGACGAATATTTGCTTTTTTCCAAAGTTCATTGTTTTTCTATACCATTACTTATTGAAAATGTTTGCGTGTATACTTGCATATGTATATGTAAGTAAAAAAATTTAGCTTCCATTTTTAGCCACAACGACATTTTTTAGCTCTTTCTTAACCTTTTTTTGGAATTTGGCTACCACTAAAAATTATTCGCGGCAACACTGCTTGCTACCCATGCATGCTTCTACTTTGCAATGGGTGCTCTCGTACTCTTCGAAATTTGGAATAGTATTTTTGCATTTCGTGCAATCCGTGCATCGTGCAAGACTTCGAGAATACCCCTATTGTCTGTTATAAGTCTTTGATAGGAGTACACCTGCATGACATTATCACCAGTGTCATTGTCAGCTATATGTCGTTTAGGATTCACAGCAAGTGCGACGATGTCACTAAATCCTCATTAATGACGATGTCACCACATTTTCGCCACTGTGTTTCTTTAAATACGCACTACATTAGATATTACATTTACAATTATTACATATAGATTCTATTTGCATGTACTTATATACATACATATATGCATAAGTGCATAGTTATTTACTGAAAGGTAGCGCAGAATGAGCAAAAATTTTGCAGCAATAATCATGTAATAACTAAGCTTTGGTTTTACTACGACCTTGCAAAGATGGAAAAATTTAACTTGCCTGAAGTATGTATATGTAATATTGCAGCAGCTTTCTACCTACCTTTTGTTTATTTTCTTCTAATAATTAGGGCCCGTGCCAATCGGTAACTTTTTTCTCCCTGGTAAGACGGGGTGGAAAAATTTGCTATGGTGTACAAATAAATTGAATTTTGCTGTGCCAAATACAAAGTAAAATTTTGACAGTTGAAAAACCATACAAACGCTCGTGCGAAAGCTCTATTTTTGTGTGTTGCTGAAATTCTTAAAATTTATATTAGTTAAACGAGTTAAGAATGCCGTTTAACACAACGCAAGAATGCAC
>NW_023458555.1:63990878-63992201 GCF_013731165.1 Rhagoletis pomonella | reverse complement strand
AAAAATATCTGGCCAAGTTTAGCTGTTGTAACTGTTATTTAATAAGGCCCCTGATACATATGTATTTTGAAAATTTGCGTTCATTCGCCTCAAAAAATATATCAAAACACATTGAGCGCATGGAATGGAACAACAAAATAGATTTGATGACTTTTGGTACCGACAGCGGTGAGTAATTAATTGTGATTGCCTGTAACAAGGAAAAGCCGAGCTCATCTAACTAATAAGAGACACTTATTACAAGGTATTCATTATAGGCGAACCTTTCCAAGAAGGCACTCGGGAACTAAGCAAATCTTAGACCTTTATCGTCAGTGATTCCATAATTCAAAAAGACGATTTTAAACAAGATTTTAAACTAATTCTGCTGGCAGCTACGACTTTCAAAACAGATTTTTTTCGAAATTTTCATTTCTAGGAAATAGTAGTAGCAAATAGCATATCCACATATTCACAACCTCGCTATAAGCGCACATTTTTCAAACCAGTCACAGAAGAAAGGATTAAAAATGAATTACAAAAACTAAAATCGAAAAACGTTCTCCAAATTCTGAAATAACCAAACGAATTGGTGCTCCAAATTGGAACATAACGGCGTTTAAACTGCGATCTTGCTAGGTGATGCTAGATTGTGAAGATGAAAGTCAGGAGGATACATCCGACCTTTGCAGCCTCGATGCAATTCCCAAAAAGGAATTGTTGCACCGCAATAAAAAAAGAAATATAACTGAAAGTTCTCTCAACTGGTGCAGCGTCAATCGAAAAGAATTTACAATTTTGTCAAGTTTCAAGTTTTTCAAGTCTGTCGCCTCAGTTATTTAGTGGCGCAGGTTTGATTTACGACCCGTTAGGAAACCGGCTGTAACCCGAAAAGGCAGCAAAATTACTCCTTCTACTAAATAAAAAAAAAACATTAAATATTAATAACTTTTCCATTTCTTATTTACCTAAATACCCTAATGTACTCACCAAAATTATTTCTTAAAAATATTTGACATTCGCATTCGCATTCGCATCCGCGGATGTTAGCTTTTAAACATCCGCATCCGCATTCGCATCCGCGGATGTCTAAAATTCCACATTCGCAACATCCCTAGTACAAACATATGCCCTGACGCATCTATATATATAAAATTCAAATTATGTATGTACCTATAGACACACTTGGCTCCTAAACGAATAAGCCGATCGTAACCAAATTTTACACACGCACTGGATATCTTCCAGGGATGGTCACAGGGTAAAAAATATTTTGATATATAAAGGGGGCGTGGCCCCAAAACGTGGACCCGGGTAACCTTAGGATGTATTTGTTTAATATGG
>NW_023458555.1:63988523-63990868 GCF_013731165.1 Rhagoletis pomonella | reverse complement strand
GTTTAATATGGGTATCAAATGAAAGCTGTTCATGAATGCTTTAAGATTGAGCACTTTTCATATAGCTGGGTGACTTGGGTCACGAGATACAGACCAAAACGTGGACCCGGGTAAACTTAGGCTGTATTTGTTTAATATCGGCATAAAATGAAAGCTGTTATGTCAAAAGTATGCGGAAGCAAATAAAAAAAAAATTAAAAAATTCATGAATACCGTTTTAGTGAAAAATAAAATTGAGTAATGCGGACAGTTCTTTAATCTTCTTTAATATAAAAATTAATATAAAAATAAGTAGGGTTTTCCTTCCTGACGCTATAACTCCAGAACGCACGAACCGATTTTCACGGTTTTGCATTCGTTGGAGGTTTATAGCTAGGAAAATTCAGGAAAAATTTCAATAGAAAAGTATATGGTGTGTGAGTATCCCCCACGAAAATAAGTATGTTTCATTTAAAGTAGATGGTGCCATTGTTTAACAGCTATTCATTGTACTTTGCTCAGTTAATTTCATGTGACACTAGCGAATACCCGGCGTGCTTCGCTGCGCCTTAAAAGTAATTTTGTTTTGTTACTCCCTCTCACAACATTTGAAAATATTATTTAATATTGCTGTACATATTTGTATAGTAGGGAGATTTTTTCAAATTATATAAATATACGTTATTTGAATATTGAATCAATACACGTTTGAGGAAAGGGTGCGATAGTAGACTCCAGTTATAAGATTATAAATTAAATTTCCAAGAGAAAGTCGGTTCTTTACATATTTTCTAATTACCTTCGAAAATATATTAACTCAAAAAAAAATAAACAATGCTTCATAGATCGATTTTTTTAAATCTAACTTCATAAAGTTCTTTAAAAATATTTTGTAAATGAGGCCATAAGAGCTTAGGGGGAGAGTTACAACACAAAAATACATTTAAGGCGCAGCGAAGCACGCCGGGTAATTGCTAGTGTACATATATAATTCACTGGATTAATGAGTTGGAGACGCTTTCCAGTTCAGAAGTCCACTCAAATGGGGAGAGTGTGATTTGTTGTGCCGATGGCGGCACAGGACGGGTGAAGATAAGGAACATGGGAAGCTGGTGGTCTTACATAAAAGCTGACGCTTATTTCCCGAATTCTGAAATGCATTCTGCGTTAAATAATCAATATTTAATAAGTTTAAATAAGGTGACCAGAATTTTTTAGCATTCCAGGAGGACAAATTCTCCATATTGAAAACACAAAAAATTTGTTTTATATTTATTTAACACATAAATAACGAATAAAAGAAACAAAAATAATTCAAATTTGCTCTAAATACAAGTCAAACAAGTACACCGCGTTATAGAATGAACTATATTTTTATAAGAAAATATTTACAAATAAATAGCTGTTTTGGATTGGATTAAACAGGCCTGCGTAATCTAATTTTTCCCCTTTCCAATAATTATGTTAATTTTTTTAATATCTAGGTTAGGGCTGCCAGACGTCTTGGTTTTACAGGATTTGTCCTGATTTAGACAAATTGTCGTGGAGTCCTGGGCCACACTTCGATTGTCCTGATCTTTTAATGAAGGTCAATGCATACACTAATCTAATTTTTAGCAGATTTTTGCTATGAAAAAAGGTTAAGCCTTCTGTCATTAGTAGTCGAAAACTGAAACCAAAACGTTTTTTCTAACATGTTGAATATCTTTTTTCTGTTTTGTTTATTTGGTTAAAATCTTTTCTTTTCAGGCGAATGCAAGTTCCTGATCAGGTACACGGCTGAGGGGTCATACATAAATACTATCCAGTAGATAATATCAGGAGCTAAAATCTTATCCAAAAGGGTTTTCTGAAAGTTATTCCTTTCTCCTTCATTTTTTGTATGGAGCGGCACAAATTGAAGGGATTCTGTTTAAAGTTTTTCTTAATTTATAAAAATCATACTTCTTTCAGGAATTTATTTAATGTTCATATCAAAT
The DNA here is from genome assembly GCF_013731165.1 of Rhagoletis pomonella. Taxonomy (NCBI): domain Eukaryota; kingdom Metazoa; phylum Arthropoda; class Insecta; order Diptera; family Tephritidae; genus Rhagoletis; species Rhagoletis pomonella. The sequence goes on along the minus strand of NW_023458555.1, from coordinate 63,988,910 downwards.
TGTTTTATTTAGACTTGCAATTCCTATTGAAACTTTTTTGTAATGCTTAGTAATATAAACATATACTTAAGTAAGTGTAAGCACTTTTTTCAGTCCTTGTTGGGAAAGTCTTTTAGAATGGCTTCACTTAAGACAGCCTACCTAAATTAGCTTCAGGTTATGAATATAAAAATTGGCAAAAATGGTCATGAAGTACGTTGTAGGATATGCGGAAATTCGCTAATGGTGGTTGGGAAAACATTCAAGACCACGTTAAAGGCGCCGCTTTTTCAAAGTTACGTCACCGTCAAGATAAATTTGTTCGTTTATAATTAAATATTCAGAACTTGAGCGTTTCATCATTGTAGGGTTTGTATTTGTGTTATTACCTTTTATTGTACTGTGTTC
>NW_023458555.1:63983482-63988513 GCF_013731165.1 Rhagoletis pomonella | reverse complement strand
TTGTTATTTTTTTATTTAAAATAAATACCATTTTAAATACCTACAATCATCATCAAACTTTCAGTTCTACGAATTGGGTCCCAAAACTACATTGCTTATAATATCAGAACCAAAGCAACTTTACTTATAGGGAATATATTGGCACCATATTCACTTGGGTCTTCGTTTTTGATTTGGATGATAAGTGTCTTAGTCGATGGGTTCAGGATTATGGCAGCCGTAATCTAGGTATGTTAAATTAAAATATATCCCTGGTTCTTTTCCAGTACGTCGAGATTTATTTTTATTGATGACATGTACTTACATGTTAGAATTTTTAGCAATTTTCATGAAAAACCAAAAGTTAATTTATTTAGAATAGAACTTTTACTTAAAAGCCAATAGTATTAGTAATAATATTCATAAAGAGCCTAAGTAAATCAGAACGACTTATGTTATTTTGAAGTAAACGCTAGTAATGCACGGCAATGTTAAGAAAAATTATAAAAGTAATTTTCTCGAAAAATTTTCGTGACGAAATTGTATTATATTTTATGGTATAATGGTACCTATACATACCCAAATCGCTAATTAATTTTTAAGGGGCAAACTACACAGGTCTGTGCTATTTTTGATTACGTACTTGGATGTGAAATAACACATTTTCTAAAAATTTTCCATTTATCAAGATAAAAAATCCTCATACACAAATTTTGCCACTGATAAAACCTATACCTACATATGTATGTATCTGGCAAACAAAATGACGTACGGTAGGCAATAATTTCCACCTGTGGAGACGCGTCGTTAGCTAATATATCAATCTTGTAAATGGTAAAATATTATTGATTAGGGCTAAAGACGGTTCACCGCTCAACTTTCGCAGGCGATTAGTTGAATCAAATGTTTACATCATTTAACTGAAATTGGAACAATGTAAACGCCTATTAAATACAACGATTAGAAAATAATTATATTCTGAACGCAATTTTTTTAAAAGCTCATTACTGCTACAAAACTTGAAAAGGACGACAAGGAGGACATTTTTGCTCAAAAGGAGGACGGAGAAGGACAAAATTTTTGAGGAGGACAAATCACGTTTGAGGAGGACAATCCTCCTCAAAGGAGGACGGTTGGTCTGCTTAAGTTTAAACAAACTTTTCATACATCCCAACGGACCTTCATTTAAATCCATCTTGGCTGTCCAAATTGGGCAATTGCGTTCTAATGCATAAATTTTCCTAACTAAATAAATATTCTTTTATTATTTTCTTTGTGATACATTTTTCCAAAAACACAAAATTTCTTTTGCTCCCCTATCAATCAAAAGGAATACTCCTGGATTGCTCGCTTAGGAGACATCGCTTTTTGCTCCTAAGCGGGTAGTAACGGAGTACAAAACCGACAAATCCCGCTTATTGCTCCCAAATCATTCCTCAGGGAACATTCTTTAACTACTCGCATCGAAGATATCCCATTACGCTCCTAAGCGAGCAATATAATCAGGCATGGGCAGAGACTTAGGAGGTGCTAAAAGAGCGTAAGCATCGCGTGTACGTATACAAGTGAGAGCGTAATGATGAGAACGCGACAGCATGCAAAATGAATTGAATACACTAGGTTCATTCCTTATCTTTTTGGACTAAAATCTGAAAAGTGTCAAAATGTCAGAGCATAAGCAAAATGCGCTCACTAAAAGAGAATAACAGGAAAAGGTAAAGGAACGCAAAAAACCAAATTTTTAGTCCAAAGAATGGCAACAACAAAGTTAACGTCAAATAAGAATGTAAATGTATGTACAAAATTTCCGTTAATTTAAATTCAGTTGAGTTTGACACTTTTCAGGATTTTGACAGAAAAAATTCTTCTGACTAAATCTGACTACTTCGGACTGATGAGAGTCACTCTCACCGAGTGTTGCTCTCTCATTTTTGCTGTCATTTCCGAGTTAAGGAACGCTTTTTGGACTAAATCTGACTACTTCGGACTTTTTCTGACTATTTCTGGGAGATAAGGAACGCTCCTACTAACAGACACTCACTTCTAGCTCACGCTTGTTTGTGGTAGTGCCCACCTCTGAATATAATAATAATAGATTGGCGCTCACACATACGTTAGTGTTTGGCCGAGCTTCTTCTCTGATTTGTGGCGTGCGCCTTGATGTTGTCACACAAAGCGAGCAATATAGGAGTAAAAAAACTGAAAGTTCTCGTTTAATGCTCCTAAATCATGCCTCGGAGAGAATTCTTTACTTGCTCGCTTAGGAGATCTCCTATTTGACTCCCAAGCGAGTAATAAAGGAGTACAAAACCGACAAAGAGAGATTTGTGTTGCTCCGAAATCAGGTCAAAGAGAGTACTCTTTTATTCCTCATATAGGGAGATCTCCCTTCAAGTTCTAGTGGGTATTTAATCACGAATTTACATACATACATACATGTACATATACACAAGCATATGTATATGCACATAGGTATATGGATGTATAAATTAAGTTGAGCTTTGGTGTATGTTTATGGGCTGGTTTCTCCAACTCAACTTAACTTAGTTTAGCCAATTTTTAAAATTTGTCAAGAATAAGCTGCGTAAAAAGTACTTTTTACTCTAGTCCAAAAAATGGCTGAACTAAGTTAAGTTGAGTTCGCGAAACCAGCCCTATGTATCAGTGATGTACATATGGAAATATACTTATGTACATGCTTATATAAACGTACGTATTTAAGTTTACGTTATGGGTAGTTTGGTGGTTAGGAGTAACAAATTTTGTAGGCTCTGAATATATTCCACTGCACTCATACCAACCAGTGCCACTAAGTCGAAGCTGTTGTGTTAAGGGCTGCGATTCTGACAGGAAGAGGAAATTGTTCGAGTTCCCCAAAACGGAAGTGGCTTGCAACGAATGGGCGCTAGCCTGCAATATATCTATTCCTCTCGAACAAAATGGCAAATTATATATTTTCGAGCGTCATTTCGAGACGAAATTTGTCTCAACCAAACGAGCTTTTCCAAGACTAAATCTTGATCAATGCGATCAATATCAGCCGTCACCAAATACAGAAAACAGCGTTTCTCCGGAGTGGGTACTACAGCCCGTAAAACGAACGTATTGCGATCCGGTTCCAGACTCTGGAAAAGATCTAACTTTTCAAGAGTTTGAATTATATTCAGATTATGAGGAGAAAAGAAAACGTTTCAATGTGGGCAATGCCGATGAAGTATTCAATACTAAAAATCTTCATATGATGAAGAATATTATTCGAAAATGGAAAGAGTATGTCAGAAGTATGAGTTTAAATTGCGACAAACTATTAAAAGCCTTGAACTTTAGATTCAGCAATTAAATGAAAAATATTCGCAACTAAAATGTGTGTCAATTGTGCCATCTAATGACGCTAGCAAACCTGCCATATCTTTCGCCAAAATGATCGATAATACAACCAAGTCATACAACGATGATGAAAGAACTTTGGCGCATAATATTAACTATATGTCAAGTAAGACGTATACTTTCATGCGAAATGATCTTGAATTCGCAATGCCCCACAAAACAACATTGCTGCGTTGGCGTCCGAGGTGTTACATAGCACTTGGCATCAACAAACTGTGGTTTGACAACTTAGAAAAAATTGTAAAAGACATGACCTAAAATGAGCGCAATAAAAAATGATCTCACATGGTTTCGTCGATGATGGAGAAGGACATCGGGAGGCCGTTATTGACAATAAATGCTGTTTCTTTATGGCAAAAGGATATTATCTAAATGGAAGTACATACTTTCGTATACAATTTCCAAGGATGGTTAAAGGGGTGTAAACCTTCTAAATTTGTCAAAAACTAATATAAATGCCGCGGAGAAAATTGGTATGCACGTAAGGGCCGTTGTTTGCGACCAAGGAAGTAACAATGTGGCATTGAGCAAAATGTTGCATATTACTCCTGATGCACCATATTTCATTCACAATGAAAAAAAATTCATTTTCTATTTGATTATTGCCATTTAATTAGGTCAATAAGAAACAATTTTCTTAAATATGATTACCAAATCGCTGATGGTATCGCATCTTACCGGGTTATACGAAAACTATATGCTATCGACAAGGCTAACGCGAACTTTAAAATCTGCCCGAAATCGACAGAGGCGCACATATATACTGCGCCCTTTGAAAAGATGAGCGTGTCAAGAGCAACGCAAGTTTTCAGCAATTCCGTGGCTTCTGGTATAGAAGTCGCCAGAAATCAGAACCTTTTCGGATCCGCTCTTCATGTGAAGAATGGGCCAAAGCAACGGAGATGTTTTGGAAACGGATGAACTACTTGTTCGACGAAATTGACTGTAAAGCACTATTGCACAAAAATCTGCTAAAGCGCCCTTTATGGCGAGATTGTCATGAAAAAATCGCTCATCTCCAAGATCACACAAATTTTTTAAAATCGATTGTTAATCCACCTGCTCATATTAACTATCTAGATGGTTTTATCTTGACTTTGAATTCAATGATCAGCTTATCTAGAGATATAGTTGCTAATTTTGAAAACACCTCCTGTAGCGCCAGCTGTTTGCCAGATACGACCGTATGTGCGTGTGTGCGTGCGTGGGAAGTGGACTTAACATAGGTCGATCAAACATCAATGTTAACTAAGTGTGTTTGTGTGTAATTGTGGGTACAGGATCGAACATAGGTAGTCCAATCAAACGGCTGTGTTAACTGAGTATAACTCTGTGAGTGTATGAGCATTGGATCGAACATAGCTGATCAAACATTAACTTTAATTACATAATGCCCAGTGAAAGTTCGGTCGGCCCAGTAAAACGAACTTAAGAATGTGTGTGTTAATGACTGTTCCAAACAGCGGTTTTTCTTTTGAGTTGTCTTTGTACATATGTAAGAACATAAGTACATAATTCGGATGGAGCCAGCTAGCCTGGCCAAAGGGTATAAAAGAACCCAGATGGCGGCGAACGGGTCAGATACAAAAGTTACGGTGCTAACGTTGTGATAGTCAAGTTATTTTGCAGTGCGAACGTTTTAAGTCCAAGTTGTGCTTATAAAAA
>NW_023458555.1:63970589-63983472 GCF_013731165.1 Rhagoletis pomonella | reverse complement strand
TATGATGACACCCACGAGCGGTCGCTCGCCTCTAGATGACAAATATTTTTAGTGGGCACTTGTACAAGTAATTTTGGAAGTAATATTAAGTGAAATATTGAAATTCATAAATTTATCAGTGTAATATAACTTATTAAAGCTCTACATACCTATGTACATATGTATGCACACATAGTCAAAATAATATTCGTTTTTAATTTTTCGTTAATTTTTAACGAAAATACTGTTCATATTAACAAAAGCCATAAATGAAATTTTCAGACTTTTTGTAAAACTTAAATAAAATTATACGAATTTCCATCAAAATTTTGAATGACAGTTTTTAGAACAAATTTTGTATGCAGAGTTATAGCTCATTCAGTTAATAAATCGCAAGCATCAAGTCGCTTTAAATTACCTTTTGATTTTTTAGAATTTGTTTCTCAAGGGTGTTACATATCTGCTTCCATGAGCAAAATATAGTTTTGCATGGAAGAAAACGTTCAACACAATTGAGAAAATAAAATTTCAAAAATCAATGCAATTTTTCTCTAAAAAATGTGAGTCAAAATTTTGAAATATAGATGAAAATTTGTAGAATTTTTTAAGTTTTGCAAAAAGTTTTAAAATTTCATTTATATGGTTTTTGTTAATACGAACAGTATTTTCGTTAAAAATTAACGAAAAATTAAAAAAGAATATTATTTTCACAACAACAAAATTTTCGTGAAAAACCACCGAATAATCATTATTAAAAACATTGCGAATATTGTGAAACAATCACTGTACGAATAACTATTTTGACTATGTATGGAGTTACGTGCATATTTACTATGTATGTATGTATGTATGTAGTAGGTCTATTAAGTTTAGTAATAGTTATATAACACTGATAAATTCATGCATTTCAACATTTCACTTAATATTACATCCAAAATTACTTGTACCCAGTAAAAATATTTGTCATCTAGAGGCGAGCGACCGCTCGTGGGTGTCATCATAATAGTGTTAGAACTTTAGAACTACTTGTTGTCTAAACCTGAAACTTTCCCAAAAATATCCGTTTATATTTGTCTTTAATACTGCATTAAAACAGAACAAAAATTTTCAACTTCATAACACAACTTTTGCATTTGTAAAAATCACCTCCTTAATTTTTATAAAAATGTTAAAATATCCGTAATTTTGTTTTAAATAAATATTAAGAAGTGCAGTTAGACTCATCTTCTTTAGAATAGTATCTAGTTTATTGTGTACAAATTGCAAATCAATCGATACACAAACGTCTGAAATATAGCGAGTTGAAATGAAAATTTCGCAAAAATTTACCGCAGTGAAAAATCCGATTTTGTGGCTTTTTCGACAAACAGGTGGGTAAAATTTTTTTTAAAATTAACTGTAAATGTACTTTCGAATAAGCTATCGATTACAATTGGCTCACTCGCTTTACTTCATTTCAATTTTATGTTTTTTTACGCTGCTTGTTGTTTCCGCTGCTTGTTGTTTCCGCTGCTTGTTGTTGTCGCCCAATTTTGCGAGAAAAGAATAACGGACCTGCGCATTGTGCAACCTCTTATATATAAACCTTGAGAGGAGGCAACAGCCACTTGGCAGTAGAAGCCAATAGAAGGGAAATTTTGAGGGAGCATAACAGCGACGGAGAACAGTGTCGGCATTAGCAGCGCAAAGAGGAGCAACGCCAACAGGAGCAGCGCAGCGTGAGCATAAGTTGAAATTAGGTGACAACGCAGAACGTATACTTAAACGCAGTCTGTATACGCAGAATTTTGTCGATTACTGGAACCCTCAGTGTTGCTTACTACACTGTTGCCACTCATCAATGCCTTTTCATGAACTTACCCTTTCAACTACAATTTTTCGTGCTATAATAGATTTTAGCTAAATATAAACTACTTAGTTTTCAACAAAAACCTTATTCAATAGTAAATTTCAAATATTTTAAACATATTTTGAATAGGAACTTATAACTTTTTTACCATCTGTAAGACTGACGAAGTGGCAACCATTTAAAGAAGGTGAAATCAGCTGACACGGAAAAATCTAAAGCTGAAATTAGTCGAGAACGCAGAACGTATACTTAACCCTCGTCCGGGCGCATATTCTTACAACGCTACAACGCAAAGGTGCAATTGTACCTTCATATAGTTTTGATATGAATTTTTACTGGGGTTTAATTTTTTTATAAAAACTGATAACATTTAATCATTACACGTTATTTTGAGCATGTGTGTTATAAAGATTACTTGTTTAAAATCAAACGACGTATAATATATAACCCCAAATCATTTTATGATTTCCGTCTCTGGTGATAATCAAACAATTTCTAACATGTTCGCTCAGTTTTTTAAATCCAATTATTCCACTAACTCCCAAGCATACTTTGACTATCCTTTTAAACTAAGTCCAATTAACTCAATACATAACCCTATAATATCTCCCGATGATGTTTTAGTTTACCTGAAGTCCTTAAAGCAGTCTTTTAGTTATGGTCCTGACCAGATCCCCACTTGTTTTCTTAGAAATTGTGCTGATTATCTCTATGAGCCGTTAACAGCCTTATTTAATTTGTCTCTTAAAGAGGGAGTTTTTCCAACTGTATGGAAGGAATCGTTCATAACCCCCTTATATAAAAGCGGTAGCAGGTCTTCAGTGGAGAACTACCGGGGCATAGCTAAGCTCTCTGCAATTCCTAAATTATTTGAAGCAATTATAACAAATCGGTTGACGCATTCTACCACTTCAAGCATTTCATACAGTCAACATGGATTTTGCAAGGGCAAATCAACTTCTACAAATTTACTTGAATTAACATCCTATATCTCAAAAGCATTTAGTGAGAGCAAAACTGTTGATGTTATATATACTGATTTCAGTAAAGCATTTGACAAAGTATGCCACTCGTTGCTCATCTATAAACTTGATCTTCTTGGTCTTCCACCTAATTTTCTTCGTTGGATCTCTTCATACCTCTATGATAGATCACAAAGGGTATTGTTTAAAAATACTATCTCTGACGTCATTGATGTTACTTCAGGAGTTCCTCAGGGTAGCCACCTAGGCCCGATTCTGTTCTTGCTTTTTATAAACGATATTTCTACAGATATAAAATTCTACAAAATTTCAATGTATGCAGATGATGTAAAACTTTATAAATCGTACGTTTCAATTGAAGAAAGGTCTTTGCTACAATCAGACTTAAATAGCATGGCTTACTGGTGTAAAGTAAATCTTATGTCTCTAAATCTTAAGAAATGTAAAGTAATGTGCTTCTCGCGAAGAGCTGTTCTGCCAGTTTCTTATATAATAGGTAACCATAACCTGGAACAGGTATACAATTTTGTGGACCTTGGTATCACAATGGATCCTAAGCTTAATTTTAATCTTCACATTAATGTGACAGTCAACAAGGCTAAAGGTGTACTTGGATTTGTGAAACGATGGTCAAAAGAATTTAGTGACCCTTATATCACTAAAACCCTGTTTACAACATTAGTTAGGCCGATTCTGGAAAACGGCTCGGTGGTTTGGAATCCAAGGTATCAAATTTACTCATACAAGATAGAATCAATTCAAAAATAATTCCTACTTTTTGCTTTAAGAAATTTCCGATGGGATTCTCAATATAGTCTTCCGCCTTATACGAGTCGCTTAAAACTTATTAACCTTCCTACACTTGTCAGTCGCAGGGAAATGCTTGGTATAATTTGTATGGTTAAATTACTGACAGGCTCAATTTCAACTCCGTCTCTTCTGGCTGATGTAAGCTTTAATGTTCCCTCACGCGTATCAAGACACTTTTGTCCCATATTTCTGAAAGCTTGTAAAACCAATTTTGAATTGCACGACCCACTCCGTTGCTTATGCCAGGATTTTAACTCTCATTCCAGCACGTTTGATATATCAGATCCGCTTTTCAGCATTAAGAAAGCGATACTCTCCTCTCTCAATAAGTGAATTATTAACATAAATACATAGAATCAGCTGATGAATTTAGTTCTGTAGCTGAACAGTTTTAGATCTCGACACTTAACAAACTCCTGCCTATCGTGACTCGGCACAAAAATTTAAAATATTGGTTCCGTACGTCATGCGGACTGCGCCCCTCGTGCGGATGGGCGGGAATGGAGGGTAAAAACCGTTGGGATATATTATTATTATTATTATGTTTATAAATTTTTTGTTATGACAAAAAAACACAACAAAAATACAGTAGCCTGCATAAAATGCACTCCGAAAAATGCACGAGTACACCACAACAATATGTACCCTCCATACATACATATGTATGTACTCAATATTTTTCATACTGGTGTGCCATATACACTGCAACCAGGGCTGCCAACTTGGCTCAAACCGTGCCATTTTTGGCAATATTTTACATCAAATGGCATTTAATTTTTTAATTTGGCACAAAGTGCCAAAATGGCACTTTTGAAAAATAGCAATATTTCAAAATATTTTTGTGAAATACTTTGCGTGTACTTCTTTTTCTCAATGAAAATTTTCTAATTTCTAAAGGTTATTCAACTGGTTCATTTTATTTTGGCATTGCACTTTTGTTTTAGAAATGTGGTTCTTTTTAGCTACATGGGAAGCGTTATAAAGGATAGCACCTTTTTTGGCACTTTTATTTTTCTATTTGGCACATTTTGGCACTTATTTATCCTTAATATGGCACCAAATAGCTAAGGATAGTTGGCAGCCCTGACCGGAACAAAAATAATACGATGTTTATTTGGTTCAGTTTATATTTGCTGCTACTTGCGATCACAATTCTGGTTTAGCATCCTACATAATCTACAAAAATCATAACCCCCGGTTTCAGGGAAAAAATCAACGTCGAAAGTTTCTAAAAGATCTCTTCAATCAGCTATGCATGCCTTCAGTTGAATCTCGAAGTGCAAATCGAATGATGATGAGAAGCCATTTCCTTCGAAGTGCAATAGAAATGGTACTTGGCCGTCGCGTTGTGGCATCTACAGCAGCTGTCCTTCAATTACCTCATGGTAGCCGCGGAGCCTACCCTATCACTGGACGTTGCTATATCTGTCGGAACTCAAATAGGAAACAACGTAAAACCCGAATGCTTTGCATATCTTGTGCATATCCAATTTGTGATGAACATTCAGTTTCAAAAACAACGTGTATTTCTTGCGAAGAAACTCTCTAAAAATTTCAAAATGTATATTCTAAATCGTTGTTCCTAAATTGAATTGTCTCGCTTGTTACTTTTTTATATAGTTTATTATCGCTTCTTATATGAGTTAGCTCCGTTTGTGTTTCTTTTTTTTATAAAAAAAAATTATATATAATTAAAAATAATAATAATCTTTTTTTTTCTTCATACCAGATATATGAAGGTACAATTTTACCTATGCGCTCTGACGTGGGTGTAAATTTAACTCGGCCCTCTATTTCAGAAAATAGTGGCCCATTTTGTTTTTAATTAAGGGAACATGTGGCACAACAAAAATTTAGAGATGTCACGAAGATCCAGCCCTCTAAGTTTTCTGGAAAAAAAGTTATTGTAATTTAAAAACGCAAAAGTTACAATTGTACCTAGTCGCACGGACGAGGGTTAAACGCAGTCTGCATACGCAGAATTTTGTCGATTACTGGAGCCCTCAGTGTTGCTTACTACACTGTTGCCACTCATCAATGCCTTTTCATAAACTTACCCTTTCAACTACAATTATTCGTGCTATAATAGATTTTAGCTAAATATAAACTACTTAGTTTTCAACAAAAACCTTATTCAATAGTAAATTTCAAATATTTTAAACATATTTTGAATAGGAACTTATATCTTTTTTACCATCTGTAAAACTGACGAAGTGGCAACCATCTAAAGAAGGAGAAATCAGCTGACACGGAAAAATCTAAATTCCGCAGATTTCTGCGCTACGGGCTACAACTACAGAAAAATTCTGCGGTGTTGAGTTTTCATTTACATGGCGCTTTGGTAAGACAGATCGTGTCAGCTGACACGGGTTTACGTACCGGTATGTTTACGTTCTTGACTAATTTCAGCTTAAGTGGTGGGCGCTACGCCTTCGCCGCTGATCAGCAGCATCGCCACTACCACGGCGACTCTTTAGCTTTGTTTTAGTTCTTTGCTTGTGTTAAATTACGTATACCAGTATTCCTAGCTTCTCTTAAATTATCATTTATAGTTCGTTTGCTATTTTACCTTCCCCAGTAAGAACCCTATCTGTTAACTAATGCGTTATATACGCCTAGTACTACAAAAAGTTTGTCTGAGAAATTCAACAACTTTCCATAATATTACATAGGGCTCCTGGAGAAATCTAACGCATAATCGTTTCACGTGTGAGTAGTTTTCTCGTTCTTTCACATGGAATTCGCTATTATATTATACTATATGTAGTTGTCTCTTTTCAATCAAATAATATTATGCGATTAATAACGTGTTATATAACGTAAAGAATGGCATATGGATATCGTTAATAGGCAAATGTGTTAGTTTTTATTGACAATTTTGTAAGTGTATTGGAGAATGCGTTACACAGTGGTTCGGATAGCAGATCTAGCTGGACGAAACTCAAAATTTTTTTGTTTTTAAAATACTTAATGGTACTTGGAATACATTCCTGGCAATACATTCAAATATAAATTGCATTTATTAAAGTATTAACATATGAAAACAAACAAGAAAAGGTAAGTCAACGCCGCCTATTTGAGAACTGTATTTTAAAAGCTGAAATTTAACTTAAAATACTGCTAATTGCACTCACAAATATTTGCATAATTGCAAATTGACTTTATAAACAAAAAATTACACTTATTCCGCTATAAATTCAGAGGTCATAACGCAATGTATGTCCACATTGGTATAAGCAAATTTATTCTGAAAAATCGTCGTTTTGATGAATTAAAAAAATAAATTAAAGAGTAGGAAAAGTAAAGGCCGACGAAGGCCGTTATAAAACCACTTGCATATTATTCTTTACACCTTCGCAATTGCAGGGGGTAAGTTCGATAACCAAGTCTAACCAATTGGCTTAGATATTTACATTTTAGTGACGGTATGTCAAATCTCAAAATTCAAAAGTAATTATTAACAGGAATGCATCTGAATATAAATATAAGATCAGTGGCGGATCCACGGGGGAGAGGGGTTGGAGTTATAAAACCTTTGGTTATGTAAGAGTTAAAAAAAAATAGTACCTCGCGAATTTTCTGCTTTCTGAAATTAAAAAAATATACAACAGGCATGCAAATCTTTAAGCGCTGTTATAAAATTTTTTCTGAAATTTATTTGTGTTTCTTGCTGTGATCTTAAATTTTAGTCATGGTAAATAAAATCTTAAGAAGTGAGTTGTTTGACATTTGGAGAAGTGTTGCTGAAACTTCTAAAAGACAACAAGGTGTCCGTGATTATGTGATTAGCAAATTGAAAGAAATATCTGATGAAAATGTTCGTTCCGAAGTAAATAAAGTAAATTAAGTAAATGACTTTAGATTCGTAATCAGCAACCCAGAAAATCCCCAGATACCCAGTTACATAGAAATCTACCGATTTTTTTTAAATTTTCGTCAGCCATATTGGATCCGCCATTTTGAATTTTTGGTAAATGACTTTAGATATGTAATCAGCGACCCAGAAAACACCCAGATACCCAGTTTCATAGAAATCTACCTATTTTTTTTTTAATTTTCGTCCGCCATATTGAATCCGCCATTTTGAATTTTTGATAAGTGACTTCAGATTCGTAATCCGCGACTCAAAAATCCCCTAGGTAAGAAGTGGTGTAAAGATCCATCAACGAGTATTTGTTTAAATAGTTTCGTCCAGCTAGATTTGCGATCCGAGCCACTGTGCGTTTTATTAGCTCGGGATATAACTATGTAATATTGATGCGCCTAAAAGATGCAGCGATTTCTATTCTCAAGTTACATACCTGATGACAGTACGAACGGCAATTATAATAGGGAGGTTTTAGTTTTTTAAACTATATTGATACTTATTTTTTGTCATTTGCTTCAGCCACATTCCTTTACTTTTAGATTCCGTTTAGATAGTTAATTTTTAGAGACATACATACCTAATTTTTTTATTGTTGCTTGGCTTAGACATATCCCGGGTATTTGTTTTTGTAGGGTAATTTCCGTGATTTATAGATTAATTTGGATTCCGTACACACTTTATTTTTTCTGCCGCGATTGGTCAGACAAAATCTTTTAATTTTGTTCACTCAGCTTTTGTTGCGATCTTTAGATTAGTGAATTCCTTCAATTTGAACTCACATTTATATATATATATACATGATGTGCCCGTATGAGTACATATGCATTTATATGTATATATTAGAGTGGTTGAAATTTTTTTTTTTGGAAATTCATAAACGCTACCTCAAATTATTGCTATTTGTGATAAAAAAAGAGACACGCATTTTTTTATTTTGAAAAAAGTATTCATAGACGTCGCGCTGGTCGGTTTTTTATAAAAACGCTGATGATCTAATTTTTTTTATTTTCTTGACTTGTTAAAATGCAGCTAAAAATGTGGTTTTTACATATAATTACTCTGGTATTATTGGAGAACTTTCCCTTAATTACATACCTGTCTTAGACAATTAGAATGGGTCTAGTTCCCGAAAATATGCTCACGAAAAGAGACTAGTAAAATTAAAACGTTGATACTGAACGATTTACGCATTGTTCCAACCCATGAACTTGTTACCATGGGGTTTCTGGGGTTGCTAATTAGGAATCTGAAGTGAGTTTTTCGAAATTAAAAATGGCGGATCCAAAATGGCGGTCCATTTTTTTAAAAAGTGATTGGATTTGTTCGAAACCCGGCACTCGAAGTTTTTGTGGTCGCCGATTACGAATCTGAAGTCAATTTTTCTAAATTCAAATGGCGGATCAAATATGGCGATCAAAATAAAAAAGTACTAAAATTAAAACGTTGATACTGAACGTTTTAAACATTTTCAAGGGTTAAAACACGTTTCCAGTGGGTTTCTGGGGTTGCTGATTACGAATCTGATGTCAGATTTTCAAAAAATGGCGGTTAAGAGTTTCAAACCAATCCAATCATTTTTTTAAAGTTGGTCGCCATTTTGGATGAATGCATGTACCTATATGCAGACATACATATATACATGCACTTGTGAATGCACTTATATTTAGTTTCGCATTTTATTTGTTGTTTAAGAAAAAAAAGGATATCACACATAAATTTCACTACCGATGATTTTGAATAAACATTTTTTTTGGTGACATTAATTTTTCATATCAATCGCGCCATGGGCGTCGCCTGGATCGAATTTAGGGGAGGGAGGGGGGGCCCGACATATAAAAAAATTCCAACATTTTCATCTTTACACATTCATGTTTCTGGCATGCGGGGGACGATATGTACTTGCCGATTGGTTTTACAAAAATTATTTAAAAAGCAGACGTCTCGGTTGCTCAGCAAACCGGTTAATCGTTTCTGCAAATATTTCACATTGATTCTCTAAAACAAATTTTCGATGTATTCTTAAAATGCATAGACCTAAAGGTAAATTTTATAGGAAATTACAGCGTGGCGACGAATAACTGTTACCCCGTTTTTTTAGAAATAAAAGGGTCCTTGATAGATTTTTCGAAAAAAGTATTTTATTGTTAATTTTCCACAAATTTTACTGTAGTTGTAGTAATTAGTTATTAAATTTTAATCCTTATTTTCATTTGCCAGCAGTTTAAACTTTGAGAGAAAAGTTCGTTTGGCACGCAAGTCTTTTTCAGGTGTATTTTTTCTTAGGCTTTGTATAAAAAAATACAAAAAAGAAAAAAAACTGTATAAGGTTGGTCGAATGAATGGCCGTCCTAGTCACCAGTTCCGAGTCTATTTGATTTATGAGTATGAGGCCTTATGTTGGACAAAAGAGGAAGTATAAGGGACTCAAAATGGAGAAAATCTGCCTATGGCTACAGAAGATATGGAATAAATTAACTGACGAAGACCTGCGTGCCAAATGAACTTTTCTCTCAAAGTTTACACTGCTGGCAAATGTAAATAAGGATTAAAATTTAAAAACTAATTAATACAACTAAAGTTAAATCTGTGGAAAAGTAACAATAAAGTACTTTTTTCGCAAAATCTATAAAGGACCCTTTTATTTCTCAAAAAAAACCGAGGTAACAGTTATTCGTCGCCACGCTGTAATTTTCTTTTAATTTTTTTGGATCTTTAATTTTTTGAGAGCCTTTACAAATAAAACAATTTCGGCATATGTACATTGTACATACATACGCAGCCATATAACGAATTTTCATTGAAAACTTTTTTTTTGTTTACACTGTGCGATAGCTCAAATCGGTATTAAGTAAAACCAAAGTGATATTTTTTGAATTTCATTGAGTTTTTTAATAAATACTAAATTTAGGGGCGTATATGTTTCAAAAAATCTGTCGCGATGCATTATATACATACATCCTCCAGCAAAACGGAGCCATCGTTATCCAATATATTTTTCTTTCGTTATGAATTCGAAATCCAGCCCATTATGGAATGGTAATTTTATGAGAGAGAGTAATTTTCTTATATTTCCCTTCGAGAATGAGCTGGATATCATTTTCTCTCCTATTCTGCAAATCTTTCGTATTCGTATTTTGAATCGTACGAGCGCAACAGGTGGTGGACCTAACGAAGTGCATATTTTCAATGACTTGGAAGAAGCTGTTATTGCATTAACTGGATTGAGAAACAGTGCTTCAGGCATAGGAGGAGTTCTGGCTTGTGGTTCCACAATTCAACCAGAAGCGCAATAGATGCGCCCATGGTTACTATGCCCGACAGCTCTGCATATCTTTGTGAAATCATTCCCATAGCGCGCTCTTGCTCCGCTGCTATAATTATAGCAATAGAATCCATCGTTTCCTTCAAAATATGTAAAATCAAACAATTTTACTGTAAATAAGCACTTCATGATTGTTTTTTTTTAATTCCTTTCCACTTTGTTTTCCTTCATTCAGCTATCTTCGAAAAACAACTGATAGCTGGCAATGCTGAACATGTTACCGCAAGGGTTGCAGCATGTGGATTTTTCGTTTCATGGAATTTTGAGTGTAGATAGTGTAAACCATGTAAATTTAAACCATGCATTTTTTTGTATCTTATTTGGTTTCCGAGATATAGACCCATCTGTGGACTGGGAAAACATAAAAAGTACACGTTCTTATTAAATGGAAAGAAAATATTTTACTATTGGTATTAAACGATTGTTTTTATAAAATATGATTTCAGATATATATATTTTTTTAGATACATTACCCTTTATTTAAATAAAAAAAATATATATTAAAAAAAATGTTTGCTGAACTATTGCATTATAGTAGTAGTATAAAAACACCCTAATAAAACAAATTTCCAATAGTATACCAAATTGAGCTTTGAAAAATGCTTATCGTTTTCTAAAAATTATTGACTAAAAATAGTACATGTTTCACATATTAAAAAACCATTTATCAAAATGCTTAATTTATTTGCAGTTTCAATCGCTTCACAATCTGGAATTGATTCACTTATTTTCAACAGGCCTAGAGCACTTCTTTTTTGGCGTGGTTGTTGTTGTTGTTGTTATAGCGGCTACAACAACCCCGCCCAGATCGGTTGATATCTCAGTCGATTTCGGCGAGTTCCACTGACGGCAGCCCCAAGAAGCGTGCGGCCTCTATGGGGTCGGTCCACAGGGACGACGCCGTTAGGGTTGTAGGGTTTTCCGGGCATTGGAAGAGATGTTTCGAGTCGTCAGGGGTCTCTCCGCATGCCGGACATTCATTCGGCACATCCACGTTTAACCTACTCAGGTAAGAGTTTAGCCTGCTGCAGTAGCCAGAGCGAAGTTGGGCTATTGTTGTTCTAGTCTCCCGAGGCAGATGGAGCTCCGTCGCGTCAATGTCCGGTGTTTGTGTGCCTAGAACGGGATTCACAGGTCCAGAGTCTACATAACTCGAGACTGAGTCCCTGTGAATGCCGAATCTCCGCGTTGAGATCCCTGACTCGGGATCTCCGGTTTCGGCCTGACGATGACTGTCACGCTCATCGGCTAGAACAGCCGCTTCGGCCGGGAAATTTGGACGTGGGTCAGTGATGCATCCTGCGGAACTTACGTTCACCAATGTGGACGTCGGTTAGTGTGGGGAGAGCAGCGAAGGTGTTTTCAGTAAATTCCTCGAAGCCTATCTAATCAGCTTTGGAGAAGTTGACATATGTTCGATGCTCCGCGGAAGCAAAGTCGGTTGGTTTATCGATCGAGATGACTATGGCCAGATGGTCTGATGCCAAGGTCAGCATAGGTCGCCATGATATGCTGTTTATCAGACCAGCGCTGACTATTGTTATGTGTGGCGAGCTGCAGCAGCTGCCCATAATCCTGGTGGGTGCATCGTCGTTTATTGTGCAGAATGTCGAATCGTCTATCTGCTCAGCCAAATCTGTTCCCCTACGATCGTTTGACAGGCTTGAGTGCCAAAGATCGTGTTGCGCATTTTAGTCACCTACTACCATTCGGTTTTTACCTCTGAGGAGCGCACCTATGTCAGGGTGATATCCTGCCGGGCAGCAGGTGACAGGGTGTATATAAACGTTGAATATTTCGAGCTCAACATCGCCTGACCGGATAGCAATGCCCTGACATTCTAGGGTGGTATCCCTGCGGTCGATGTCTGCTTCGATAAGACGATACTGCACGGTGTGGTGCTTGATGAACGCTAAGCCACCACCATTATCCCGCTCGCGATCTCGACGGTGCACGTTGTACCCGGCACAATTCAACAATGTTGAATTTCTGTGCAATTTCGTCTCTTGGACCGCAGCTATCAGTATACCATGCCTTCCCATACAGACGGTTATCTCCTCTGAAGCCCGTTT
>NW_023458555.1:63962694-63970579 GCF_013731165.1 Rhagoletis pomonella | reverse complement strand
AAATAGCAGCTATAACTTCTTACCTTTGTAAATTATTGTTGGTTTTCCACAACAATTTTCATAAAAAACGGCCACAAGCTCAATAAAATGGTTGGATTAATTCTGAATGCTAACAACCTAGCCGCTTAAACAGAACCAAACACCCCTTAGAATTTCAACAAGATCAGGCCTAGGGTCCGCCCTGTGGTGGTGGTGGGTGGCGTCGCGGTTGAGGTTTGCGACCGTGCAGCGTGCAACCTAAACGGGGTTAGATCGCCGAAATAACAGCCCTTGGTCGGGTAAAACCCGAGTCATTCCGGTACGTAGAACCGGCTGTCGTGGGAACGGCACTTCGTCAAGTTCTTTGGTGATTCTTGCGTATGGCTTACGAATGCTTGTTATATATCATATTTGCAAGGCCCCGAGGCCAAAAAGAACCACATGTAAATTCTAAATGCTACAAAGAGCCACAAAAAACAACAAAAACAAAAAATGAATTTTTAAATAAAATTATTATTAGAAATGAAAAACATTAATTTTATTATTGTTCGTATGTACGTGAGATAGGTATTAAAAAAAATTCAAAGATCCCTTTGGCCAAATTTTCAAAATCTGGTTTACGTCAGTTAAAGCCGTTCGTAACGAAAAATCGGACTACGATGGATTCTATGATAGCCTTGATTAGTTCGTGCCATTATGACTTATGGATCGATTATGGATGGGAACGGAACCTCAGTTGGGTTGCCGATGGACAGCGCCACTGAAATGAAAATGTTTTTTATTATGAATAGCAATAATTAAGTTTCATAAAGTTCAAGGTGGTACAATTTAAAAAAAAGTTGAAAAAAGAAATAAAGTATCTCAATCAAAATTTCCCGGCAGCCACAAAATTGCAGTTACCAATATAGCAACTTAGTTGCCAGCTTTCAGTTGCTAGTTGCCATCGGTAATAGCATTTCAGCCACTGGCCAACCAACTGAAGTTCGGTTGTCCTCCCTAATCGACCCATAAAATCGGATCGAATTAACACCGAAATAAATACGGTGTAAAAGTGTTATTTTTATCACATCACAATAACGCAGAACGAGAATTGACCCGCTGTCCGCTAAGGAATTCCAGCCATGTGTGAAATATCGTATGTGAAGCCTCCGTCTGACTTAACAATTGTCAAAGGCATGCCAGAAGATGTTTTATCATATGTTTTCGGCCATCGTCTTCTTCGAGTAAGTTCATCGATACCAAAAACTTACGCAGTTGCATTCACACGTGAATAGGTAGTGTCGGCAAGCTGTGGGAATGCCCAGGAGATGGCGTTTGTTCAGCTATTGAAATCATTACACCGACGGCGGTGGGCAGTTCTGCTGGAACATATTTACCACAGCAGTGGTTGCGGCGCTTTGTTCTGCAACAATAGCCTGCAATGATGGCATGTCATATAATGTCGACGAACAAAGATATAAAATTTAAAATGACTAACCTTATTCCCGGCCGACTTGCGAGACCACCCGTGGCCACGACCAGAACGCATTTATCAAGAGGAAAACCCGCAAAGATTGCAGTAGTTCTTGCAACCACCGTTGATGATGCTGTGCTTGTAATTAATAGTCTGAAAATACATAAAGTTGCATTAATCAAATGTTATACACATCAAATAAATAAATTTCAATAATCTGTTTACCATGTCACAAACCGAATTACCAAGAAATAGAAACTCACCGCGATGCAATACAGAAATAAAAACCAACAGGGCTGCATTTGCTTGGTAAACGACACAAGCGCTCAGAGCAATCTGATCCGCAAAATTATTTTGTGGAAAATAATAGTTGAAAAGAGCTTTTACGCATGATTATCACATAACCTCATAAGTGCAAATTATTGTGATTATTTTTAGTGTAATATAATTGTATTACCTTAGACTTTTTTTTAAATGTTTTCTAATATTCATTATTTTGGGACGCAAAAGCAACCATGCGCTCAATTTCTTATGGGGAAATTTGGTCCCCATAAAGGAATTTCACCATGAAAAAGCTACAAAAACAAAAACCTTTTCTACTCACGATTGAGAGAATACAAATGTTACGCCGATCTCGGCGACAGAATCGTTGTTTGCATGGCGTCACACTTGTGCAACATGTTTACGTTTTCCTTGCAAAATTTTTTTTCTTCTTCCATTCTTGCTCACGTTTTGGCATTTCTCTCTCGCAATTGCACCAGTGTGACGTCACACAAAAGTTATTCTCAAAAATCCTCTCTGATCGGCGCAATCTTGTATTCTCTCATTCTTGTTTTCTACTGGTACACTGTGATAAATACTCTACGCGTCTTGCTATTGATCGGCAGTTTACGTACGCTTACAGAAACTGGTTTATGCTTACTCACACTTGACCCGAACGATGAGAGTACAGGAGGGAAAGTATTTGCGCGGCGATCGGATGTCTTGTTATGCCATTTAAATGGAATTGCGCAGGACTCTAGTATTTATGGATGCATTTATAAATATACACACATACACATTTATGTACATATGCACATATTTATATACATACTAGCTTATACCCGCGGGTTTCACCCCGCGCTTTTATACAAATATGAAAAATAATTTAATGATGTTAGATTTTACATCTGTACCCATTTCGTTATAGCTCGTTATTTTTTAAGCGAGTTAAGGTATTTAGGCCGTTTAAAACTATGAAATTATAAAATCTCATCTGCGCGCTACGCATACCTAAGATATCAATCCCTCTAAGTTTACCTTAAATGGTTCCAGGTATACGACGCGTGAACGTGTAACCTTCTTGGAGGCGCCACGGCGGGTTCTAATATTTCCAACTCAAATTTAGTAATCTGGCATTGATAAAATACCACTTCTCATTACTGTAGCAAATGCCTCAAGAGAGCTTTAGATTATAAGGCCAAACCCGGTTCTACCTTTTCCATTTAATGAAATTTATTCTGTCAGTACGGCACTTATAAAATAAACCTCCATAACAAATTTAAAATACTTCGAGAGATTTTCTATCCTTCCAGAGATATGTATTAAGAAGTTTTTAGTATGTATGGGAGGCGACATGCCTCCTTTTTTAATAACTCACATTTTTTCCATGAGCAATTGATACATTTTGCATACACAACTCCATACCAAGTTCCAGTATTCTTCCACAAACACTTCCAGGGATATGTGACAAGAAAAAGTAAATTTGTACTGGAAGTGCTACGCCCCTTTTTTTATAACCCTAATCTTCTTCCATGAAATTACAATTGATTTTACATACCCCAGTACTAAGTCCCAGTACTCTACCATGATCACCTCTAGAGATAAGCGTATAAAACAGTAAATTTTTACGGGAGGAACCATGTCTCTTTTCGAATAACGCAAATTTTTCTCCATGAGTAAGGAATTAATTTTGTATACACATCTCGGTGCCAAGTTCCAGTCCTCTGCAATAAACACCTCCAGAGATATGCAGCATAGAAAAATCAATTTGCATGGGAGTTGCCACACCACCTTTTCCAATAACTCTCATTTTTCTCCATGAGAATGGTATTAGTTTCACATATATACATACATACATATGTATTTCCATACCAAGCTTGAGTGCTTTACCCCAAACATTTGAAGAGATAATGCAATATGAAACTTTCAGTCACTATGGGAGGTGCTACGCCTCTTTTCCAAAAGCGTCCATTTTTCTCCGTGAATATGAACATGATTTCACACAGTGTTGGGAAACTGTTATTCTGATTAACGATTAAAAATTAACGATTAAAATGTTAATCGCGTTTGACGATTAAAATTAATTAGTCGTAATCAACTGTACGATTATAAATTACGATTATTAAATTATAATTATTGTTATTAGTAATACATAAAGTGGGAACTTTTACAAAACCTAGTTTGTAAAACGTTTATTGGTATATATCTTAATGAAGGAATGAGGAAGCCCGACTTAGCCATACCAGATTAACTTGCTTTGTGTGCACAGGGAAATTCCAGCATAACTTAATTAATCACCAAACCAACTTGATGAAATTAAGAGTTAATGATTAAAAATTAATTTTTTAATCGCGGTTACGATTAACTGTTTAGCCAGATTAAAATTAATCATGATTAACTGTAATCAGTTTGAATTTAATCGAATTAACTAATGAAAACATTAACCGATTAATGCCATCATTGATTTCACATACATATCACTATACCAAGTTTCAGTTCTCTCCCACAAATACTTTCAGAGATATGTGTGTAATATGAAAATTCCAATTTGTATGGGAGGGGCCTTGAGTTATCGGACTTACTTTCAGTCTAAGGCCATCCTTCCGAAATCCGTAGTAAGTGTACTAAATTTCGTTCTGATCGGAAAACCGGTTAAGGAAGTAGCCTATTTTTCAATCCAGGTCATAAACCATCTTTGAACAAAATTTCACTTTCAAACAGGTGGCAATTCTTAAAAAAGTAGCCTATTTTCCAGTCTAGATCATAAGCTATCTGTGTGCAAACTTTCATGCAAATCAGTTCAGTTATTTACGCGTATTAATTTAATTACACACCTAATACGTGATAACTCTTAAAATAGTAGCCTATTTTCCAACATAGGTCATAAGCTATCTCTGTGCGAAATGTCATGCAAATCTGTTCAGTCGTTTCCGCGTATTAATGTAATTAAAACTTTTTTAAAAGTTGGCAACTCTTCCAAAAAATTAGCAAATTTTCCACTGTAGATCATAAGCTATCTGCTTGCAAAATTTGATGCAAATCCTTCCAGACTTTTCCGCGTATTAATTTAATTAAACTTTTTAGCAAGTGGTAACTCTTAAAAAAAGTAGCCTTTTTTCAACCTAGCTCATAAACTATCTGTGTGAAAACTTCCATGCAAATCAGTTCACTCATTTAAGCGTATTAATTAAATTAAACATTTCTAATAGCCCAGCAAAAAATCGGTAATTGCTTTTAGTGGTAACGTGTTCTAGAAGGCATAGCGTTATAATGCCTTCGAATTTTTTCGCTTCTTTTAGGCATTGTCGGTAATGCAAAGTAGAATGTCCTACAATATTTTATTTATTTCGCTTTATTGTTTCATTTTGGGGAATGCAAAGTAGAATGTCCTATAATATTTCTTTCTTAATTCGCTTCTTTGCTTCATTTCAGGGAATGCAAAGTAGAATGTCCTACAATATTTTATTTTTTTCACTTCTTTGCTTCATTTCAGGGCATGCAAAGTAGAATGTCCTACAATATTTTTTTTATTTCGCTTCTTTGCTTCATTTCGGGGAATGCAACGTAGAATGCTGCATCGTAGTCAGCTGAAAAATAGAATGAATATCCAAAAAATCTTTTCCTACCGTTAGTTTCTGTAGAAATTTGTCTCGCATAAAAATCATGTTTTGCTTTGTTCAATTTGCAGCGAAGTTGAAGTCAGTCAATGAAGTGAAGTACATGAGTGAGAAAGTAGAATTTTAAGCTTTATTAAATATGCATGTATGTACATACCGATTTTTAAGTAAAATCTAAATACCCAAATACATAAATATGTTTGTATAAAAAATGATTTATACAAATTTTAATTAAATTTAATCTTTTAAGACATTTTCTGATATAATATAAATAAGTATGTACTCATCTGGGCATTCTACATTAGTTTCTCTGTAAGGCATTCTTTGTTCGCTTCTCTGGATTCTGTTTATCCATGCGTTCTCGTTTCGTTTGAAGGTAATGCTGCGGGTAAGGGCTTACCGCCAATGACATGCCCATGTTAAAATAAGGCCTTCCTGAAGCGAAAGGGTAAGCGATTCCCATCGCCTAGCTCGTTTCCACATTCGTTTCTATGGTAATCGTGTTTTTTGCTGGGAGGTGACAACTCTTAAAAAAGTAGCCTACTTTCTAACCTAGGTCATAAGCTATCTGTGTGCAAAATTTCATGCAAATCCGTTTAGTCGTATCCGCGTATTAATATAATTAAACTTTTTTAACAGGTGGCAACTCTTCCAAAAATTTAGCCTATTTTCCACTGTAGGTCATAAGCTATCTGCTTGCAAAATTTCAGGCAAATCCATTTAGTCGTTTCCGCATATTAATTTAATGAAACTTTTATTAGTATTTTATTATAATATTATTAACCAATCTGGCCCATAAGCTATCTGCGTACCGAATTTCGTGTACATCCGTTCAGTCTTTTCCGCGTGATGATTTCCCAAACATCCAAACATACAAACTTTCACATTTATAATATTAGTAAGATATACGTAGGATTGATCTGCTTTCGTCTTCCCTTCGCCGCTTCCATCAAAAACAAATTTATAAATTAACCCTACGTATACCAAATACTTAGGTTTTCGCATAACCCTACATTTAATAAAGCCATACTCATACATTTTGTATGGAGGATAATAGTAATTCATATAAAATTCTGCATGGAAACACGTTCTCGACGATACATGTAACTTTCATGAAAATTAATTATAAAAAATATGTTTTTTAACAGCTGGAACAAAAAAAACTATGTCCGCCAAAATAGGTTAAACGCAAACTTGAGTTGACATATTTATTCGCATACATGCAGACATACATATCGTCATTTAAAGTACAAAACCGCGTAACTGACATTGGCTGCCAAAAATTGGATTTTCTCACACAAGCTCTTGGTCCAATCCTCATCCATTTGTCCTGAAATATACTAGGCAGAAATGCGATTTCTTTATAAAAAAGAGAACCATTTTGAAAAATGAGTGTTTTTACACTCTAGAAAATAATTTCTAAATCTTCACATACGCGGTTTTGCATTTTGCTGATACGCGGCCTTGCATTTTGTTGATACGCGGTTTTGCACTTTAAACGACGATATGCACATGTACAGTGGAATAGCACTAACGTGGACATCGCATTGCTTGTACTTTTATGTGTTCCAATCTTTTTATGGTCCTGAAGATTTGCTTACGGATGAGAAAAATTATAAATCATGCGCGGATATATACATTTATAAACGCTTTGGAGTATAGAAAGTTTTAATATTTAAAAAAAAATAAAATAATTTTTTTGTATTTATACAAATGGTGTTCAAGGCATTGACCCACCTGTACAAAAATCGTCAGCTCGTGGTGGAAAAAAATTTTACAATTTCGGACCGAAAAATGTGAAAACGAGCTAAGTTGCCTGGTTACATTTGTGAATTTCCGATAAAACCACATATGTTTGTGATTTTAGAAGTTTTGATTTTATTAAACAAAAATTTATGTATTTTCCTGCCGAAAACGTATACTTTTATTTAATGTTCCTTAAAATGACACCTTAAAATACTAGTTAATAATTGAAATATTGGTATGCAACAGAGAAATAGAGTGTTTTGCCAAAAATTACGAAAATTCGAGATAACTTACTTTCCTGGATATAGAGAATAGTTGCCACTTTTCATTTGGCTGGCCGAGATTTCTTCAATTTTAGATTTTAGAATTTTTGTGTCGTATTGAAAAAGTTGATCTTGTAGGTGATGAATTTGCGGGGAGATGTGCTTCGGTTATATTTATGAATGAATGAATGAATGACCTTGAGAAATACGCGCATGCGTTTGTGAATGAAATAGTTATTGTTGAACTTGAATATGCGCACAATTATGTATGCATGGATGTATGCTGCCCTATGTATATGTACATACATATGTACTTATATACATATGTATATGCATACATATCTATGCATGTAAGTTAACACCACACCTTACAATACCTCGAATTGGACAATAACCCCATGGGTTAGTGGCATCGATAACACATCCGGTGAATTCGTTATAACCGCAGACGCTGCATCAGCATTCCACGAACATTTCATCAAATTACTAAATGTAGCGATAAGCAACAATATTACGGTAAACAACAGTCAGCATATTGGTAACCAACATTACGGTCAACAACAGTC
>NW_023458555.1:63956716-63962684 GCF_013731165.1 Rhagoletis pomonella | reverse complement strand
ACAGTCAGCATATTGGTAACCAACATTACGGTCAACAACAGTCAGCAAATTGGTGGTCGACATAGGTGTAATGTAGAAGTAAGAAATATATTGTAATTAATCTTAAGTTGGATTCAAATAAATAAACACATGAGCGGACAAAAGTCCGCGAGCTTTTTTAAAAATAAAGTTTATTAAATAAAACATTAACTGGCGCCCGAGTAGGGGCCGGTTTCAAAGTTCGCGTTTCGGTAGTGAGTGAAAAAAAATAACGCCTGTAAAAAAACAGCCGAAGTGTCAACGCGCGAAAATCTTAATATTAATAAGTGATGATAAAACGACTGTGAGAAAAAAACAGCCGAAATCCAATGCGCGGAAACTCACAAAAGGACATCCACAGCACGCATGTGAAGTGAAATAGACTGCAACAAGGACATTCATTGGTCTGCGTGCAAGAAAAGTGGAATACCCAAGGAACGTGAAGAAAAGAGCCGGTCCAGAAGACAGCAGCGTTAAATTCCTGTAGGACAGAAACGCACTCCTCTTCAAAGTGTGTTTGGTGGTACCACGAGTAGCTGCAGCAAAAGGGAAACTATACCCCAACACCAGGAGGACTTAAGTAAGTTTAGTTTAAGTATAGAATTTAAGGAAATATTTAATAAATGTTGAAAAAGTGTTCAAAAATTTTTTTTTTGAACAAATTTAATAAAGAAAAATTTAAACCAAGAAGGTTATTAAGTTTACCAAAATAGCGAAGAAATTGTAACATTAAGTTTTAAACAAGGATAACATTAACTGCATATTTGAATTTAAAATTTTGTGTAATAAAAAGTAAAAGTAAAAATTTATTTAGAAATATAGAATCATTAGAAAATTGTGCATCCAAAAGTGTTGGTTAAAATATCTAAAGACACGCTTATTTAATAATTAATGAGATTTTTTTTTCCTCTCATCAACTAGTAATAGTCACAAATATAATATCGGGCTGGTACAGCCAATAATATAATATAATTTGAAGCTGCGATTCACCACCTAACGGGGGACCCTAAAGCTTATAACAATAAAATTCTCTGCGATTCACCACCCAAGGGACCCTCCAGAAGAATTATAAAATAATAAAAAATAATAAAAAATAAAAAAAATAAAAAAAAATTATAAAATTTAGAACAGAAATAAAATGTCTAATCCCAATAATCTTGTCCGACCCCCTGTACTTAACGCACACACACAACCAAGTGTTTCCAATTCCAACTCCAATTCTTTTAATATGGACCAATTGACTAATTTAGTGACATGACTAGTAAACAACTTTATAAGACAAGAAGGACGAAATTTAGTCCAGGCAGCTCTTAACCCCAATGCAAATTTCTCAAATATAACATACATAACGACACCCTGACATTAGGTAATGGCATTATAAATAAAATTAAACAGAGACTTTACCCTACAGTTAATAAAATAGACGTTAGAACTGACCATATGACAGCCACACAAAAACAACATATAAATTACTTAACCAAAAAGTACCCCCACCTTTTTACGGAACCGGACGAAAAACTTACTTACACAACTACGGTAGTAGGAGAAATCAGGACTTCCTCAGATACCCCAGTTTACACAAAGTACTACCTATACCCCCTCGCGATGAGAGACTTCGTGACATAGGAAATAGAAAATTTGTTAAAGGATGGAATTATTAGACCATTCCGTTCACCCTATAACTCACCCGTGTGGGTTGTACCGAAGAAATTGGATGCATCAGGCCAAAGAAAATACAGATTAGTAATGGATTACAGGAAACTGAATACACTAACAATAGCCGACAAATACCCAATCCCAGAAATTAATGAGGTTATCTCACAACTGGGAAATAACAAATACTTTTCCGTTCTTGACCTGAAGAGTGGCTTCCATCAGATTCCATTAAAGGAATCCGACATTGAGAAGACAGCGTTTTCAATTAATAACGGGAAATACGAGTTTACCAGACTTCCATTCGGTCTAAAGAATGCACCCGCTATATTTCAGCGAGCTTTAGACGACATTTTGAAGGAACATATCGGTAAAACATGTTATGTCTATATAGACGACATAATAGTGTTTGGCAAAGACGAACAGAGCCACCTCCAAAATGTCGAAAAAATTTTTCACACGCTAGAAAAAGCGAATATGAAAGTCCAATTGGACAGTGTGAATTTTTTCGTAAAGAAGTCGAATTTTTAGGATTCATCATATCCCCGCTAGGTATAAAAACCAATCCCGCCAAAGTAAGTGCAATTCAAAATTTTCCATGTCCAAAAACATTGAAAGACCTTAGATCTTTCCTTGGACTATCAGGCTATTATCGGCGCTTTATCAGGGATTATGCTAAGCTAGCAAAACCTCTGACCTCGCTTTTGAGAGGGGAAGATGGACGAGTGTCAAAAAATGCCTCCAGCAAAAAGCTAGTTGTGTTCGATAGTGAGGCCCTAACTGCCTTCAATAATATAAAGACAGCGTTAACTTCAGAAGAAGTAATTTTATCTTACCCCAATTTCAAAGAAGAATTTCACCTTACGACAGATGCATCAAACTACGCTCTAGGTGCTGTCCTCGAGCAATCAGGAAAACCCATTACCTTCATATCCCGCTCACTCAATAAGACAGAAGAAAGTTATGCCGCGAACGAAAAAGAAATGTTGGCAATAATTTGGGCCCTTACTTCACTGAGGAACTATTTATACGGATCCGCTAAAGTTGTAATTTTCACAGATCACCAACCGCTCACCTTTGCATTAAGTAATAAAAACCATAATGGGAAAATGAAAAGGTGGAAGTGCATCCTCGAAGAATATAACTACGAGATGAAGTATAAACCCGGAAAAACCAACGTCGTAGCAGACGCACTTTCGAGACCCCCACAAACTGACATTAATACTCTTACAGTTACAGACCATAGCGACGAAAGCTCCTCACACCTCCTTATTCCGGCCACCGAAGCCCCCATAAACGCTTTTAAAAACCAACTCTTCTTAATGATTGGCAACGAAGATAGCTACTCATTCCAGTTAGCATTTCCAAGTTTCCACAGGCATACTGTTACAAAACCGAATTATTCTAACCAGGACATCATAGACATATTTAAACGCTACCTAGACCCTGCACTCGTCAACGGACTGTATACCACAGAAAGACTGATGGGAAAAATCCAAGAAATATTCCCACTCCATTTTAGCAACATAAAAATTCGCTACACACAAACTCTCCTTCAGGATATCACATCAGAAACCGAACAAGAACAAATAACCATACAAGAGCATCAGCGAGCTCATAGGAATAGCCGCGAAAACAAAACCCAAATTCTACGAAAATTCTATTTCCCAAGCATGCCCGCAAAAATCGAAAAAGTTGTTAAACAGTGCTCAACTTGTCGTGCACATAAATACGATAGGCATCCAACCAAACCACAAATTCAACCGACCCCCATTCCACAGTCCCCAGGTGAAATCGTCCATGTCGACATATATTCCACCGAAAAAAAATTAATTCTTACCGCCATCGACAAATTCTCTAAATATGCCCAGGTGAAAGTAATACCTTCCAGGGTAATAGAACATATCAAAGACCCAATTAGAGAATTAATGATAGCGTTCGGAATCCCCAAACTTGTGATAATCGACAACGAAAAATCTCTTAACTCCGCTTCAATATCATCCCTACTCAGAGACCAAATGTCAATTAACATTTATACCACACCACCCTACAGTAGCACCAGCAATGGGCAAATAGAAAGATTCCATAGTACACTTTCCGAAATAATGAGATGTCTAAAAGCAACTTCCGTAGGAATAACGTTTGAAGAATTACTGTTCAAATCAGTTCAAGAATACAATTCCTCAATACACTCAACGACGAAAAACAAACCAATAGACACATTTTTCGGTAATAGAATCCATAGCGACCCCCAACAGTTAGAACAACAAAGACAAGAAAACATAGCACTACTTAAGAAAAAACAAGAACTTGACCTCTCGTACCACAACAAAAATAGACCTCAAAATAAGGACTTCTCACCAGGAGAAATTATTTACGTTAAAATCAATAAAAGACTAGGTTCCAAATTGACTCCAAAGTATAAAAAGGAGAAAGTTTCGGAAAACCACAGGACAACAGTTAAGACAATATCAGGACGAATAGTTCACAAATCCCTAATAAAAACTTAATTAGTTTTCAGATAAAATGGACCACTACAAACTCTTCATTCTCCTTATAACGATCTCTACTTCTTCATCGGACATACAAATTCTTGACTGTAGTAAATCTCAATTAGTAACAATAGACAATGGACAAGCGAAAATACAGGACGGAACATTCAGACTTATTCATCTCATGACCTAGGAAAATACGAACAATTTCTGACGGAAACCTACGACGACATAACTGGCCAAATCCCTAAAGACAACCTTCTATATCCCGTCCTAAAACATGAAACAATCCAAACGTTCGGAATCCTTAATACCCTAAAACCTATTAATGACATTAGAAGAAAAAGATCAATTGATATATTAGGAACGGCATGGAAATTTATAGCCGGATCTCCTGATCACGAAGACTTAAATATAATAACTAATAATTTGAATAATTTAAATGAAAACAATAACAACCAAGTAGTAATAAACAATGTATTTGAAAAACGTATAAATAATATAACTGGTATAGTAAATAAGATGTTGAATACCATCAGAAAAGATGGTAGTATTGTAATGGAAACTATAGTAAATTTGCAAAACAAAATTAGATTAATAAAAGAAGAACTAATTAATATAGAATACGCCACTCAATGGGCAAATAATGATATAATTAACTCTGTATTATTAAGTAAGGAAGAAATCGAATTTTCAATTAGCAAACTAAAAAAGGAAAAAGTTCCATTTACAAGTGCCGAAGATGCACTAAGATTAGCAAAAATAAACGTTTTGAGTAAAGATATGAAAGTCATTTATATTATTAAAATACCCCTAACATTAAGTGAAACATTCAAAAGAATAATTGTAAGACCCGTTAAGAAAATGAACAATATTATAATTGAAACAAAATACAAAGAAATTCTAAAAGGAAAAGATAAATTATATGGTATCAAAAATAAATGTGAAACTTACAATGATTTAATGATTTGCAAAGAAGCAGATGTCATAGATATTAGTAATGATTTATGCATATCTAGAATAATAAATAGCTTAAATTCTACGTGTAATACCACCAATGACCACCACATACCAACAATAGAAAAAATAAATAAAGTCGTAATTCTACTCAATAAATTCAGCGGTAAAATAGAAGCCGATAAAATGGCACAGGAGATAAACGGGACCCATGTTGTAATATTTTACAACACAACCATTAGAATCAACAATAAAGTATATAGTAATATAGAAGTAATGCCAATTAAATCTATCCCAGCAATATTGCAGCCAACTCCATCAGAGAAGGACCATATCGAGATACTTTCGCTCGAGTCTCTAAAGGACTTACATATAAACAACACACATAAAATAAATTCTCTCAAAAAGGCAACACTATCCATCGGAGGCTTAATATCCATAACATCCGTGATAACAATCGCACTTTTCATTTTGCTAAAGAAAAGATCAATAAAGATACAATACATCGAGAAGGAAGTATTAAAGCCCAAAACAGGTAGTCCGCCACAAGAAAGTAATGACATTCCAACATACGTAAAATTCAACGACTTACCCTTCTATTAATGATTGAGGACAATCATACTTAAGAGGGGAGGAGTTAACACCACACCTTACAATACCTCGATTTGGACAATAACCCCATGGGTTAGTGGCACCGATAACACATCCGGTGAATTCGTTATAACCGCAGACGCTGCATCAGCATTCCACGAACATTTCATCAAATTACTAAATGTAGCGATCAGCAACAATATTACGGTAAACAACAGTCAGCATATTGGTAACCAACATTACGGTCAACAACAGTC
>NW_023458555.1:63944972-63956706 GCF_013731165.1 Rhagoletis pomonella | reverse complement strand
ACAGTCAGCATATTGGTAACCAACATTACGGTCAACAACAGTCAGCAAATTGGTGGTCGACATAGGTGTAATGTAGAAGTAAGAAATATATTGTAATTAATCTTAAGTTGGATTCAAATAAATAAACACATGAGCGGACAAAAGTCCGCGAGCTTTTTTAAAAATAAGGTTTATTAAATAAAACTTTAACTTGTATTTAGGCAGAAATATGCACACATGTACTTATGTATATGAATGTGCATGTAAAAACGTTATCAGTTAATGGAGTATGTACATACATTCATAAGCGTGGGAAATGCATTTTCACTTGAATCCAAAACTATTGCGGCATATTCGTAATTGAAATTAAGTCGACTCTAAAGTTAGTTGCCGCTTTTTTCACAGATATTCCATTGAAAATAATGTAAAAAAGCTATAACTAATTTTAGTGTCGCCTTTATTTTAACTATGAATATTCCCCAATTATTTATGTACATAAATACAAGCATTGCAGTGAAAAATGATCATGCAACACATTTTTTGTCAAAACAAACGTTCATAAAACTCACAAATAAGTTTTCGAGAAAAACAACTTTGAAGTTAGTTAACAAGCGCATTACATTTGTACACTTTTTAGTCAATGTGTCCATATTTAAAATGAATCTGTGAAAAAACTAAGGCAGCTAGAAAACTGCGGTTTTTTGCCTTGAAAATAGCGTAGCATCAACCATGCGAATCGGTAAAAAAGTAAGTCGCTTTTTCCACCCAAAGCGGCGCTGAAATGCCGACGGCAAATCACAATCGATCACAATCACCATTTTACGAAATGAAGAAGATTGGGCTCCAACGTACAATTCATAATGTTTTAAATAAGTAGAGCAATTACTGAAAAAAACACATTCAATGCAAATCCAATAATTTATTTATTTTTAAATATTGTAAGTACAAGTCTTTGTTTTCATATGCTTGTTGGTTTGGTTAACAGATAATAAACATTTAGTTTACAGCTTTTGCAGACTTTGCAGCCCAGTAAAATGAAATTTAACATTTCTCTGTTACGACCCATGGTTGAAACGTTTCAGAAAATAATGAAGAAGAGCAGATTTACGATTTGCATCTTCTCATAATTATACGTTCTCGTACGGCATAACATATTGCAAATATTAAAAAAAAAATGGATACGAGTGTCACTCATCGCCATGAGTGTCGCATACACCCGCCTTCCAACCCATGTGCTCAGAGCTGGGTCGTAATGATTCCTTTAGGAATTAAATTACTCCCAATTACAGATTACAAGGAATTGTAATTAGCAATCAATTCCTTCAGTCCACAGCAAAGGAATCGATTACTTTTTCAATTCCTTGAAGTAATTTCAAATGTAATTGAGTTTTTCTTTAATTCCATTACAAGGAATTTCATATTGTAATTGGAATAAATTACGTGCTAGTAATGTAATTTTTTTTTCCAATTCCTTTGAAAGGAATTGAAAATGTAATTGATTTTTTTTCAATTCCATTACCTGGAATTGCAAGAGTACTTTAGTTTTTCCAATTACTCAAAGGAATTGTAAAAGTAATCGAGAAACTGAAAGTTCATTCACGAATATACAATGTGGAATTTTTGTTGTGGTCAAAGATTAAAATCGAAAGCACACATTGGACATCTTCTATGTATATCTATATATATATAAAAATGTTGTGTTCGTATGTCACGGTCATCAAAACCCGAGAACGGCTGAACCGATTTGAAAAATATTTTTTTTATTATTCGGTATAATACCAGAACCAATGATATCGCAAAAATTTGGTGGGTTGCCACCTATTTTAAAATTTAATTAATTTAAAATCAATGAATTATTACAATATGGGTATTAAGTTAAAGAGGTTTAAGAAAGATAACGGCTGGAAGTATTTTTGACAAGGGTGGCCTCCTATTTGAAAATTTAAACTCAGTCAAATTGTTAAAAAAAATGAAATATTGCCATGTGGGTGTCAAACTAAAGAGTTTTAAGAAGGCTTACTGCCGAAAATATGTTTGAGGAGGGTTGCCATCTGTTTGAAAATTTAACTAAATTACATTGATAAAATAAATAAAATATTACAATATGGGTATCAAATTAAAAAGGTTTGAGAAAGATAACTGTTGGAAATATTTTTGAGGGGGCTGCCACCTATTTGGAAATTGTAACTCAGTTAAATTGATAAAGTAAATGCAATGTTGGCATGTGGGTGTCAAACTAAAGAGTTTTAAAAAGACTTACAGTCTACCATGAACACTTCCAGAAATATGCAATATGAAAAGTTCGGTTTATATGGGAGGTGCCACACGCCATTCTCCAACAATGCAAATTTTTCTCCATGAGTATGGAATTGGTCTTATATATGTATATAGATATCACCATACCCAGCTCTAGTGCTCTACCACAAATATATGCAGTTTGAAAAATTCGGTTTATATGGGAGGTGCCACGCCCCCTTTCTATATCGAAACTTTTTTTTAGCTATAACCATCCTTGGAAAGTCTGCAGTAGATTCCGAAATTTAAAAAAAATCGGTACGGCCTTTCTCGAGCTTTGCGAACAGAAAAAAACGCCTTTCAAAATATATATTAGTATAGACTAGCCAAACTCTGCTTGTTTTGCGGGTTAAAACACTACTACCGATGAAAATCGATGGATAAATAAACAAGTTTGCAAGGTTTAAGTGAAAGTGCAATAATTTTTTGTATGAAATACTAGCAGGAAATTTAACAAAGCTATTGCAATTCAACAGTAAAAAATTTTTTTTTATAAATTTTTCGATTACTTTTTAAATTACTTTGAGGAATGGAATTGGAAAAAAAATCAATTACATTTTCAATTCCTTTCAAAGGAATTGGAAAAAAATTACATTTTCAATTCCTTTCAAAGGAATTGAAATAAAAGAAATTACATTACTAGCACGTAATTTATTCCAATTACAATATGAAATTCCTTGTAATGGAATTAAAGAAAAAACAATTCCATTTGAAATTACTTCAAGGAATTGAAAAAGTAATCGATTCCTTTGCAGTGAACTAAAGGAATTGAATCCTAATTACAATTACTGAGGAATGTAATTGTAATTGTAATGTAATTGCATTTACCCAGCTCTGCATGTGCTGTACAATTTAAAGTTGAATAACTTTGGGGAGTAAATTTATCAAAAAATCTTATTTTTGTTTAGAGAGCGTTCAATTCCCTGTCGGAATTGTTTACCTTCAAATTTCATAGAAAAAAAAGTGGAAATTGAAAAAGTCCAAAAATTCCATGTTATTTAAACGGGGAATGTAGCATGATTTGAATTCGGTTTAATTTGAAAATTTAGAGTTTTTGGATTCGATATTTTTGAGGGCAAAAGTTAAAAACTCATAGGGCGGCAACCTGGAAAATAATAGACGTCCTAATCAACATATATTTAATCATAGAGAAAAATATGTAAGTATTTAATTTTACAGAATCACAAAATTGTCTTCGTTCAAGCGCTACAAAAATCTGTAGAAAATAAAAATACTACATATGTATTTATATGTGTACGCCACTGTGAATTTTAATTCAACCATCGACTGCTATTCCACTCAGCAGCCAGTTCGAGATCGCCCTATCTGAAAATCCTTTTCAAGAACGCCCAATTTCAGAATTTTACTGAAAAACACCCTATCTCAAAATTTGGTTGAAGAATGCCCTGTCTCAGAGATAGGTCGATCTTCCACTCAGCAGTCGACATACAGTTTTGTACTTATTAAGTAATTAATTACCTTGTTTATAACGACACATACAACGCGTTGACCTAGTTCGCTGTGATTCAACTTTCAATACGCTCAGAAATTCAAAAGTGTATTGACTCGGATTTGTTGTCAAATCGTTTTTTTTTTATTTCTCACATCGCACAGTCCCGCCCAAGTGGGCAAAAATCGAAAAATTCTTTGTCTGCAATGTGAACGTGTTTGGTGTTTTTCCAAAAGTAATTTATGCTCTAAAAAGAATTAAATTGTAATTTCCCTATAAAATGAATTATATGCCGCCAGGAAGCCACTAAAGTCGACAAGTTTTATACTAAGAATACTATTAAAAGCAAAGCCAGCTCTTCACCGAAACAAATGCCAAAAATATATTCTTTGAAATAAAATTATGGTTTGACGTTTTTTAATTCCATATATGTAGCTAGTAGAGAGCTACAGGATTAAAAATTTTGGTCCCTGCGGTATTCCAGAAAAACAATTTGTTTTATCAAAATTTAAAAAAATGGTAAATTTTAATGGAATGGAAGAAAAAATATGTATGTAAGAATATGTTATTTTTTATTATTTTATTAAATAGCCCATGTTTTTAGCTTTCGAATGAAGAAATAAAAACCTGTAATTTTTTGCACTTTTTGGAGTAATGCGTTTTTAGCTAATGCATTTTACTTTTTTGTCAGTGCATCAGATCTGCACTATTCGTTCTATATTCAAAAATAAAGTGTCAGATTAATTTATTTATTTTTAATGAGTTGCCACCTGTTAAAAAATTAAATTAAAATTTTTTAATAAGTTAAATGACCTATTTACAGCGCTCTTACACGATGTGTATTTGCATATGTAAATGGTACTTTTTTGTATCTACTCGTATGTAAGTAAATCAAACACGGTATTTTGGTTTGATAATTTTTATTTCCCTTGCTATGCAAGGTGTGACTCTTCTTTGCTGAATCTGCGATTCACACGATTTTGGACTGCAGGCGTTCGTTGTTGCTGGCAAGCGCTTCCGTTGTTATGGCTGCGTTACCTGAGCTGCAGCTGCGCTTTTTTATTTTTACTGATGTAGTTGTTTGCGCTGCGCATACGGATTTTGTTCAGTTGTTGTGTTGCCTACTGCATTATGTTATTTTGCTTTGTGATTGTCGCTGCCTACTGCGGTATGTTAACTATTCCCCCGCTAGAAGAGGAGACGTTGCTCAATATTGCAATGTTAGCGTTGCGTTTCCGTCGCTTGTTGATTATATAGGCTAATACGAAAACAACCAAAGAGGCAATTGTAAGGGCATAAGCTAGAAGCCATTGGGACGATTGTGTTTCAACAAATCCCCTCAATGATGCAATATGTTGCACATTCTTTTGGTTAATATTGTGCAGGTATGGAAGTGACAAAAATATAGTATGGTTTGTCAGGTTCAGGAATTGCGCGGGTGCGGCCTCAGGATACGCGCGTACTATCTTTCGCCAATTGATGTACGTGGTGCCATTAATGGTAACATTCTCTGTAAACTTTATCGTAAATGTTCCATTCAAATTTACTGGGGGAGAATTTTCTTAACGAACTTCGACCAATTTATCGTTTATAACAACTAAGCCGTCGTCAATTTCTTCCACTGGGTCGATATGGTCTGCTGTAATAGTCTGGCAAGGCAGGATGCTGGGCGTTGGCTTAACAAATTTAGAACACAAGAGCTATTTACATTTGAAACTTGACAAAATATAGTTGACAATTACAATTCACAAGTTGTTGATATTTACTGTTACACTTGGAAACTATACAAGTCTCTATCATAATTGATTTACAATTTTCTGATTTCTTACAATTCTGTTCTACTATTGGATATTTAATTAAGAAATAAATATTGTTATAGTTTTGTAAAATTTTTAATTTTGAGACTTTTAGTAAATCGCTTATTGTGATATTTGTAGAGTGCTCAGTTATTAGTAAGTTTTTAACCTCATCACTATTTAACAATATTGGATTGATTAACTGTATCTTCCCCAAGGTGACTGAATACAAAGCTGATTCTATTTTGTCTATTAACACTATGTTCCTTGTTGATATCAGTTCGGAGAGGTGCCCCGTGTCAAGCTCATGTTTTTGTGTTGTGCTAATTATTTTGTTTACGGTGTCAGTTAACTGGTTTATTTTAACTTGGAACTGGCTATTAATGTAAATCTGTTGCTGATTTGCTTCGATCAAGGAGTCCGTTCGTGTTTGAAGTTGGTTGAAGTCATCGAAATCGGGAGTTCCCGCTACATATTTGAGAGCAGTTCCCAAAAAGTTAATGCTACGGGAAAGTCGGTGGTGAATCCTTAATGAATCTAGTAGTTGTAATATGCGGTCTATGTCCAGCTGCACTATTTTCCTAATGTGGGACTGTGGAAAGTTCTCCAGAAGGTCGTGCGTTTTTTCGGCGATGTTCTCGTAAATGGTCGTGATATGGTTATATTGGCTATAGATGGCAACCTCTCCATCCGATATAGGGATGTAAACTGAGTCAGTATAATTAAAAATTTCCGACCGCGCTAATGCAGCTGCCGTTAGAATCAGGAGGCTATTAATAAAAAAAATTATCTTAGATTAACTTTATGAATTCTCTTGCCGTCAAAAGGGATTGTGGTTCCCAAATCTTTTTCCACTATTTTTTCTGTGTATAGTTTACTGAGTTTATTACCCAGTCTTCTATTAGATTTTATAAAAACCTTTTCGCCTGGCTTAAAAATTTTAGTTTGCCTATTTCTGTTGTGGTAGCTAAGTTCAGAGTTTTGCGCTTTTATTAAGTTGTTTTTAATTCCGTCCAAGCATTTTGTTGATGCGGAGTGAATTATGTCGATGTTACGGAGTGTATTGTCCTGTTGTATTTGTAATTCGCGAGTAGAATAAGATCGTTCGTGTCATTTAGTTCCTGGCTTAGTTTAATACACCGGCTGATTTTCGAAAGAGTTCCGTGAAATCGTCCGTTCGTTCTGCTATGGTGTGGTGGTGTCGTAAATATCGAAATATTAAAATGATCTTTTAGCAAGGATTTTACTTTCATAGAGTTTAGTGACTTTTCGTTATCACAAACAAGGGTTTTAGTGTCTTTGAAAAAGTTCATAATTCGTATCAAGGGTTCCTTTATATCGACTATTGACCTAGAGGGAATAGACTGAACTATAGAAAATTTTGAGAGTTTGTCGATGCAAGTTCGGCCGAAAATACTGGGAAAATAGCTACATACCTCAACCTAACAAACCTAAAACAACTCATATAATTCTCGTAAATTGTATACCAATCAATTTAGTTTACATGCACCTATGTAATTAAATTTTGTTAATATTTCTATTTTAATGTAACCGTTTAGTATATAATACTAAAGGCCCTGCAGCCAGCGCTCCTATTTTATAGTGCATTAACAATTGTATTGTTTTTCCACACGTAATAAAAAAAAAATAAAAACAAAAAAATAAGATGATCTTTTAGCAAGGATTTTACTGTCATAGAGTTTAGTGACTTTTCGTTATCACAAACAAGGCTTTTAGTGTCTTTGAAAAAGTTCATAATTCGTATCAAGGGTTCCTTTATATCGACTATTGACCTAGAGGGAATAGACTGAACTATAGAAAATTTTGAGAGTTTGTCGATGCAAGTTATGTAATGCTTATTATCCGTTGAAAAAATATCCACACGTAGAATTTCTCCGGGCTTGCTAGGGATTGGCGTCCTTCCCATTTCAGGGTTTGGCGGGTGGCGCTGATATTTGGCTTCCTGGCAAATTATGCAATTAAGTAAAATTTCTTTTAACATTTTGCGCATGTTTGGAAAATAATAGTCTCTTAAGACTTGCTTCATAGTTTCTTTAAGAGACCGATGAGCTCTATTATGTTCCGCGTACAGATTTTCTTTTTGATCATCCTCGTTAAAGATGTCAGTTACCAAATTTTTTGTATACACGAATTTGACAGATGTAAAACCAGCTTTAACTCTGTTTTGAATTTTTCCTAATACAGATAGGTCGCACAGCAATCCATTGGTAACGTTGGGATTGATGCAGTCCTTTAATTGATCAGAAACATTGTCTATATTCTGAAAAAATGATATAGTGCCTGATGCGTGATTGGAATAGAATTTTTGTGGTTTTTGAATTTGTATCTCCACTTTCGAGAACAATCTGATTTACGAATGAATTGATCGGGTTCGCAACCGAGGAAATTACTTCTGTGGACGATTCTTTACTGTGAATAGTCTCGCCGTCTGAGTGAGACATGGCTTTGGGTTCTAAACTGTTTATATGCTGCCTTGATAACGCGTCTGCGACAACGTTTTCTTTGCCTAGTTTGTAATGAAATTTAGGGGAGAACTCTTCCACGAAGGCTCTCCACCG
Source organism: Rhagoletis pomonella (assembly GCF_013731165.1). NCBI lineage: Eukaryota > Metazoa > Arthropoda > Insecta > Diptera > Tephritidae > Rhagoletis > Rhagoletis pomonella. The sequence goes on along the minus strand of NW_023458555.1, from coordinate 63,948,607 downwards.
CTTCAATTTCGCATTCGGACTTTTATCCGATATCAAAAAAGTGAGCGGTTAATGGTCGGTAAAGATGTTGATATTGTTTGCCCCATATAGATAGTTTCTAAGTTTCTGAAAGGCCCAGATAATCGCGAGAAGTTCTCGCTCATTTGTAGCATAGTTTTCTTCTGTTTGCGACAAAGTGCGCGATATCATAGTGATGGGTCTGCCTCGTTGTGAAGGGACTGCACCTAAGGCGTGAGATGACGCGTCTGTGGTCAGATCGAAAGGCTTTTCGTAGTCGGGATAAAGGAGAATGTCCTCTGAAGACAGAATATTCTTGATTTTTCGGAACGCTTCATGGGCTTCATCGTCAAATGTAATTTTTATGTTTTTAGAAGAGTTGGTGCCAATTGTTCCATTTTCGCCCCCGTAGATATTTTGTGAGGGGTTTGGCAATCAGTGCATAGTCTTTAATAAAGAACCTATAATAGCTAGACAAGCCTAAAAAGGAACGCAATGCGCGGAGTGTTTTTGGAACCTCGTAGTTGGTTATGTCTTTTACTTTATCCTTTGATGTTCTAATGCCATCTTTCGAGATAACAAATCCTAGAAATTCAACCTCCGATTTAAAAAATTGAGTTTTTTCCAAGCAGACCCTCATGTTGGCTGAATATAATTTTTCAAGCACTCGGCTGACGTCCTGCAGGTGAGTTTCGTTATCATTGGAAAAGATGATGATGTCATCTATGTAAACGTGACATGTTCTCCCGATATGCCCCCTCAGTACGTCGTCAATAGCTTGCTGAAAAATGCTCGGCCCATTCTTTAACCCAAATGGTAATCTACAAAACTCGTACTTTCCGTTATTCACGGAAAATGCGGTTTTTTCCCTGTCCTTCTCAGCAAATACAATCTGTGAAACCCAGATTTCAAGTCTATTGTCGTAAAAATTGATGATTTCCCTAGGTTTGAAAGGATTACGGATGTGTCAGGAATTGGATACTTATCGCTTATGGTTTTTTCGTTGAGCTTTTTGAAATCCATGACCATGCGCAGTTTTTTCTTTCCTGTGTCATCTGTTCCTTTTTTATGAACCACCCAAGCTGGACTATTATATGGTGAGCGTGATGGTCTAATTTAGTGTTGCCAGATTTTTTATGCGCGAAATCAGTATATTCGACTTTTTCATGCTAAAAAAATCCGTACTTTTCAGTACATTTTTATTAAAGCAAAATCATGAATGTTAGTAACAGAAAATAACTTGAAACGCCTGAGCTCTTGCTTTTAACAATATTTTGGTATATAAATAAAATATAGTTCATAAAAAATTGAAGTGTTATTCATTTTAACATGGGTGTACACATTATACACAGGAGCAAATAAATTATTTTATATTTGTGACTTTTTGAATAGCAATAACACTGTACGGCAAAATCAACATTTTTTCTGGGTATTGGACCAAACCAATTTTTTAACAGATTGAGTAATAGGTAAAAAAAAATTTAGCCTCCGAAATAGAGATATGGGCCTTCGAAGTTCGAAATTGGACCTTTGATAAAAAATTATTTTTAATTACTGTATGTAAACTACCAAAAAAAGTAAAAACATAGTCGTGGTACGCCCTTTTCTCTTATTTAAATGATATATAACTTTTTCTATATTACAGGTGCTATAAGGGGTCAAAGGTCGGGTCTTCGAAAAATAAAAACCTTATATTTCAAAAAAGTTTGAACTGATTTTTAAAAAATGAATATCGTCGTAAACGTGATTACACCCGCTTTCTGCTGACATGCAATTTGTATACTTCGTATGTATAAATCTGAGAAAAAACATGTAAAAGAAAAACCTACCTTTTTTTATAAAAAAATATTTTAAATAAAAACGCCATACGGGTTCACTAGTAGTTCATAAAAATATAAAAATGTTATTCATTTTAACATGAGTGTACACATCATCGTGCACAGGAACCAATAAATTATTTTAAATTTATGACATTTTTGATTGGCAATAATGAGATCATTCCCATTTTCAGGGTTTAAATAGTCAAAGAATTATATACATTTCATTTTAAAATTACTTTTAATTTGAAGTTCACTTTCAAAAGTGTTAATTAGAAGCCGGTTTCTCTCTTTGCGCTAGGAAGCAAACTTTATTCTTAAGATCCTCTCTTACTGTAAAAGAGTACCACTTTTTAAGGAGTTCATCTATATTTGCTCATGGCTTAAATAATTTTTCAACTACGCAAAAACTGTGAAAGACTAAGAATTCGCTAAAAAGAGTATCTAACTCTATGTCTTGTATGCAAAACTCTTTTACAGAGTCAGTAAATTGAGAAAAAGGGGTTGTAAGGTATAGGCAAAAGCCATTCGAATATTGAAATTTATTGTTATTAAACTGAAAGTTATTTTCCAGATAATTAACAACACTCGACAAAAATTTAAGCCTTCTTTTTAAATAATTTAAGCTCCATCATATTATCGCAACTGGTACGTAGCGACCCGGCGATATGCCCATAATTTCTTGGGCATATCAAACATTATCTAAAACATGTCAACTATAATTAAATTATTTTCTTCTTATTTTTTACAGTACATTTTAAGGAAGTTCCAACGTTATGTAAAAACCTTAAGAAAATACTAAAGTATTTTGTTTGAATAGAAAATTCAGTACAAATCAGTACAAATTTTGAATAATCAGGACATTAGCGTACTGATTGAAGAAATGAATAAAATCAGTACAAGAGTTGAAAATCAGTACTGTACTGATAAAATCAGTACGTCTGGCAACCGTAGTGTAATTATACCATCACGCAAGAGATTGTTAACTTCCTCAGTAACGAATTCAGATGCCATTGGATACGGGTATGATTTGGAGTAAACTGGGTCATCATTGCTTGTTCTGACAGTTGCCACAATATTTGTGTTCAACGGCAAGGACTCATTTGGGTCAGAAAAAATGGCAGCGTATTTCGCTTTTAATTGTTCAATATCCCCATTTGCTATTATACTGTTAACATCGCTACAATGAAAATACATTAGCTTTTCTGAACCGTTTACATGAAACAAAATTCCCTTTCTAATATCCAATCTAGCATCTATCTTTCGAAGGAGGTCGTAACCAATTATACCGTCAAAGGTCTTGAGCGTAGGTATGATAAATAAATCGGAGTTAGTATTGAAAATATTTATGGTGCACTTACTGGTAATTTTATCAGTGCCATGAATGGAGCTAACTAAAAATGGGGACGAAGTAGGTTTTATACCCTTCCAGTTTGCATTTTTTACATAATTTTTTGACGCACCCGTGTCCAATAGAAATTTTAGTTGTTTTCCTTCGAATGCCCTGCTAACATATGGTAGCAGGGATTTACCCCTAAAAAATTGATCTCGTCGGATACTTTCTCTGGATCTGCAGCATCGGTATAAAAGTTTTCATTGTCTGCACCGTCGTCATATCTGTCTGGCTGGTAGTAGTAGTCGGCATCCTCGATTTTCGGTTGAAGGATATTGTTCTAAATGGTTTATGCGTTGTATCTTGTTATTATTAAACGATCGCTATCGCGTTGTCTTTTCTGCGCTAGCTGCATATCGGAGCTCTTTGGGTATTGATTCCCAAAGGCTATCGTACCTGAAGGAAAAGCTTGGGGGTTAGAAGAAGTA
>NW_023458555.1:63932917-63944962 GCF_013731165.1 Rhagoletis pomonella | reverse complement strand
TTCAAAATTTACTTTTCTCTTATTAATTTAATCTTTCTATCTATTGTAACGAAGCGTTTTTGCTTGCCCCGATGCTTCTTCTAAAATGCTAGGGTTCGTTACAATAAATTTGTACTTTCGGAGCTCTGGTAAATCGTAATTTATTATTTAATTTTCCTTAATTTCTATAAAAGAACATATAACAAATAACAATTTAAAACATTCGGTAGCGTCACTTGCAGTGACTGGGTAACGGCTCCTTGCCCCGTCATGAGCCCGTTAGGCTGTAGTGGCGTGACTTTGGTACTGGTGGGCAGCGCTCTGCTGACGCCGCTGAGTGGTGCGCTGCTAACGTCTATAAGCGGAGTTCTGGCCGCGTCGGTATCTAGCGCTCTTGCAAGGTGGGTTGCGCTCTGGTCGTGTCGGTGAATGGCGTTCTAACAACGCTGGTGGGTAGCGTTCTGGTGACGCCGGTGTGCATTGCTCCGGTGACGCCGGAGAGTAGCGTTCCAGTTGCGTCGAGATGTAGCGCTCTCAACAATGCAGATGAGTGGTACTTTGGTGGCGCCGGGAGTAACGTTTTACTCGCGCCGCTGGGCGGCGCTCTGGCGAAGTCGACAAGTGGCGCTCTATACGCGCCGGAGAGTACCGCGCTAATGACGCCGGAGAGTATAGTTCCACTCGCGCCGTTGGGCGGCGCTGATAAGTGGCGCTCTGTTCGCGCCGGAGAGTCGCTCTAGTGGCACTGTTGACGCCGCTCTGCTGACAGCGCTCTTGTAGGCGCTGTCGACGTCCCTCTGCTAACGGCGGGCGAGCGGATGTCGCCCGTACGCGGTGCCACGAGAGCCTGTGGTGAGAGCGTGTGTAGCTTGTGGCGCTGCCACTGGAAGGTGACGTCCAGCCCGACGCTCAAGCCGGTGCAGCAGAAATCACCCTACCAGCCGCTGTTGCAGAAGTGGAATCAAGCCCGACGCTCGAGCCGGTGCAGAGGAAGTCACTTCTCGCCAGTGGCCGTATGCTCACGACCACAGTCTCGTGCTCACTGACTGGTTTCTTGTCGTGCTACTCCTTTAATAGGCTATGTGTTTGATGTTGCTTGGTCGCGCAGCTACATGTTGCTGTGTGATGTTGCGTTGTCATGTCGAGTGTTGCTATGACTTGTGTTGTCGTGGTTTGCTGCGTGGCCAGTTGCGCTGACTTGTGTTGCTGTGGTGTGACTGGTATGGTTGGTGGTGCGGGAGTTTGTGTGGGTTAAATTCTCTGGGGACATTTAGTCCTCACACTTCCCCCCTGCTTGGTGGTCTGGAACTCCCCTGGCTTTGGGTGGATGTGTGCGCCCTAGTGGTGTACGGTTACCCGGTAGTCTTTGGTGCTGAACCTCAGCCGGGGTTTGCATGCGCGTGAGGTGATATCTCTGAGGTTCCGACGGATTCTGTCCGCTATTGTCGGAAACTAGTCTAATGCCGGTCCCTCTGCATCGCTGATGAGGATGCTTCTTCCCTTTGGTGGCACTGTCGGCTGTTTCTCCGTTCGGGATACGGGCTGCTGAGGAGATAGGGATGACCTGATTAGTGTTCGTGGTGGTATAGTTGATGGATGGTGGATTGGTAGTGGAGCATGCGACGGTGGAGCGATCATAGTGGTTGATTCGGCCGGTGATGGCGGCAGTCGAATCGGCGAGGCGGTAGCGGGTGTGTCGTGGTGCAGTGGCGAGTGCGGTTGTGGTGGCGGCGGCTCTGCGACTTGGCGTCCACCTGCGTGCTGCCGCCCGCTTGGGGGCTACCATATCGGCCGTGAATGGCTCTGCGATGCATCCTGGTGCGCCTGGCCCGATGAAGGGCATGGCCCTCTCGGTGGTCTCCAGTACGTATACCCCGCAGTCTCCATGGTTTTCCTGTTGTGGGACCCTCGGGTAGACTTCTTGAACCTCGAAGCCTCCCCCGCCGTACCTCTGGGTATACTCCCATTGTAGGAACTCTCCCCACGTTGCAGTTGCGTGGACGACTCCGCCCCTAACCCTAGAATCCACGGTCCACAGGTAGCGTTCCTTCCAGCATTCCATATCGAGGAGATGGTGGGTGGTCTCCCGGTTCGCCAGGACCAGCCGGTACCAGTGTCCGGCCGTGTTGTGGGGCGCTAGCACCGCCCGCTTGCCGAACAGGTCCGTTTTTCGCAGCCAGCGATGGATGCGCCGATACTATTCCTCCGGGTTTCCTTTCTGCGTTAGTTGCCACACCACAAAAGGGCTGAGTAAGGTGGCCCGTGGTCGCAACTCAGCTTCTAGCCCTCTCGCCCATGCGTCCATCACTGCATCTGTCAACCATCGTGTCCCCTTTAACGAACGTAGGTCCACCGGGTATATTGCGATGCTGCCTGGCCCTGGCGGGTATGCCAGTACTGGCTCTTGCTGCTCCCGTAATGTTGTCTCTTCACCTGAGGAGAGTTGGACGGCCGGTGATTATACTCGCCTCGCGGGTATCTGGTCGCTGGCTAGGGAGGTCGACGAGTTAACCGGCCCCTCGCTCGAGTCGTCCGAGCTGTCACTTGAGCTAGTCATGCTATCGTCCGAGCTAGTCGTACTTCCCCTCGACCCACTACATTCTGTTGAGTTGCTGCTCATGGAACTCTCCTCGGTACTGATGTCTCGCTCTGCTGCGACTACCAAGGCGTCGTGCGTACCGGCCGTTATCCTGCAGAGAATACATTCGGGCGTTAGTACGGTATGCCTTATAGGGTGCGCCCTTGCGGCGGCTTCAGCCCAGGTGGCAGTGCGCCCGGCGCGTTGTTGAGTGTGGACGGCTCGCCGAGCTGCCATATGTACGACGGCTGTGTGCGTGACGGTCGAGTGTGTGGCGGCCGTCGGAGTAGTGGTCATCGGCGCCGTGAGGGCGCGAGTGGTGCCGGCGCCGGTATATGCGGAGGATCCTGGCGTGGGGTTCCTAGGCATGAGCGTGCCACTAACGCTGCTGGGTGCAGCGACTGCAGTAGTGGCAACGGATATCCGCTGTCTAGTTTGCATGTTAGTCATGTGCGCTGCGGCATCGTGGATGGTGGCGACGCGTGTCGTCCCGACTGCAGCGTGGGCGTTGACCGCCCGCATGGCTGCGATGCGGCGCGCGGTGGCACTACCCGTCAGCTCCGTGTATCTCGCGGCAGCGTCGGCTGCGTCGGCGCGTGCCGTCGCGGCGTTTCGTATGCCGGTAGTGGGCTGTGTAACCCTAGTACCTGGGTGCGAGGACGTTTCGCTTCCTCCTCCTCTATGCGTTCGCGTATGCGTTTGATGCTGATCGCCCATCTATTATTGACGTCCATTTTATGGGTTTCTCTCCTTTTTTTTTTGCTTCCGAAATTCTTATGTTCACTCTCTGGTGGTTCGCGGTTGAATGGCTGGTTGGAATGACATACGAAATTAAAGTTGGTTAATTAATTCACTTATTTGTGTGGTCGTTCTCTTTTTTTTGTGTGTTTCCTTGTGTCTATATGGCCTCGCTGGTATGATACGTCTTTAATTCCATGATATTGGCCGTCCTTTCGCTCCCTCCATCGGTCTTGCGTAACTGGACGATCACCGGTGATATGTACCTCAGGATTTTGTAGGGGCCGTCATATTTGGGTGCCAATTTCGCTGCGAATCCGTCAGCGGCCTTGGATAGATGGTGTTCCTTGACGAGAACTAGTTCGCCGACCCTACGGGTCCATTTTCGACGTCTGAGGTTGGAGTGGCGGGCCTGGTCCGTCGCCGCTCTCTGCATGTTTTGCCGGACAATCCTGAATGCCTCCTGCATCCTGCTGGACTTCTCCTCGGCAGTAGGGGGAATAGTGCACATCCCAATGTTGACCTCGTCAAAGAGTGCTCCGCGTCTCATTGGGACAAGCTCCACCCACTTGCTGAAACGGTCGAAGAACACCAATAGCATGGTGTTGCCATGTGTAGATCGCGGTAGGGGTCCGACGAAGTCTGTTCAGATCGTTGCGAAAGGCTCCGAAGCCACCTGTGAAAGCATTTTTCCCGCGGGTTTCTGTTGCCCTTCCTTGTATTTTTGGCAGGAATCACACTAGCGGCTGATGTCACGAAACATACCTGGCCAATAATATCGGTTGGAAATCCGCGCTACTGTCCGCCGGATGCCCATGTGGCCGGCGCTGAGAACATCATGGTTCTCCTGTAATACCCGCTGGCGAAAAGGGGTTGGTACACATAACTTCCAGGGCACTGCTTCCTCATCCTCGGCACGGGATATGGCGGTAGAGCTGTCCGTCCTGCACCATACAGTCCGAGTATTTCTCCGGATTAGCGCGTACTTCGCCCACACGCTTATGCTACCACTTGCATTGTGGTTCCGCCGTTATCGCTTGCCGGAGGGTCTCCAGTGGTTGCCGTGATAGGGCGTCCACGATCAGATTGAGCTTCCCCTTTCGGTATTCTATGTCAAACGTGTGCTGCTGCAACTCCAGGGCCCACCCCGCTATACGGCCGGAGGGGCTCTAGATCGAGTTCAGCCACTTCAGCGACATGTGGTCGGGGATCACCTTGAACCTGTATCCCTCCAAGTAGGGCCTCATCTTCCGAATTCCCCAAACGATGGCAAGGCACTCCTTCTCTGTGGGCGAGTAGTTGGCCTCCGCTTTGTTCAATTTCCTGCTGGCATAAGATATTGCGCGTTCGCCTCCTTCTAATTCTTGTGTCAGTACCGCTCCCAGGCCAAAGTTACTACCGTCCGTCTGTAGGGTAGATTGCTTGTTAAAATCCGGACACGCGAGTATGGGGGCCTCGGTGAGTTTCCGCTTGAGGGTGTCGAAGGCCTCTTGTTGTTCTACTCCCCACTTCCAGTGCTTACCCTTTTTCAGGAGCGCAGTTAGTGGTTGGCTTAACGTGGCGAAATCGGGCACGGAGCGACGATACCACGAAGCTATCCCGCGGTAATGGCGTACTTCCTTCACGTTAGACGGTGCTTTTAGTTCTTGGATCGCGGCTACCTTCTCGGGTTCAGTGTGGATTCCCTTGTCTCTGACCACATGACCCATGTATCGGAGTTCCTTCTTGAAGAAGTCGCACTTCTCGGGGTTAATGCGGAGTTTCGCGCGTTGTAGTCGTGCTAGTGCTTCTCGTAGGTTTCGTACGTGCTCCTCGAAGGTGGAGCCAATGACAGCGATGTCGTCTAGGTAGGCGAAAGCGTAGGGTTCCATTTCTGGGCCGATGACCTGGTCGAGTGCTCTCTGAAATGTTGCTGGCGCGGAGTGCAAGCCGAACGGCATGACGCGCCATTGAAATAATCCGCACCCCGGCACGGTGAAGGCCGTGTATGGGCGACTGTTCGGTATCTGTTGTATTCTGGGTAAGGGGTATGCGTCGGGTACTGATCGGGCATTTAGTTTCCGATAATCCACACACAACCTCCACTTACCATTTTTCTTTTGAGCCAACACGATGGGCGCGCTATGCGGACTACAGGAGGGTTCGATGCACCCCTTGGAGAGAAGCTCGTCGATCTCTGCGTTGATGATGGCCTGCATCGCTGGGTTGCGCGGAAAGTACCGCTGCTTGATGGGGCGGTCGTCGGTCATGACGATCCTGTGCTCCGCCAAGTTGGCAACTCCGCTCATGGTCTCAAACTTCTATAGTTCTTCCGCTAGGAAGTCGCGTATTCGTGTTGCCTCATCCATATTGTTACCGTGGGGCATACCCGCGGAGGTATGCTCATCGACGCGTCCACTGGGGTCGTGATGGTCGACTCTGTTGATCCTATCGCTCCCGGATGTGCCCTTCCTTCGGTGCTTTCACTTAGTCGCCCTCTGCGGGATGGTATTTCTTACTGCAGTTACGGTACTATACTCCGTGGTCTGTGAGGTAACGGGCGGTGCCGGCTGTGTAGTCGGTTCGGTGAGTACGACGTGTTGACCGCCGCAGGATACTGCAGCTCCCATGCTTCCCAACGTGTTCAGGCCGAGTATGAGGTCGTCTATTGCGACTGGCATGATGTATAGCACTGCGGGGTGCATCGCTTGTCCGAGACGAACCTGGATCTTCCTTGCTACTGGTACCGTCCTGGCCTCGAAAACCTTGCTACTGGAACCGCCGGCCATGTGTACCTCGAAGACTACCGTTATTCTTTCTCCGCTTCCTAAAGTTGCCATATATTCCGCTAGAGTGGTGGATATGAAACTCTTCGAGGCGCCGGTATCGATGACGGCCTCGACTAGCTCCCTAGCCAAGTAGACCAGGGCGTATAGTCGACCGTAATCCTGACGCATGGTTATGGGCGTCTCGGCGCTGGGTTCGGTGGGCTCACCGCGCCGTGTTCTTAGTGGAGCCCTCCGCCGTTTCCCTGACGCCGGCAACAGCATTCGATCGTGCGGACATTGGCTCGACCGCACTCCCAACAGAATAACTTCCGTGCATTGCGGCATCGCCTGGCATAATGTCCTTCCTGCCCACACCTCCTGCATACGGTGTTGGGCTCGAAGCTCTGGTTCCTGGATACGCCATGACGCTGTGTGTCCATCGCTGAGTGGTGTGACGTAACTGGCGGGTGGTGTTGTGTCGTCCGCACCTGTGGGGTGCGATGAGATGATCCGCCTGGTTGCGTGGTGGTCCTCATCGGGTTGTCGCCGGTGACATGCCTTGCCACCTCTCGTCGTGATGTTTCCGCCGTCCGTCTGTGACCTTCGTGGATACATTCGTACTCCTCCGGGAGCGTGAGTAGTTCAGATAGAGTGGTGAAATCCCGCCGCCGAATATATAACAAGTAGTCGGGGTGGCTGTTGCGGAAAATTCTTTCCAATCGCTACTCGCCGCTATAGCCGAAGTGTCGCATCAGGTTTTGTATCGCGATTACATACTCCTTATATTTCTCCCGTGGGTGCTGCCTTCTCTGCCGTATATCGTCCTCGAGGCGTTCGAAATACCGAGTTGGCCACTCCACTCCAGTGTTCGTTGTTGTTGCGGTACCAGTGAAGAGCGGTGCCGCACAGTAGCTCGGGCATGGTTTTCGGGAGGAGGTCTACGTTCAAGGCATACACCTCGGCCAGCTCCTCCAATCGCTCCACAAAAGCTAGCGGGTATCGTCCACCGTCATATTTTACTGGCCACTTCCTTACCTGGTCGATGATAGGTGCAAACGTGTGGGTCGGTGCCTGATTTTCGGGGTTGGCTGTACCTGCGTTCGGCTCGACGGTTGTTGTCGGCGGGTGCTGGTACATTGGTGGCTGATGTGATGGCAGCTGGTGCTGGTGTAGCGGTACCGCCAACTGGCTCTGTGTCGTGTTTTCCATAGGAGTAGTCGTACTCCCCGTACGTTCATCTGGTGGTACTGGCGTCTTCTGCTTCTCCCCGTCTTCCGAGGCAACCTCGTTGTCTCTGTTGGTGATTTCCATCGCCTGGAATTTGGCATAGATCTCTGGGTCAGTGTGCGCCTTGAGGCCAGCGCCGTTATGCGCTGGCGTATTTCTCGGGCAGTACCCGCGCACTCGATTCCCAATTCCTGTGCGATGGATACTAGTTGCTCCTTGGGTATATCATCTAGCCATGCTGTGTTGATTACTTCCGCCATTTTGTTCGTATCAAACATATAATAATTTTTCCTTTGCACGCGTACGATCTACTCAGGTCCCTGCTCGGGCGCCAATTGTAACGAAGCGTTTTTGCTTTCCCCGATGCTTGGGGATGGAATGCTGGGGTATACTCGCCGTGTCCAGGGTTCGTTACAATAAATTTGTAGTTTCGGGGCTCTGGTAAATCGTAATTAATTATTTAATTTTCCTTAATTTCTATAAAAGAACATATAACAAATAACAATTTGAAACATTCGGTAGCGTCACTTGCAGTGACTGGGTAACGGCTCCTTGTCCCGTTAAGAGCCCGTTAGGCTGTAGTGGCGTGACTTTGGTACTGGTGGGCAGCGCTCTGCTGACGCCGCTGAGTGACGCGCTGCTAACGTCTATAAGCGGTGTTCTGGCCGCGTCGGTATCTAGCGCTCTTGCAAGGTGGGTTGCGCTCTGGTCGTGTCGGTGAATGGCGTTCTAACAACGCTGGTGGGTAGCGCTCTGGTGACGCCGGTGTGTATTGCTCCGGTGACGCCGGAGAGTAGCGTTCCAGTTGCGTCGAGATGTAGCGCTCTCAGCAATGCAGGTGAGGCCCACCGATGAGTGGTACTTTGGTGGCGCCGGGAGTAACATTTTACTCGCGCCGCTGGGCGGCGCTCTGGCGACGTAGACAATTGGCGCTCTATTTGCGCCGGAGAATACCGCGCTAATGACGCCGGAGAGTATAGTTCCACTCGCGCCGTTGGGCGGCGCTGTTAAGTGGCGCTCTGTTCGCGCCGGGGAGTCGCTCTAGTGGCGCTGTTGACGCCGCTCTGCTGACAGCGGTGAGAAGCGCTCTTGTAGGCGCTGTCGACGTCCCTCTGCTAACGGCGGTGCTGACTGCGGGCGAGCGGATGTCGCCCATACGCGGTTCCACGAGAGGCTGTGGTGAGAGCGTGTGTAGCTTGTGGCGCTGCCACTGGGAAGGTGACGTCAAGCCGGTGCAGCAGAAATCACCCTACCAGCCGCTGTTGCAGAAGTGGAATCAAGCCCGACGCTCGAGCCGGTGCAGAAGAAGTCACTTCTTGCTAGTAGCCGTATGCTCACGACCACAGTCTCATGCTGACCAATGTTGCGAGAACTTTCCGGGCCAACCGGCTAGATTGGCAAAAAACCGGCTAAAAACGGCTAAACTGTTTCAACTAAATTTCACATGTTTTATTTAAATAAATCATAAGTAGAAAGACTAGTTCTTGGGGAGAAGTTGCAAATTCAAGCTGGCAAAAATTTGCAATTAGAAAAAACATATGAATGTGGCACATGGTTGCATTTTTTGTCGCCAATAATTTGAATAAACAGGTTCGTCAAATTTAAAAATTTACAAACTTGAGCGATTTTTAATAAAAAATTTAAGTAAATACTTGTTTACTTAATCAGTTTAGTTAATTCCAATGATTTGAAGCGTACTCGTAACGCAATCTCAACCAGAGTCGATATAGGAAACGCTACAGTTAGTACGGCAAAGAAATTGAAACGTATGTTGAAGAAAGTCGGAGTAGCAAGAAATATACATGTAGATCGTGTTTTTTGTCCCTCTGAAAGAACTTTAAAATTCTATACAATTTTCTTATGTTTTAAATGCAACCGTGGACACTAGCTGGCAGAGAAACTTGCAAGTTCCTGCAAATTTGCGTTCGTGCAGAAATTTGCAAGTTTCTCTATTTGAGAGAGAATTTGGGAGCTTTTTTTCTTACTAGCTGATATTTTGAGTGATTATTTTCGCTGGATTTTCGACGAACAAACCTATTGTCTTCCTAGAGAGTTTTGCTTTACATAGAAATTTGTGCTCTTTTATTTTCATTTTTATGCATTTCAGTGCTGGTTCTTTTAATTCAAGTTGGCCTTCGGTTTGTGGAATTTAAATAAGTTCTCAGGAAAAAAAGTTAGTTTAAATAAGGCCATATGTGTACATAGCGCTTGAAAATATCCATTTTTCCTTTGCCTTAAAACTTTAAGCGTGGGCAACAATGATGTTTTGTAATTAAGGCAGAATAGAATATACGCTATCTGGGAAGACAATACCTGTAACATTTATTCTTGGCAGTATATCCAAACACAAACGCCTGTTATGCGTACAGTGAAACAATTTGTTATTTTCTAAGTTTGCGAATAAAACTTCACACTTAAATTTTAGTCATTGATAACAAATATTTTATGAGGAAAGTCCCTGTTACGACCTTCTTTAGAAAAAAAAATATTTGTTTAAAATAAAAATAATCAAATCGGCCCAATTTTATATAACCCTGCCTCCATGATAACGCTAGTAGCCATTTCTAACAGATTTTGGGTCGATTAGTCAAAAATGGAAACATATATACATATTTTAATTTTAAGAAAACAAAGAAATAGCAAAATCGGCTAAAAACGGCTAATTTTTTTTTACAAAACGGCTAACAAATCGGCTTCCGGCTAAACCGAAATTTCTCCGGCTGTTTGCTATTGCAACCGGCTAAATCTAGCCGGAAAACGGCTAAAATGGCAACACTGGTGCTGATTGACTGGTTTCTTGTCGTGCTACTCCTTTAATAGGCTATGTGCTTGATGTTGCGTGGTCGCGCAGCTACATGTTGCTGTGTGATGTTGCGTTGTCATGTCGAGTGTTGCTATGACTTGTGTTGCCGTGGTTTGCTGCGTGGCCAGTTGCGCTGAATTGTGTTGCTGTGGTGTGACTGGTTTGGTTGGTGGGGCGGGAGTTTGTGTGGGCTAAATTCTCTGGGGACATTTAGTCCTCACACTATCTATCTATCTATCTTTCTTAATTCTATGGAGCACTTTACTTACAGTTCCATGCTAAAGTAATTTTTTCCAGGTCCTTTATTCCGGTAGGGGAAGACGGCGTATTCGTCCTGTCCCTCGTAGGCTACGATCCGGCTTGGCGTGCAAGGCCTCAATTTTGGTTAAAGGAAAAAAGTTTGCTTTTAAGCTTTTTTGAGTTCTTTTTACAAGGTACGTATGCCTTTTTTTGGTTGAATTAATCACTTCAGCTGTTTTTATTTTATTTTTCTCATTATACATTTTTTCAAGTTCTTTAGGCCACCGATTTAAGAGTTTTTATTTCGTTTTTAGTTTTTCGTAAGGCACGTACGCCTTTTTTGCACTACTAGTCTTTAATTTGTTTTTTTTTTTTAAGTTAATAAATTTTCCTCTTATAACTTATTTGTATGGTGGGTCCATTGGAATTAAATGAATTCGGTTATTGAAATAGATAGGTATCACCATATCGGAGTCAGACGAAAGAGGTTTAAGAAGTTTTTAGCTTGCAAATATTACGAAGAGGATTGCCACCTGTTTGTCAAATCGTAAAGGCAAATTTAGGTAAACTAAAATAATTATTGTGTCACACTAAAGGTTTACGACATCGTATTTGTTATTTTATTACATTTCTTTTAAATTACTGGACTCTTAAATTAACTAAGGAATATTTTTACTCGTCACTCGTCTTGCTTAATATGTCTAATTTTATCTTTTGTCTGATACACATATTACTTCCTTAATTAAAGTGAATTTGATTTTTTAAACATGTCGCAATCCTTTTACGTGCCGTTTAAAAGTAAGGAATTTTCAAAACCATTTTTATTGATACCCATATTTTAATATCTAGTTCATTTAACTTATTAAGTAATTTTAATAAAATTTTTAACAGATGGCCACCTGTTAAAAAAATAAAACGTTATTGCACATCTGCAGGCCAAACACTGTCATTTGACACCTCACTTTAGAGAATAGAACGAACTATATGTACATACCCACGTAAACCCCACCCACAAGAACCCAAATTTTCAACTTGAAACTGTATTTACAGTGAAAATATGAAAGTTATCCAAAAAAAAATTGCATTTTTGAATTTAGCATCGTCAATTTTACTAGGAAGCGAATCATTTCAAATGAAAGGGAAGCACTGTGCATTGGTTAGAAAACAGATATGAACACATGATTCATTTGATGGGAAGTGAAAAAAGGTGGATTTTCTTTATAAATTCCGTTTTAAATTTGAATTATTATTATAACAATTTAGAATTCTTGTTTGCTTCCTTTTTGGTCCACCGCGCAAATTTATTATTAAAGAAATATCGAATAAAAATAACAAATTTTTTTACGTTTGAATACGGTTTCAGTGAGTGTGCAATAACGCCACCGGTATATGTGCTTGAAATAAATATGTGTTGAATCAAATCGATTTTTGTTAATGCGGTTCTTGCGTAGGTATAAACAAGGTAAATGATTTTAATACGCAATGAAGAAATTAACACATAATTCAAAGCACTAGTTATTGAACTAGAATTGAATGAATGCATCCGTAACAGCAGGTTCGCAGAAATATGTTTACTGTATAATTTCTATCTACATTTAGAAATACATATGTATTTACATAAAAATATCTAATACATACTGTACTTGTTCTTTATAACAAACTATAACGTAAGTGCAAGAAAACACCGTTCTTCACGTTTTTACCCGACGTTTCGCTAAAAACCTTAGCATCTT
>NW_023458555.1:63885413-63907917 GCF_013731165.1 Rhagoletis pomonella | reverse complement strand
ATTCCTAAACGTTTTATAACAAAACTTATAGTAGTTATAGTTCGTGCCAAATATTTAACTTTTAAGAGCATTTGTTTGTTTTAGCTATTAATTAAAAAACAATAAGAAACATTTCAAATAAAAGCTGAAAATGATGAAATAAGTTAATCTAAAAAATTCATTTGCGCTTTTTTATTTATTTTTTTCTGTTAATCCAATCGTCTAAAGTGGTGATTTCAGACTAAAAATGGACTAGAATTTTTTTATCGTTGCGAACTGGTATTTAACCGGTATAAACTGACGCAGATTTGTATGGTCCAAATATGGTGATTTTGGAGTATTATTGAACTACAATTTTTTTAATCCCAGCGAACTGGTATTTAACTGGTATAAACTGACGCAGATTTGTATGGTCCAAATATGGTGATTTTGGAGTATTATTGGACTAAAATTTTTTTAATCCCAGCGAACTTGTATTTAACTGGTATAAACTGACGCAGATTTGTGTGGTCCAAATATGGTGATTTTGGAGTATTATTGGACTACAATTTTTTTAATCCCAGCGAGCTGGTATTTATCTGGTATGGGACTGATGCAGGAGCGGACAATTGGCATCTCCTCTGACATCGCCATGTTAAAAATACCAGTGGCTAACACTGAAAAAGTATGCAACGTGAACTAGTTGGGCTGAAAAGCAAACTGGTAGCATTCTAGTTTACAACTGGTAGCTTTCCCTGCAGGGTAACTTCAAATCGATATATCTCGATTCCTAGACGTGACCCAGCGAAACGCCGGGACACGTATAACTTCTTTTTTACCGATATAACTTTCCCCGGTAGTTTGAACCCTTCCCGATCACTGACCCCTACCATTTGTCTCACAGTGTTATGAACGGCGAATGAACCTGTTTACACGACACACTCGTGATTCACTTTGCATCTCTGCTTCTTGTTCTTTCCTTTTGTTTAATGTTTAATGTGCTGTTAATTGTGCATTTTAACGGTGGAGAAAAAATTTGTAGTGGTTAATTAGCTAAATCAATAGTTTTAACGAATCTAACTATTTTTTCAATGTTTGTGCTGGTGGAGATGTGTGTGGTCTATGTGTTTTGACAGCCGTTATCGATAAAAATTAGAGAAGACAACGATTTGTTCTTGATTGGATCTGAATCACCTACGAATGAAGCGATTCGCTCTAAAAATTGTGTATGGAGAATTACATGATTCGGTTCGTAATTGGGGTGCCAATCACGAATGAGAGAGCGAATTACAAATATGAGAGCGAATCACTTGCCGTGGAAACATCGTTTAAGGGTGCGATCAAACACACCGTTTTTATAAATGTATTGTGTACGTGAGTGCCGTTTATGTGTATGTGTTATGTACATGCCCTGTGGGGAAAATTGCAAGTTTTGAACTGGTGCATTTCTAGTACATTTAGAACCCCTACTACATAGTTCGCGATAAATCTCGTTTGCATGCAAACAACTGGCCAATTTAACAGGGATGTCATAGGAATTGGAAGCTGTCCCCCGCTGCATTACCTTTTCTATAGTTCAGAACCAGTCCTAAATTCGACATACGGAATCTAGTTCGCTTTGCACCCCATTTTCTATAGTTCAGAACCAGTTGTAAACGAAAAAAGTAACCATATATTTTCTTTTTGGGTTACCATGGTAGCAATTTTTAATTATTTGCAAAGAAATGTACCCTATAGGGAAACCCCGAACTGGTGAACCGAATTTGTAGTTCCGTGCTAGATCTTTATCGCCAAAAACGAACCAGTCCGATAGTAACTAGATCGCCACCAGTTCAAAAGCAGCGATATGTGGTACTTTAAAAAAAACCATTTTAGAAATCTATATCTAAAATGACGAATTTAAAACTCGTTCAAAACTATGGAAAAAGGGATGCAGAACGAACTAGATCTCATCTGGAGAATTTTGAACTAGTTCGAAACTACTGAAAAAGGGATGCTGCGGGGGCTTGTTTACTTTAAATAGATTTTTGCTTGGCGGGTTTTTCGTTCAAATACGCTTTCAGTCTGCACGTCGCAGATGCTTTTTCATAGTTTGGTAATACAAAACTAAAATTTGTGTTAACAGCTTAACATTTTGTGGCCTTCTGGAATATAACCAATAACAGACAGCACCTCTGCAAATTCAGCTACAGCCAAACGTATGTAAACGTGTTTTCAAATGCAAAATTTAATTTACGTTCATTCAAACTAATTTGATTTCAGCTTGAAAATACATTTCTCTGCAAATAATTAAAAAATGCTACCATGGTAACCCAAAAAGAAAACATCTTGTTACTTTTTTCGTTTACAATTGGTTCGAAACTATAGAAAAGGGGATGCAAAGCGAACTAGATTCCATATGTCGAATTTAGTACTGGTTCTGAACTATAGAAAAGGTACTGCAGCGGGGGACAATTTCCAGTTCCTATGATATCGCCGTGTTAAATTCGCCAGTTGTTTGCATGCAAAAGAGATTTATCGCGAACTAGTAGGGGTTCTAAATGTACTAGAAGCGCACCAGTTCAAAACTAGAGATTTTCCCCACAGGGTATTTTCAATCTGAAATGAAATTTGTTTGAATGAATGTAAATTAAATTGTGCATTTGAAAACACGTTTACATACCTTTGGCTGTAGCTGAATTTGCAGAGGTACTGACTGTTATTGGTTATATTCCAGAAGGTCCCAAAATGTTAAGATGTTAACACAAATTTTAGTTTTGTATTACCAAACTACGAAAAAGCATCTGCGACGTGCAGACTGAAAGTGTATTTGAACGAAAAACCCGCCAAGTAAAAATCTGTTTAAAGTAAACAAGCCCCCCGCTGCATCCCTTTTTCAGTTGTTTCGAACTAGTTCAAAATTTGCCAGATGAGATCTAGTTCGTTCTGCATCCCTTTTTCTATAGTTTTGAACCAGTTCTGAATTCGTCATTTTAGATATAGATTTCTAATCTAGTAAGAAACTACAAATTTTGGTTCACCAGTTCGGAGTTTCCCTACAGGGTGTTTATTTCCTTTTCTTTCGTACGTGTTTATTGATATATCTATACTGTAATGTTTTCGGACGGTACTAGCTCTTACTGCCAATATAGGAGTATTACATATGTATATGATTTAAGATATTAGCTTAATTTGTATAGAAGACTTATCCAACATAATTATATTGGCTTATGAAAAGATATCTTGGCTTGTGTATTGAGCTAGATGCATAGCCATTCAGCATCAGAAAGTTGTCTGCTTCAGCCAATCACAAAAGGCAAAAATTTGTTTTAACACTACAGCCAAGGCGAATATATATAAGGTGGTATCGATTCAACAAATACAACAATTACTTGTATTCTGTTTTTGCTTTTAGCGGGCCGTTGTCAAATTTCAGCTATTCTTCGCCGAAGGAAAAAGGGCGACAGAAAATACAAACACTCTCACGTTTTCACTCACTCACTAGCGAAATACAAAATTTTGACAATCAAACACTACTCACAGCTGATGAAACAACACCACCTTATATAAATTCGCCTTGACTACAGCGTTCAAAAATGTATATTTCCAAATACATATACACATTGTTGCCAACTTTTATTTTCAAAAAGCACCAAAAACTTGGAAATAAAGCGCTTTACCACACTAAAAACACCAATTTTTTTTTTATCAAAGGCTGTTTTTTTTATACCCGAGCGCACTTGTGCACAAGGGTATTATAACTTTGTTCACATAACGGTTGTTTGTAACAGGCAAAACGAATCGAGATAGATATAGACAAATGTATACATAAATGATCAGAATGAAAAGTGAAATCGATTAAGCGGTGACTGTCTGTCCGTCCGTCCGTCCGTCCGTCCGTCCGTCTGTGCACACGATTACTCGAGTAAAAATTGAGATATCTTAACGAAACTTGGTACGTGAACTTCTTTTGGGCGTGGGACGGATGGTATTGAAAATGGGCGAAAGCGGATAATAACCACGCCTACCTCCCATATAACGGTAATTTTAAGAAATACGTAAACTGCGATATTTTAGTAACTACTGAAGATAATTCACTCGACATTGATACTTACAATGAGTTTCAGACGGAAAACATGAATATTATAAATTTTTGGAAAATGGGCGTAGCCACGCCCACTTATGGTTACATGTGTATATCTTGGTAACCGCTGCACCAATTTCTTCCAAACTTGGCACAGTTATTGGCCTTAGTACAGCATACTAAATGGCTGAAAATTTAAAAAATCGGACAATAACCAAGCCTACCTCCCATATAACGGTAATTTTCATAAATACAAAATCTTCGATAAATCCGTAAATATTGAAGCTAATTTATTCAAAATTGATGATTGCAACAATTCTTTACCAAGAAATACGTTTATGACAAAATTTTGGAAAATGGGCGTAGCACCGCCCACTTGTGATCACATATATGTATCTCGCTAACCGTTCTAGCAATTTGTACCAAGCTCGGTATGGTTATTGTGCTTGCCACATAAAAGCAAACCGTTGAAAATTGTTGAAATCGGACTAAAATTGAGGCCACTTTTCATATAACGGTAAATTTCAGATATGCTTGACATTTCAATATTTCGAAATTTAAGGACGCTAATTTACTTAAAATGTATACACCCCGGCTTATCATGTAGCGGTAGCTTTCGGAAAGGTGGAAAACATATATTTAATACTTGCGCCGGGTATTTAATGTTCGGCTCCGCCCGAACTTAGACTTTCTTACTTGTTTTATAACAGTTTGAGTTTAACAAAAGTAATACAAGTATGAAAGTCTAAGTTCGGGCGGAGCCGAACATTAAACACCCGGCGCAGGTACTAAGTATATGATTTTCACCATTGCGAAAGCTACCGCAAGCCGGTGCGTATAAATTTTGAGTAAATTAGCGTCCTTAAATTTCGAAATATTGAAGTTTCAAGCATTTCTGAAATTTGCCGTTATATGAAAAGTGGTCGTTATTTGAATCCGATTCCAATATTTTTCATCGTTTTGCTTCTATGTGGCAAGCACAATAATCGTACCGAGTTTGGTACAAATTGGTATAACGGTTACCGAGATACATATATGTGATCATAAGTGGGCGATGCCACGCCCATTTTCCAAAATTTTATCATAAACGCATTTCATGGTAAAGAAATGTTGCAAGCATCAATTTTGAGTAAATTAGCTTTAATATTTATTGATTTATCGAAGATTTCGTATTTCTCCAAATTACCGTTGTATGGGAGGTAGGCGTGGTTATTGTCCGATTTTAAAAATTTTCGGCCATTTGGTATGCTATAGCAAGACTAACAACTGTGCCAAGTTTGGAAGAAATTGGTGCGGCGGTTACCAAGATATACACATGTATCCATAAGTGGGCGTGGCTACGCCCATTTTCCAAAAATGTATAATACTCTTAGTTTTCGTCTAAAAATTATTGAAAATATCGATTTTGAGTGAATAATCTTCAGTAGTTACTAAAATATCGCAGTTTTTGTATTTCTGAAAATTACCGTTATATGGGAGGTAGGCGTGGTTATTGTCCGATTTTGCCCATTTTCAATACCATCCGTTCTATGCCCGAAAGAAGTGCACATACCAAGTTTCGTTAAGATATCTCAATTTTTACTCGAGTTATCGTGTGCACAGACGGACGGACGGACGGACAGACAGTCACCGCTTAATCGATTTCTCTTTTCATTCTGATCATTTATGTATAAATTTGTCTATATCTATCTCGATTCGTTTTGCGTGTTACAAACAACCGTTATGTGAACAAAGTTATAATACCCTTGTGCACAAGTGCGCTCGCTTATAAAAATTAACAATACAATAAAATTAAGTATACATACATACATAGATCAATACGCAAAACTTTTTAGCTCATAACGATTGAATAGTCTCTACACATGCTATGATGACTCATGCTTGCGACGTAATACAGAAGTACTGCACATTAAAACTGGTATATCTCGAGAAAGAAAAATCGAATCGCAACAACCGAAAATGAATTTTAAGGAGGAAGAGTAATACTAAATGGTGCCCTAAGTATAAATGAGCAAAAAAAGTTGATGTTTTCATAATATAATCTCAAATATTGCCAAAAACCGTGTCTTTGGCGCTTTGAGGTTAAGATATCTCAAAATTCTAGTGCTAGTAGAGCAATTGTGCGGCCAGATTTGGATTCAGCACCAAGAAACGATGGGTTTTACTCAGGTGGTAAAAAATCAAAATTTGAAGAATTTTAAGAAATTAAATACATTAACAATTAAAAATACACAGATAAAATATTTAATAATTGAAAACATTAATTAGAAAAACAGAAAAATAAATAAACATGAATAAACATAATTTAGCTTGCAATAGTCAATAACCACGTTTTCAAGAAATTTTTAGAGAAATACTGAAGTATAAGGTTCTTGAAGCTGCCTCTAGACAATTACTTCCTTAGCGACTGAGGAAGGGAGTTCCAAAGTCTAACAGCGTTACCGAAAAACAGTCGGGACGAGCATAAGTAGTTGAACTTGGGCAAAATTAGGGTTAAAGAGCGAGAGCATTTATATCAGTTTTTCATATAGGTATTCCGGTTTCCCATGAGTAATTAGCTTAAAGATAAAGATGCAGTTCCCGGCATTTAAGAAATTTTGTAAGTCGCAGCCAAGTATCGAGTTTCTCAACAAAGAAAGAAGGTCAAACTTCTTCAGACCGTATACGTATCTCGTGCAAATCCTCATTTAGTCTGTAGCTAAGGTCTTCGACCAACCCTATTCTGTTGGAGAGATACAGTTGAACGTTATCTGCATACGCATGTACATGGGCATTCAAGCATCTCGTAAATATATCGTTAATAAATATACTAAATAGTAGAGGGTTAAAAATGGAGCCTTGTGGCACGCCTGAAGAGATGCGGGCAAGTTCAGAGAGCTTATTATCAGACTTAACTTTTTGGAATCTATTACTTCAGTAATCTTTAAGCAGCCTTACTGCGCTTTCACTGAACCCAAAATAGTTATCTAACTTATTACACAACAATGTGTGATTAACGGAACCAAAGGCTTTGGAGAAATCGAGTAGGCAAAGCAAGGTAAGGTGGCCTTGATCGAAAGGGTGACGAATATCCAACACTTTTACAATTGCCGTTGGACAACTATGATGGGGCCTGAAACCAGATTGAAGTTGACTCAGCAGCTTATTCTTTTCAATAAAATCCATAACTATAAGACTTTCGAATACTTTGGAAAGTCCCGGTAAAATGCTTAATGGCCTAAAATGACACGGGGAAGGGGCACCCGGTTTTTTAGCTATAGGTGTAACAGTGGCTACTTTCCATGCGGCAGGGAAAGATGAAGTAGTAAAGCAGTGATTAATTGTGTGCGTAAAACTACTCAATATATATGGTAAAATAATCTTAATGAATTTAATAGGGAGCTCATCTGCAACCACGGCATTTGATTTTATCCGAAGAACGCACTTAGCTACGTCGTCCTCAAAGACTGAATTGAATTTAAATTTTTCTGCCAAGTAAGACTTAACAGGTACGCTCCTTGGAACCAATCCACCATTATTCGATGGACAGTTTTTGGATACAAAGAACTCATTTAGCAATCAACCGTTTCAAATTTGACCACAACTGCTTGGGAGGCAAGCATGAATTTGCAACTTCAGCTTTTTATCAATCACGGTTGTGTTTTAGTGCACTTAAATTTGTAGATTCAGTTCTGCCACAGCTTTAAATATTTCAAATTATTTCAGGTTTTGACTATATCGGAGAAATTTTAGTTCAGGGAAAAAGCACTAAGAAATGCACTAAGCACTAAATAATTTTTTTGGCGTTTTAATTTTCAAAAAACACTAAATCTGGTGCTTAAAGCACCAAGTTGGCAACTATTCATATACATATTAGGTTTGTTCCAAACGCTCTCCGGGCTGTTTCGGTAATTAGAGCGTAAAAATAAGTTACTCTCTCACAAGTGTCAAAAATGTGTCAACCAGTGTTTCCGTTTAAGCCCTTTGGTGGCTAGATTTAGTTACCACATACTGTTTTTGGCCACATAAATTTAAAATTGCCCCTAGCCCTTTTTTTAGCTCCTTGAGGAATTTATTCATACTTGGTATGAAAAAGTTGTATATGCTGAATTTGATGTCATTTTTTTTCATTTATGTAAGGATGAATTTATATATATGTATATGTATCGTAGGTTCCTTACGTTTTTATATATGCATAATTTGTTAAACGGCCCATGATGTCGATTGACCGTGTATGTTCTTGTGGTGTGATTGTACCAGCTGCTGGTGCGACTTCAAAAACTATTTGAAAATTTTATGATTGTGCCAGCATGCTGGTGTCGTGAGTAGTGAAATTAGCTCATGTTTCTAAGTAAAAAGTATTTTAGCGGAAATTTCTTGCATATTATGAGTCAAAGCTGTGTTTGTGGAGATTAAGTTCACGATATTGCAGTTGTGAATTTAAAAAAAGCAATGTTTAGCAAAATGGTAGAAAAATTATGAAATTTCGGCTCTAATCATTTCGATCTTTCCCGGACCACATTTGTAAAGAAATAAATATTATACCAGCATGCTGGTAAGTTATATGCTTCGAGCCTGATGGTACAAACACTTGATGGAGCCAGCAAGCTGGTGTCGTATGTTTCCCCTTTTATACAAAAAGGCTTTTGGTTGGACAAAATCTTAGCTTTTTTTCCAGATGTCATTGTTTTTCTATACCATTTCTTATGTATGTATATGTGTACAAAATTTTGGCTACCATTTTTAGCCACAACGACTTTTTTAGCTCTTTTTAGCCCTGTTTTTAAATTAATTTTGCTACCACTAAAAAATGATTCGCGGCAACACTGGTGTAGTCAGTAGGGATGGTTAATGGGGGGTTTAATTAAGATTTTTTCCGAATTTCGAATATTACCCGATCATTCGATTACTCGATTCGCAATTTGTGGTGAAAATTCGATTTGATTCGAATTTTTTCGAATTTGCAACATTTTTTTGACTGAAAATTTAATGGTGTGTAAGAATGATACTCAAATCGAAAAAGAAATTCAAGGAAACTTGCATTAATGTGATTAATTATCCGTATCACACTTCTTAGCCTCTCAAACAGCAAAATACAAATCATAAGTATTTATCAAGTAATTATCTAAAAAAAAATCTGAAAGAATCCAAAAAGTTATGAAAAGTATCATGTATTTTTTGTTGTACCAATTAAAAATAATAACAAAATTTATATTATACTAAGTTTTTGGGAGGTATATTGAGATTGGTTTATTTTTCTTGCTTTACAAAAACAAATAAATTTATACATACTTCACGTTAGATACTTATACAACTAATAAAAAAGCGTTACATTTAATGACAACGTATGATTTGCTTTTTAAAGCGAGAACTTTAAGTAAACAAGGAACACAAAAATAGGGCAAGAAGATTTCTACAGGGTGTCTCAGAAGTAACGTGCCAAACTTTTAGGGAAAGGTAGGTGGGGGAGGTGAAGGGACACGAATTTCGATACGATACGATACCATATCGATACTTTTGGCATTCCATACCGATATTTTTTACTCGATAGTTTTAAAACGATATTTTTTGGAATCGAGTACCGGAATCCTAGTATCATATCGACTGTCATAAGCTCAAATTAGTCAGCTTTCAGACACGTCACGTCTTGCTTTCAAGTCTGCTCGTTCCAAGGCGAAGGAGGTGAGAAGAAAGGGGAAGAGTGCAGCTACCTCCCATTTAAAGAACACCGAACTTGAATTCAATAAAAGTTGACGCGTCTGGAAACAAATAGAACACACAAAGAGAATGCGAAAAAATTGCTTTCAAGACTTATCTGACCCGAGCTTCTCCTTCGATTTGTTGCGCGCGCCTTGATGTTGTTCCACAAAGGGCGTTTTTATGAGAAGCTGTTTTTTATCGCAGAAATACGCTCGGAGGTTTCTAATCACTTTCTCAGATATCTGTTTTGAACTTTGGTATCGATATTTGCGATATCGAGTCTTTTTATTGCGATATTAATGGGTACCCAATATTTTTCAAGCGATACTTAAAATGAGTACCATATCGATAATTTCGGTTCGATATCGTATCCCTAGGGGGGTGAGCTCTCTGATAAACAAAAAAATTTCAGGTAAAAGTGTCATCGTTTTTGAAATATTTACATTTAAAAAAAAAACAATCGTGCCTTTTTCATGTATTTTCTTTAACTGCATCTACAAACCAGGCTATGCTTAGTAAATTTTTATGTAAAATACTTCTAGATAGTTGCTTCTCCATACTCAAATGGAATGTAGCTAAAATATATTAAGGAACCATCATAAAATTAGGACTATTTTGGGATTTTTAACTTTTTGATATTTTCTTCCCCAACTTTGACTATCTCTGGTGAAAAAAACTTTACTGACCTATAACATTACATACAAAAATTGCTCATTTAATAAAGATTTCAGAAATGTGCCACTCTTACTGTTTCGATTAGAAAAAAATAGCCGCTTTTGTGGGCAAAGGACTGAGACACGCTAGAATGTATTTAACAAATTTAAATTTAAGTTGCTCTTGTTACCGACCAATGACATGCTAAATAATACAAAGGTACATTATTACCTGCTCCTGACATTATTTTATGTTACTTACCGGAATTCGGACTAGGGTCTATAACAAAGGCTATATCTATCAATATTTTTTGTGAAGGATACATGAGTTGTTGGAAGAAAAATTTATTCATTTATGGATAAAATATGCTCAAATTGGGGACCTTCTACTCTAATACAAGCTCGGCACCTTTTAAGAAAAGACGCTTTTAGAAATCTTAAACTCAATTGGGCTATCTCAGCAGCAGCTCCATTTATTTGTTCCCGTAAATGCTCTTCGTTTTGAATTGTTTTTGAATAAATTTTGTCCTTAAGACAGCCACAGTAGAAAAAATCTAGCACTCAGTCCTTTGCCGACAAAAGCGATAATAACTTTTTTTTCTATTCGAAACAGTAAGAGTGGCACCTTCCTGAAATTTTTATTAAATTAGCAATTTTTTTATGTAATGTAAAGTTATAGCTCAGTAATTTTTTTTTTCACCAGAGAAAGTTGGTCAATATCAAAAATTAAAAATCCCAAAATTGTCCTAATTTTATGATGGTTCCTTAATATATTTTAACTACATTGCATTTGAGTATGGAGAAGCAACTGTCTGGAAGTATTTTACATAAAAAATTTACCCGGTTTGTAGATGCAGTTAAAGAAAATACATGAAAATGCACGATTTTTTAATAAAAAAAAATGTAAATATTTCAAAAACGGTGACAGTGTTACCTGAAATTTTTTTTATTTTTATTATGTAATGAAAACGCCTTTCACACCAAATGAGCAGCTGTTAGTTGAAACAGTGTTTGATATCAGTAATTTTCATATAATTAAAACCAACCATTTATAAGCAGGGAACGGATTTTATGGAAATTGCCTTTTTTTCTGCTAAAGAGATAGAGTATATTCGATTAAGAATGTCCACGATTTAGCTTTCCCTGATTCCATATATACACATTTGATGTTGCCTTTTTTGCCCTTTTTTAAGATATTTGCCTTTTTTGCCTTTTTTAAGATATTTGCCATTTTTTAACTTTTCTACCTTTAAAAAAGTGATTATCGCATTTACAATTTTTTTTTAAGATTAAAAAATATACACATGCCCATGCGGCTTATAGAAGCGCAGGGACCTCTTGCCAAATTGGTGTTGGAAAAACTCAAAGCCGTTTTCTTAGCTAACGTAGGCTTGGAGACAATAAGGGGTGTGGACAAAATTGTAAAGGGCGAGGAAAACGCCCTTCATCCTGATAATATGAACGTTTCAAACGTTCCATATTTAAATTGGGCTCCACTCTATCAACTTACGTCGAGCACACATTAAGTACATTCAAGGCTTTTCTTCGCGAAAATCGAATGAAAATGCTGCCAGAAAACTTCGAAATGCAATTTGTGGTCCAATGTTACTACAACTATACAGATTAAAGTTTTATGAGTTAGAAACTCAAAAGGATAAAATAGCAGGGACCGAAAATAATCGTTATCATGAAGGATTCTTATTAAAAAATCATTGTATAATCGTTATTTTATGATTTATATTTTTTCAATCAAAAATAATCGTTATTCTTTGATTTTTTTTTTTCGATCAAAAATAATCGTTATTTTATGATTTTTATTTTTTCGACCATTTTTAATCGTTACTTTATGATTTTTATTTTTTTGATCATTTTTAATCGTAATACTATGATTTTTATTTTTTCGATCATTTTTAATCGTTACTTTATGGTTTTTATTTTTTTGATCATTTTTAATCGTTATACTATGATTTTTATTTTTTCGATCATTTTTAATCGTTATACTATGATTTTAGTTTTTCCGATCAAAAATAGAAGTTATTCTTAGTTTTTTAATGTGTAAACTGAATGTGCACAGATTTGACTTAAAAAAAAGTTTTACAAGGCATGCTTATGTACACAGTAAAGTCGGAATCGTAATGCTCTCACCCCCTAGGATTGTTCTATATCGAAAAAAGTATACCGCAATTTTTATACCTTTCATGAGCATGAAATGGTATTATAACTTTGGTCCGATGTTTGCAAGTACTACAATTAGAAGAGATATAGCCATTGAAATGTATACTTAAATGATCAGAACGCCGAGCTTAGTCGATTTAGACATGTACATCTGTCCGTCTGTTTGTATGCAATCTAGTCTCTCAGTTTTCGAGATATCCGGATGAGATTTGTTAGGTGGGTGTATTTTTATAATGCACTAATCATTTGTCGGAACCGGAAGAATCGGGCCACTATAACATATACATAGCTCCCATACAACTGATTCTTCAGATATGAGATTTTTCGCTATAACTCCTCCATTTAAGCAGTTAGGAACATGAAATTTTGCAATACTTTCGCCCATTATCAAAAGAACACTTACAGTGAAAATTACAAAGATCGGTCACTATAATCTATCGCTCCCATACAACTGATTGTTCAGATATAAGATTTTTCGATATAACTCCTCCATTTATGTAGATACGCACATGAAATTTCGCAATATTTCCACCCATTATCAAAAGAATAATTACAATAAAATACAATAAAATGGCGAAGATCGGGTCGCTATAACCTATAGCCTCCATACAACTGATTGTTCAAATATGAGATTTCTTTTTATAACTTCTCCATTTATGCAGCTAGAAACATGAAATTTCGTAATATTTTCACTCCTTATCAACAGAAAGTTTACAGTGAAATGAACAAAGATCGGGTCACTATAACCTTTTTATTACCTCCATACAACTGATTGTTCAGATATGGGGTTTTACTTTGAAACTCCTTTATATGGACAGCTAAAACCCAAGAATTTACACAGTCTACTGAGAAAATCTATGCTTTAAAAGCGTTATCTCCTATACCACTGATTGTTCAGATACCAGTTTTTGCGATATTCTCATAACTGAACAATCAGTTGTATGGGAGATATATGTTATATGGCTCGATTCTTCCGGTTCCGACAAATGATTAGTGCATTATAAAAATACATCCACCTAACAAATCTCATCCGGATATCTCGAAAACTGAGAGACTAGATTGCATACAAACAGACGGGCAGACGGACATGGCTAAATCGACGAAGCTCGACGTTCTGTTCATTTAAGTATACATTTCAATGGGTCTATCTCTTCTAATTGTGGTACTTACAAACATCCGACCAAAGTTATAATACCGTTTCATGCTCATGAAAGGTATAAAAGTAGGGGTATACTTTTTTCGATATAGAACAATCCTAGGGGGTGAGAGCATTACAATTCCACTTTACTGTTTTTGGACCATCCTAGTGTACATATGCATGCCTTGTAAAACTGTTTTTTAAGTCATATCTGTGCACATTCGGTTTTCACATTAAAAAACTAAGAATAACTGCTATTTTTAATCGAAAAAATTAAAATCATAGTATAACGATTAAAAATGATCGAAAAAAATAAAAATCACAAAATAACGATTAAAAATGATCGAAAAAAATAAAAATCATAATATAACGATTAAAGATGATCGAAAAAATAAAAGTCACAGAATAACGATTAAAAATGATCGAAAAAGTAAAAACCATAAAATAACGATTAAAAATGATCGAAAAAATAAAAATCATAGTATAACGATTAAAAACGATCGAAAAAATAAAAATCATAAAATAACCATTAAAAATAATCAAAAAAATACAAATCGCAACATAACGATTAAATTTTGATTTTTATTATAAAAATCATAACGGTTACGGTCCCTGTAAATTAGTCAAAGATTCAAAGTACAAATTTTTCATATAATGAAACTAGTTCATAGTTTTTCTCTTTTTACTTTTAATATAAACATTTCTAAAATAAATGTATTTTTTGATTGTTCTTCGTATTTTCTGTCTTTTTTTAGTGCCTTATTTTGCTTTTTTTTGCAATAGCTAGTGCCTTTTCCTGCCTTTTTTGCTATTTTGTTTTGCCTTTTTTGCAATAGCTAGTGCCTTTTCCTGCCTTTTTCGCTATTTTATTTTGCCTTTTCCAGCCTATTTCGTTATTTTATTTTGCCTTTTTTATAGGGTTTTAGGTCCTAAAAATCCGTTCCCTGATTATAAAGCATCTGAAATCTAATTTATTTTTTATGAATTTATTTGTTTAACTGGGATGTGTAAATATTTAAATCGATAAATACATTTCACTGTGAGTTTAGCGACGTTCCGATATAAGTTTACTCAAATCGCTATTTCGATACTTCTTATATGAGTGAACCGAAAGTATCGATACCTACTTATATCGATAATTTTTCATCCTTTTATATGCAGTAAAGCGAAAGTAAGGCGTTATCTGTGACATACCTTTTGCGACACCTGAGTGGAAGATCGCCCTATCTCAGCGCACATAAGGACAAAGTGACTAATTACGACGACAAAAATAGAAAAGCAAAGGTCTTTAAATCTTATCATACACACCTTTCCAATACTCCTTATAAACCAGTCCACAATGTAACATACACATTTTGACTTTTAACGCAACGCAGCAGCTTAAGCGGAAGCGCAAAGTTGGGTTTTCTATCGTGCGTCGAATTAAATAATTTTTGTTTGAAGCGACGATAAAATAGTTTAGCTTGCCATTTTATTCTTATTACCAACTAATAGTTTTGTCAGCATGGAAACTGAGGCGTGAGGTATGCACTTTATTTTGCGAGTTTTGTTAGTAATATGGTTGTTTGTAAAATGGGTATAATACCTATTTTATAAATTAGCTTTTTTATTGAAAAAATTTTGAAATTCTTATATTAGTTAGAGTTATAAAAAAAGTTCCAACGAGTACAGCAAATTCTCCTCAACAGTTCGAAAATCCAACAAATTGCCAATGTAAAAATATCACGAACTCGTCCCCCCTTTTTCCCCTTCATTAAACAGAGCATTTATTTCTTAAGTCGTTTATTGGGACGAATCGAAATATAGGAGGACGAAAATGTTTACTCCATATCGATGGCTGAGTGGAAGATCGACCAATCTCGGCAGCCAGTTCGAAAACGCCCTATCTCAGAAAAATTTTCAACAACGCTCTATCTCAGAAAACTTTTCAAGAACGCCCTACTTCTGTATTTGATTGAAAAACGACCTATCCCAGAATTTGGTTGAAGAACGCCCTATCTTAGCTGCCGATTCAAAAACGCCCAGCTCAGCTTATTTTCAATGTATTTTCGTTTGAGATAGGGCCTTTTTGAACCGAATTATGAAATAGGGCGTTATTCAACCGAATTCTGAGATAGGGTATTTTTCAATAAAATTCTGAAATAGGGCGTTTTTCAATCAAATTATGAAGTAGGGCGTTTTTGAAAAGTTTTCTGAGATAGGGCGTTTTCGAACTGGCTGCCGAGATAGGTCGATTTTCCACTCAGCCATCAATATGTATTTGACAGATTTCAATGTAATTTGGTATCCAGAGTTTTAGTTGTCAATAATTTCGAAACTGATATGAAATTTTCAAAATTCAAAATGGCAGATACAATATGGCGGAAGATATCTTAAAAAATTTATAGATTGTTATGAAGCTTGGTATCCAGAGATTTTCGTCGTCACTGGTTTCGAAATTGATATTAAATTTTCAAAAATCAAACTGGCGGATCCAATATGGTAGACCACTTTTTTAAATTATAGTTTGTTATCAAGCTTGGTATTCAGAGATCCTCGTTTTCTTTGATTACGAAATTGAAATTAAATTTTCAAAATTGAGTGGTGCTAAAGGCAATGCATTGCGTTAAAAATAAAACGCATATTGTTCGGGACGCCATATTTGATCCGCCATTTTGAATTTTTGAAAATATAGCATCAATTTTGAAATCAGTTACGACTAAAATCTCTGGATGCCAAGCTTCATAACAATCTATACAAATTGTGGAAATCGTCCGCCATATTGGATCCGGCACTTTGATATTTTAAAATTAAATTTCAATTTCGAAATCAATGACGACGAAAAGCTCTGGATACCAAGCTTCGTAATAATCTATAGATTTTTTAATAAATCGTCCGCCATATTGGATCCGCCATTTTGAATTTTGGAAATTTTTTTAATATTCGAATTTAGTGACGACGACATTCCCTAATTACCAAATTTCATTGAAATCTATCAAATACATATGGAGTAAATACCAAGCTTCATAAAAATTTACACATTTTTGAAGAAATCGTCCGCCATGTTGGATCCACAATTTTGATTTTTTTAAATTGAGCATCAATGTCGAAATCAGTGACGACGAAATCTCTGGACACCGAGCTTCATAAAAATATAAATATTTTCTAAGAAATCGTCTGCCATATTGAATCCGCAATTCACAATGAATTTTGGAAATTTTCGAAATCAGTGATGATGAAAATCCCTAAATACCAAATTTCATTGAAATCTGTCAAATACATATGGAGTAATCATTTTTTGTCGTCCTATATTGTCGATTCTTCCCTATGTGCAGCGCCCTATTTCAGAATTTGATTGCAAAACGCCCTATCTCTGCTGCCGATTCAAAACGCCCTATCTCAAATATTTTCAATATATTTTCAGTTGAGGTATCCATATATATATTTGTTCATTAGCAACACTAGAAGTAATATGATTACTTAGACAAAAAATTCAACCTTTGAAAGGTTCCCACTAAACTTTACAGCTACAAAGTTTTGCTTGCACTTAGCTGTGGTATCACTAACTTTGTAAAAATATATCCACACTTTAGATTTTGGTGGTGTCATTGCTTAAAGCAATTATTTTTATAAAAACGAAACAATTATTTTCCATATAAAAAATATGGCCGACAAGATATGACACTTGCTCAAATCGATTTGATACAAGTACTTTTCTTTCGATACCAAGTAGGTATGGAAACCAGGATTCTAGTAAAATAAGTAGTTGATATCGAAACAAAAGTATCGAGTACATACTCGTATTTACTTGTATCGGAACATCCCTATATGGGTTAATACTTAACCATTTATCGAAGTTCCGACTGTTCCTTTTTCTTATATATTTTTAATTCATTCGATACATATCTCATACATATGTTTATATCCATGTACTTTTTTTATTTGCATCTCTAAAGCAAATCCCAAATGTAGTCAGAAAAAAGAAAGTTGCAGAGTTGATTTTTTGCAAATAAAGACGACATTCGATTGTTTCTACAAAAATTCGTTTTTATCCGAATTTTAGCATCATAAAGTTCGATTTCGAAAATTCGCCATCTTGGGGCTAAAGTTCGATTAAAGTTCGAATCTCGAAGCTTCGAATTTCGAATTTACCCATTCCTAGTAGTCAGCATGAAAACAAGTCGTATAGTTTGTATATGTACGAGTACATACCAATAAAGCCATCTTCTTTGCAATGCTCATTTCTCCTCGATGTGAGCTATGTGCATGGCGTGTTTCCTGCCCAAGTGATAAGTAAATTTGAGCGTAGCAAATCGTTATGATGAAAAATGCTCCGCCATTCGATCCAAGAATTGCCACCAAGTACACCGTGTCAATAGGTTCACGTATCTCCATCGGCAAACATATACTGCAAAGAGAATGAAAACTAATTACCACATAATCAAGAGAGGTTAATAATGGCATCCTTTCACTCAAATAATTTCCATCTTGTTATGAAACGCAATCAATCAACAATAACCAAATTACGAACACACACAGAAAAAAATCACGTAGAATTCCAGGAAGCCTTATTGAATATGGATATCTGCCGTTACTACAATATGGGTATCAATCCAACAGTTTTTGAAAGGGAATTTATTTCTAAACTACATGTATGAGGGTTGGCAACTGTTTGCAAAATCAAATGCTACATGAATTAAGGGAACTAAATTGAAATATGTATCACAATATAGGTGTCCGACGGAAGGGGTTTAATACAGGGATCGTAAATAGCAGTTACTTTTTTACAACAGTTAAACTTGGCCAGATATTTTTAAAGTTCGGAAGCCTTTCCGGATAGTAAACAAACGGCTTATCCAAATAAAACAAATAGAAATAACGATCGAAGGCTACCACTTCTGTTTATATTTTTTTTTATAATTTAATACAAAATAAATGCATATACCTACCTGACCCAAGGTTTGCTCTATGGTAATTAAAAAACATGTTTTATTTAAATATTTTTCAATAGCTGGCTTTCTGCGGATTTCCTTGTTTAAATATTTCAGTTTCAAAGCTATTTTAATCCTCTTTCAGTTGATACCAAACTTGTTTAATTTGGAAAAGCGGTTTGTTTATTATTAGGAAAGGACTTTTATTTTCGACGTAAAAATATCAGGCCAAGTTTAGCTGTTGAAAAAAAAGGAACTGTTATTTACGGTCCCTGGTTTAATACGGTCTTAGATGGAAAATATTTCGAAGAGGATATCCACCTATTTTAAAAGTCGAATTTAAATTAATTATACTTAAGTTAAAGTGTCAAACGTAAGAGTGTTTATAAACGTTCAGCTTGAACATATAGATTATTCTGAGGTATATTTATATTACAAGCTAAATGAGTTATTAAAATATAGGTTTTAATCGAAAGAGTCTTGGAAAGCCCACATGTATAGCAGGATTTCCACATGTTTGAAAATTCAGATTCAACCTGAATAATAATTAGGTAATTTGAACACGTATGTATCACAATGTGGGTGCCAGACGAAAGAGGTTTAAAAGGGTTGCCAGCTGTTTAAAAAGTTAAATTCAAACTATTCAATACTTTTAATGATTTGTTTAATTATGAGTATCAATCGAAATACTTTTGAAAGGGCTTCATTTCTAAACTAAATGTAAGTAAGAAAAAGTATCATCTGAGAGAGATTTAGAAAAGTTTTTGTTTGAAAATATTCTGCAGATGGTTACAAAAATTATACATCTGCTGTTTTTGCATACTTTAAGTATGTTGAGCTTTATTTAAATAAATTACACCTAATGTAGCACGCAGAAATTTCATATGCTCAGCGAGGCGGGTGAGGGCGATCTAGTAACCATATAGTTTTTTTATTTGAACTGAACTAAATTTCGTTTTTGGTGTGATTGTAACTGTTTTTTTTTTTGAACTCAACTAAATTTCGTTTTTGGTGTGATTGTAACTCTCCCCTAATTTGAAGAAAGATGTTTTACACTTCCAACTCAGTGTCTAATAATTGCGTCACCTTTTAATCCCATTTCATTTATTTTCAAAAAACGTTAGTACAATAATAACACAGTGCGACAGCTATTTTACACTTTTGAAGCGACCTAGCAGAGATTGTTCACCTGGTCGAGTTATACACGAAACGGCCATTAAAAAGTTTCTAACACCCCCAAAATCTGGATTTAAGGCCAAAAAACCGTTTTTTCAGTTTCTTCTTAAAAAAAAATTCATTAAAAAACCAATTTTCA
Source organism: Rhagoletis pomonella (assembly GCF_013731165.1). Lineage (NCBI taxonomy): Eukaryota > Metazoa > Arthropoda > Insecta > Diptera > Tephritidae > Rhagoletis > Rhagoletis pomonella. The sequence continues at coordinate 63,888,026 of NW_023458555.1, read as the reverse complement.
ACCGATTTCAATGTTCTCAACGGTTTTGGGTAGAGAATTGTTGACGCTTTCGAAATATATATAGTGTTTTATTCATTTGAAAAAAGTATGATATGTTTTTTAAGCCAGAAGTTGAAATTTTTGGAAATTTCGTCCGGTTTTCTGGTTTCGACGTCATTTTTTTGCCACTAATTGACAATGAATGAACCTCTTTGGGCATGTGTCATCGAGAGGCATTCATTACTTAATTATACCACTTTTTTATTTTTTGGAAAGGACTTAAAGTTTTCAAGTTATGCAGCATAATCCAAAATTTCATGTTTTGGTCTCAAACGTCCTATAGGGGTACTGTGCGTAAGTTAAGAAATTGGTTAAGTTTAAGGACATTGATGGTTTTTTAAGTAACAAATAGTCATTTTTAGCGATAGTTAGATTAAAAACATATATATCAGTGGTCGCAAACAATAATGACCTAAGTCGAGATATGTCGGTTTGTCCAATTAATCTTCGTTTAACAGAGCAATAATGCACTTTTATTTTTAATGTTTATCATATACTTGATTTAGAATGAGGGTTTGGTAAATATATACTACTAATTCGAGACTTTGGGCGTTTTCTGCAACCTTTTTTATGGCATTATTTCTGACTTTGAACTGAGAAACGATACCGATATGAATACAATTTTTTCCTGTAAAGCTGATGAAATCGGCCACCTAGTTCGTAGCTAGACTGACCAAGATTATCCAAATGAGAATGCCAAAAATGGATCTTGATGGACATTTTGCGTACAATTTCTAAATTAGTTTCCGAGAATTCTTGAACCACTTCCTTGTATATTGAACTTTCTTCATTTACAAGATAGCTATTACCCATAGAGATGAAACTCAGCTGTATTTTCTACTTGTTTCATCAATCGTCAGATTGCGAATCTGGTCATTAATGCGGTCACTAAAACGCCATATTCTTAATAAACTTCGCGTAATTAATTACACGGGATCATTCGCTCCAAAAAAATTGAAATGTGTGATAAACGCAACCGGTTTTGTTACGTGTGTGGCTTGTTTGTTGACAAGCCACATCGCTCGGAGTTTAAAAAGAATCAAGCAGTGGTTCACTCCTTCAACGACTTGTTTAAACTCTCATACGTTGAAAGTGCTTGGTATGAACCCGAAAGTGTTTGCTCGACGTGCTCTGCAGTACTGAAGAAAGTGAAATCCGGTAAGTGTTATAACCAGCATTTGTTATTTGAGACTCCCATGACTTGGCATTATCAACCGTATCACAAGTCGAAAGATTGCTACTTCTGTCAAACAGATACCGTTGGCCATCACTACAAAACTCGCAATCTCATAAAATATGCTAATGTGTTGACTGTATCGAGACCAACCCCGAAAGAAAACACAGGGGAGCCAACTGCAAACGGACAAGCAGACCCTTGCAGCGAGTTCCCGATTGAAAAAAATGAGGACTCGTCGTATGTTCCAAATCGGGCAGTAGTAAAGGAACGACATTTTATATCTAGCCAAGATTATAGTGATCTTAGTCGAGATTTGAATCTGTCTTATAGAGAAACAGAGATCCTGGGTTCACGAATAAAGCAGTGGAATGTAGTGGATGATGACTTTAAAGTGACATTCACACGAAACTTAGACTTATCGTCATTCGAAGAAGTTTTTAAGGCTGATGATATAGACAATAAACTTGTATATTGTGTTCATGTGGATAGATTGTTTGCTGCCTTCGATCACGTGTACTGCGCAAAAGATTGGCGATTATTTCTGGACGGTTCTTGCAAAAGTAAGTATTTTATTTATCATAAGTGTGAGAAAACCAAAATTAAGCAATATTAAAAAATTTACGTTTAATTCACGAAATTCGTAGGTCTGAAAGTAGTATTAATTCACAACGAGAATCAGTTGCCAACAGTTCCAATAGCATACGCTACTGATATGAAAGAGACCTATCAAACGATGGAAAAGATTTTACGATTAATCAATTACAATAAACATCAATGGCAAATTGTCTCAGACCTCAAAGTTCTGACAATACTTCTGGGAATGCAAGGAGGCTACACTAAGCATCCGTGCTATTTGTGCGAATGGGACAGTCGTGCCAAGGATCCTTACAAGTGTAGCGTGTGGCCTCCGAGAAAGGGAATTCAAATTGGAATTAAAAATGTTCTCAATATTCCATTAGTAAAACCTGATAACATTATCTTGCCGCCATTGCACCTAAAGTTGGGCTACATGAAACAATTTGTAAAACGACTCGACAAAAACAGCGAGTCATTTCTGCACCTGGAAACAGTTTTTCCCAAACTAAGTGATGCTAAAATAAAAGAAGGTACCTACTTTCGAAGAATTTGCCGACTATTAATTTTTTCGAAAACGCATCTGCAACCATTTTAATTCTTTACTTTACAGGCATTTTCATCGGACCCCAGATTCGCAAGCTGATGATTGATGAGAATTTTGTCGAAAAACTGAACGAAGTAGAAAAGAGAGCATGGCTGAGTTTTATCTCTGTATGTCATAACTATCTTGGAAATGAAAGAAGTTCTAATTATAAGGAAGTGGTTCAAGAGTTTTTGGAAGCTTATGGAGAAATGGGATGCAAAATGTCAATCAAGATACA
>NW_023458555.1:63867542-63870413 GCF_013731165.1 Rhagoletis pomonella | reverse complement strand
GGACCAAAGTTATAATACCATTTCATGCTCATGAAAGGTATAATAAAATAATATCTGAGACGTAATTTTTTTTTTTTTTTTGGTTTTTTAAAAATATTAGAGCTCAAAAACCAGTTTTCTGATTAAAAATAATAATTAGTAGAATAAAAGTCATAATTTCATACATTTGCAACTTTAAGTTTGAATATCTTCCGAACGGCTCACTCTGTAAAAAAAAAATTAATAAAAACCATATATGTAATACTTCTATATTGCTAGTACAATATGATCGCAATGAGTTTTCCATTTGAAATCAAAGAAAGACAGCCTATGAAAATTTTTGTGATTGTGGAAGTATACGTGTATAATTGTGTACTACTACCATATATGTAGTACTTCTATAATGCTAATAAATTCAAAGTACATTCCCCAACATCAGAGTGTCGATATATTCAGAAAAGAAAGAGAGATCCGATAAGAGAATGTACTCAACCTGACGTTATTACTTTTCTACATTCAGGAGCGGTTTAACAAATTCTTATTGAAAAATAATTCACATGAAAAATTAACAAATAAAAATATAGTTTTAAAAACTAAAACCTCCCTATTATAATTGCCATTCGTACTGTCATCAGGTATGTAACTTGTGAATAGAAATCGCTGCATCTTTTAGGCCCATCAATATTACATAGTTACATCCCGAGTTAATAAAAGGAAGGTAATAAAAATACAATATTTGTATATCTATGAGAAACACCGCAGCCGCTGTGGTGGCAGAGGATAAAGGTAGCAGTTACAAAAGGACTTGGCATCAGTTGGCATTTCCAGTTGGCGTCAATAAGCTCAGAACAGAAACGAATAGCGTGCTTTATTGGATTCGGTCAACTATTATATGCCACACAGCTTGTACAGCATGTGTAAATAAGTTTTGTCTTATGGCGATTTCTTTTCTACAAAAACTGTTTCCTTTTCAATGCCCTCTCCTTAGTATTTGTGCGTAGAGGGCACTGAGAAGGCAACATATTTCGGTTGAAAAGAAAACGCCATTAGTTAGGAAAAACACCTATTTTCCAATTTTTCGGATATCGAAACAACGAAGAGCTTCGAAAAAAGTCGACATATCGAGCCCTAACCGCAAAAAATTTAGGATTTTTTTTCAAAACTTACTTCTTGAAGAAGAAATACTCTAGGACCTAGAGTCTAGATGAACAAAAATCTGACAGAGAGTAAATATTTAGAAAACGAAAGCAAATTTTCGCCGAAATGCCGATTCAAACTATGAATATAGGCGCAAAGTTGAATGCTTCGATTCCGAAGCGCCCCGCTAATGAGAAATTGGTAATTTAATTTTCTTTTGTGGCGTATGTTTGGACTTTAGGGTGTATGTCGAGAATTTATTTGCACTTTTAGCGGTGATAGCAGTAAATACACATCATATTCGAATTATGGCCCGTCCATGCGTTCTTCAAGTTATCAAGTCAACTCCGCACAGGTTCAAAGACAGCCTAAGAGCGTTTATGCATCAAAATTTAATTTTGAACAAAATTCGTTTGAGTTAACTGCGGTTTGAAGGAAACATGACACCGTAAAAATTTAAATTTTTTGTTTAATTCTCTGAACCGCCCCTGTTATGATATGGCACTTCATTCTATGTAGTAGTTTACAAATATACGCGTATACTTCTACAATCACAAAAATTTTCATAGGCTGTCTTTCTTTGATTTCGAATTGAAAACACATTGTGATCATATTGTACTAGCAATATAGAAGTATTACATATATGACTACTACATAGAATGAAGTGCCATATCATAACAGGGCCGGTTCAGGGAATTCAACAAACAAACACAAATTTGACGGTCTCATGTTTCCTTCCCGCTGAAATGTATATCGAGCCCTAGCCGCGAAAATGAATACAACTTTTTTCAAAATTTAATTTTGATGGGTAAATGCCTCTTAGAGCACCTGCATCAAAAAGTAATTTAAAAATATATATATATATACATTATTTTAGCGGTTAGGGCTCGGTATGACGAATTTCTCCGATGCTCCTCGTGAAAACTCTGAAACTTTAGGTCAAAATTCTAGAACGCGGCTGGTCGCTTACACGGTCGGTTTTATTCTGCCTTTCGTTTTTCATCTTTTTAGTTTGCAGCTAAGGCATACTGTCAATTTTTTAAATTCTATGGTTTACTATAAGTTAGAGTGGGTACATTACATGTTTTTACTACTAATAATGGAATACAATATATAAACGACAATCTTTAAAACTAGATCTTATGGTTTACTAAGAGTTGGAGCGAGAGATATATACAATGGCCTTGCTTGAATACATACATACATTCGTTTCAGAGGTGTGTTCGCTAACTTACATCACTTACACTAGGTTTACACGCGATAACTTTCGTACTACTACACTCGTTATTTGGAAATCTGAAAAATTGGAATATAGAAGATCTTTTCCTAACAAAGACAAAACTTATTTACACATAAAGCGGTATGGTATTTTATATGTTGGCCGAATATGTTGGCCAATAAAGCATGTTGTTCGATTCCCTTCCATGCTGATTGACGCCAATTGGAAATGCCAACTGATGCCAAGTCCTTCTCTAACTGGAATTTTTTATCCTCTGCCACCACGAACGGCCGCAGCGCTTCTCATAGATTTACAAAAATTTTATTTTTTGTTAATTTTTCATAAGAGTTGTTTTTAAATGAAAATTTGTGAAACCGCTCCTGAATTTTGAAAAGTAAAAATGTCATTTTGAGTACATTCTCTTATCGGATCTCTCTTTCTTGTTTAATATTTCGGCACTCTGATGTTGGGGAATGTACTTTGAATGTGCTAGCAATATAGAAGTATTACATATATGATAAAAACTTTTTTGTAGA
>NW_023458555.1:63863325-63867532 GCF_013731165.1 Rhagoletis pomonella | reverse complement strand
CTTGAGGAAGCCAAGAATAAAATCGACTGACCAGTTTTTGAGGAAATGCCCGAAATCTATATTTTCTGCAGCCCGATTTTTCAGGCGATAACGTTATCATATATTTATATTTCATAAAAAAAGACAACGTAAGATAGCTGGTTTTAAGGCCTTTCAACTGATATCCAAATCAATGGTATAGAATGAGTAGTGCGGCCTCAGTGGTAGCTTAAAAAATTTCCTTTTTTTGAATATCTCGCACCAGCCACGCCCACAAAGGCATACAAGTTTTTTTGTACTTTAATTCCTCAAAGTTTGAAAAAATCAAATGAATGTACGTACAGACGCTACACACATCGCAAAGCATCGTTAGAAAGGTATTGACCTATAGAATATAATAAATATACACCCAACATATTTGCCCCCTTAAACCGACAAAAGCCAAAAAACGTTTTTTGTTTCGCAACACTAATTTCTAAGAATTCGGATAATCATTTATGGAAATTAAAAACGTTTTCTGAACACACTCTGCAAGACCTTTCCAACGATACCTCAAACATGTCGATTGGGCGACTGGATAAATCCAAATCTCGTGTAAACATATATGGGAAATTGTTGCCGAAGAAAGATCAAACAAAAAGCCTGCCTCCCAAGAAAAACCATGACATGAGACCATGGGAAATATCATGAAGAAGGTGGAAAAAACTTAAACATTGGATTATGTGATATATGAGATTCAGGGTGATATACAAATCTTTAAAAACCATGCATTTAAAGTTAAAAATCAGTACAATGCTTATAGTTGGTATTCTTTTTTCAAACAGTTTCCAAATTTATTTGATCCTTTAACTTACTTTTAAAAAAGTGACATTCTGGAAAACAGTTGTTCATGTCGGTAAATACTTGCCATGTACACTTTGTTTGAAAATTACCCATGTACATTAGGGTGCTTTCTTTCGACGACTATTTTGGTTTTTTACTACCACCTCGAAATTTTGTGGGAAAAGGTATAATCTTGGTCAATGATGGGATTTCTTCTGAATTGAATGCTCTACAAAAGTGTCCATTGCGGCGTAGCCCGAACTCCCACCATCGAGGTATCATACGGCTTGTTTTCATTATGTTAAATTCAATCGCATTTGTCGTAAAATAAGTGAAAACAGATTGAGGTTGTTCACGCTTGCCTGATTATCCGGTTATGTGGTTATATTTTTTATTCAGTTTATAACAATAAAATACACTACACAATAATATGTTACTATAATTCTTTTTTTAAAGGAAAGGTGTTGCAGGTGGTCCCATTTTAATTTGGTTTAAATCTGGTCATTGGATCATGAAGAGATTAACGATAGTCTTAAATTCTTATATGAGAATTGAAGTCGGTTATGTGTTTTGCTTAAAAATTACTTGTTTATGTAAGCATTTATTAAAAATGCAGTCTCACATAGAAATTTAAAAGTAACTATAAATAAACCTGAAACAAACGTTTTAAATAAAACTTAAATGAACTCTATAGCTGCACTCTGTAAGAATTTTTAGAGAAACCCCATCACAGTTTTTATCGCATAACTGTAGAAAACCTATACGGGAAATGTATATACATAAATTTATTATTTTCTTTTTTTTTCTTGTTTGGCGCTGTAACCGCCTAAGCGCTGTATTTTAATTCGCTGCACTATGTCTATGTCGTTGTAAAGTTCATAGAGCTCATCATGCCATCGTCTGCGGTTCTCGCCATCGCCAAAGCGTAAAGGCTCGTAAATCTTCCGCAAAATCTTTCTCTCGAATACTCCAAGAGCCGCCTCATCGGATGTTGCCATTATCCATGCTTCCGCGCCATATACCAACACGGCCATAATGAATAACTCATAGAGTGTGGTTTTCGTGCGTCGCGAGAGAACTTTACTTCTGAATTGCCTACCCAGTCCAGTGCGTTCGATTTCTATACTGACATTATTGCCGGTGTTAATGCTGATTCCCAAGTAAACGAAATTCCCTACTTTCTCGAAATTATAACTGTCGTGACGTGGGTGCCAAGGCGCGAATGCGCTGACAGTTTATTTGATGACAGGGGGTACTTCGTTCTGTCCTCCTTTACCACCAGATCCATTCGCTTTGCTTCCTTATCCAACTAGGAAAAGGAAGAACAGACTTCGCGGTTTTTGTTACCGATGATATCGATGTCATCGGCATATGCACGATCTTATAACAATTGTTCCTGACCGGTTCAGTTTTCAGCTCTTATTATCTTCTCCAACGTCAGATTAAAGAAGTCACATGTAAGGGAGTCGCCCTGCCTGAAACCCCGTTTGGTGGCGAACGGCTCGGATATATCTGTCCCAATTCTCACGGAGCTGGTGGTACTGCTCAACGCCATTTTGCACCGTCATATCAGTTTGACAGGGATGCCAATTTCAGATATAGCGGCGTACAGGCAACTCCTGCAACTCCTTTTAGTGATGTCGAAAGCGGCTTTAAGTCGACAAAAAGGGTGAGTGTTTTCCAGGTCTAAACTCCGCGCCACCGTACTTGAGTACCTCAGCTGGTAGGCTGTCAGCTCCAACAGCTTTGTTGTATTTCAGCCGCGTTATTGCTATTCGTACCTCGCCAGGTGATGGAACATCGATATATTATTTTCCTCAACATTAAATGCTCTATTTTCTCCCCTACATTTGACATTTTTTAGACGATACTTCCTTGAGCTTCCATATTTTAGGCTGTTGTACGCTATTTTTAAATCGGTATCGTTCAAAAGTATCGACTGAGCAAATGAATAGATTTGCAACCAGAGTGTCCAGATTTGGTGATTTCGCGCCAATTTGGCGATTTTTGGCGAATTTTTCCCTTCAAATACAAAACTTAGCATTCCACGATAACACTGTGGAACAAATTCAGGTTAGCAAAAGTTCGGTCGATTCTGAGAGTGAGGGGTGAAAATAGAGGCTAAATTAGAAGACCCGTATCGCGGCGTTTGTTTATGTTAGTTCGAATTTTTTTTTAATCGACTTTCGAACTTTGCAGTCAAATGCCGATGTTCAGCATATTGTTTATATGGTTTTTTGGCTATAACTCATCGACTAATTGATATTCTTTCAATCTGTTTAAGCCAAATTATTGCTAGAGACCTGTGCAACAATTAAAATTAAAAAAAATTGATTTAGAAAATTTTTGTAGTTCTTATGAAGCAAAATGTTGGATTTTTTTTTCAAGCTTTTTGAACATATTTTCCACAAAACTAAGTCTTTTTTGCTTTCTGTTTGATCTATAATATGCTTCTCAGTATCTTCATTAAATTTCATTTGAAAAGAAAACAATCATAATACAAATCTTGCGTTTTCCAGATTAATATTAATTTACTTCTCATTTCTTATGTACCAATTTTTTCAGTGTTGGTTTTGTAGAAACATTAAAAAAGAAATTAAAAAAATATGGAAAAAAATATAATATTGAAATGTTAGTTATGAAAAGTTTTAAGTAAAAAAATTAAATAAATTAAATTAATGATTTGGCCAGTTGTCGTTTAGCAGGCGGCTGTGGATCAACATCACCGCTCTCTCTAATATCTTGGTCATCGTCATCATCATCAGAAAGGTCGATAATTTCGGTTACCAATCACACAGTGACCAGTAAGCACTCCCACCAATAGTGAGAGATGCAGCTTGCTTATTCTCAAGAGCTCCCCAGACCGCCCCCGGTCCACCCGTGGCCAGAAAAACTTGGCCACCTTGCACTCCAAGGCCTTCGCCCAGCACTTGCTGAGCTGACTAAACACCCATCTGTCCAGAAGCAGAACACACGAGGTCAGGGGAGCCCCCAGACTCTCTCTATCTGAAAGTAATTCCTCGAGGGTTCCCTGTCTTGCAAGCTCATCACCCGTGCAGTTGCCAGCAATTTCGCTGTGACCTGGAACCCAAATAAGCTTAATAGCAAAATAATCGGATGCGGTCGATAGGGAAGTCGAAAACTCCCTCACCGTTTTCGAAGGCACCGTCAGGGAACCAAGAGCCGTGATGGCTGCTTGGCTATCAGAACAAATATTTACCTCCTTAACCGATGTTACACTAGAGAGCAACCAATCCGAAGCCTCATTTATCGCGGCCACCTCAGCCTGGAAAAAACTACAGTGATACGTTAACCTAAATTTCAGGTTGATGGAGAGCTATTCGCACAAGACACCTCTGCCCACCTTCCCTTCCAGCTTCGATCTATCTGTAAATAAGTTTACAGG
>NW_023458555.1:63854875-63863315 GCF_013731165.1 Rhagoletis pomonella | reverse complement strand
TTAGAAAAGGATCGTTTTGTCTGCACATGCAATGCAAGAAACAAAACATACTTATTTACATACAGAAAATATTTACGTATATGTATACAGTCCACTACTATGTCAAATGTATGATAAGCAAAGCAATCGAAATTCTCTGCGATCTTGTTGCCTTAGTACGAAGATTGCTGCTTATCATAACATAAATTATAATACATACTGAAATAAGAGATCAATGCGTTTATCTCTTGCATACAAATATATATACACACATACCTATGCATGCATTAGAAAATGCATTAGATAATATGCTTTGCATGTATATAGCCGATGCACATGCAAGCAATAAAAATATAATTAGAAGACCAAGGCATTGGTTGGTAATCTTATGTAAATATACATACATACATGCACATGTACATATACACACACATACATATATAATTAGTTAAGGAAGTAGAGTTAGAAAATTATATATAAAAGAAAAATGTTGAATAAACTAATCAGATTCGTAAAGACTCGCAATAACACGCTTCTTTTCTTTCTTTTATATTTTATGCTTTACTTCCCCCCACCAGAGGTAAGGGGTAAAGCATCTAACTATCTGTCTTCTTCTTTCTTTATTAAGGTTTTACTTCCCCCCACCAGCGGGAAGGGGTAAAATTATTAATATTGAAAGTACTAACCTCTTATTTTATTAAACTCTACTTCCCCCCACCAGTGGTAAGGGGTAGAGAATTTTAAAATAAGAGTATTTGTAGTTCGCGCATTGCTGAACGTTACTTGTTACCCCCCACCCGAGGTAAGGAACAAGTGACTCAGCTCTGCTACGAACATACATACATGTACATAAAAACCAACAAGCATTGATATTTACACGCAAGGGGAATTTAACTAAATAGTATATGAAAAATTTAAAAGGTTGTGAATAGCAATGAAATAATTTAATATGTCTTTCGAATTGTAACATTTTTCTCTTTGAAGGTAAAATATGTTTTGTCGACATATGCTACTTGGTTTGTCCGTGCAAGACAGACTTAAGTGGTTCTGTCAAATGTCCACAGATATATTGTCTTGAATTCGCCTCGCACTGTATCAAGGCGTATTCATACAAGGTGGTAGCAGGAGTACAAAAAACATATGTAGTTTCCCGAATCTATAGTCTGTTGTTTTCGCAGAAAATATATGAAATGTTGCCAAATATGCAAAAATATCCACGTTAGTCGAGTATATGCAAAAACCAAAAAAAAAAAATCAAAAAATATGCAAAATAACCCTTTTCAAGCATTTGAATATTTTTTCCCGCCCTGGTAATTATGTATGTATAATGCAAAGGCTGGAAATGCGATGAGAACCCTGATAACCTGGTATGGAGTTCTACTCTAATTGCTTCTAGGTTTTAAAATTGTGTAATTGTTTCCATTGAATGTGAAATCGTTTCGTTCTGATAGTTTTTGCTGGGTGATCACCCTTTTGATACGTGTTAGACTAGCCGCGAAAAGCAAAACTTGATTTGTTGGACTCGTAGTGGGATAGCCATTTGAGGGGCCCAACAAAAGTTATAGGGCAATTCATCGAAACGCGATACGCCTCGTAACTATGTACACCTGGTAACTAACTTAATTTTGTATGGAACACCGGTTTAGTTATTTATGAGGTTTACGGGGTAACGAGGCATTTATGCGTTTACCAGAGGGTGGCGAAAATGGTTTTACTTTTACACTATTGCACATTTCAATAAATGCGGTTATAAACAGTGTTGCCAGTTGAGAATGGTTTTAGGTACTAAAACGCCTACCAAATTAGTTTCAAAACTACCAAACATTTTTTCATCATTTAAGCGAGATTTCTTGAATTTACGGGTTCTTTAGCTCGTAGCTAATAAATAGCTAATAGCTACACAAAGTAGAAGTAAAAATAAAATACAAAAAAATTACCAATCTTTAAAGTAATACTAACTGGCACTAAAAATATTTAAATTTGCATACAGTCACCCTTTTTTACCCAATATGAGTTGTACACTTTGGGAATTGCCTATTAGTAAGGTGACCAGAATATTTGAGCATTGCAGGAGGACAAATTATACTTATTTTAACACATAAATAACGAATAAATTAACGTTGTTAAAAAAGCCAAAGCAATTCAAGTTGTACACTGCATTGCATAATTATAAGACCGAAACATATTACCGTTGATTTTTGGCAATTTTTTTTGCTAACCGTGTTGTTCATTTTCTTCTATATAAAAAATAAATGAGTTACACCGTAAAAAACTCCAAAAATCAACGATTATCAGTTCCAATTTCAAGTAGTGTTTCAAATGAACTTGATTAAAATTATATTAGTACTACCTTATACCCGCGGGTTTCACCCCACGTTTTTATACAAATATGAAAAATAATTTAATGATGTTATATTTTATTTCTGTGCCCATTTCATTATAGCTCGTTATTTTCTAAGTGAGTTAAGGTATTTAGGCCCTTTAAAACTATGAAATTATAAAATCTCGTCTGCGCGCTAGGCATACGAAAGATATCAATCCCTCTAAGTTTACCTTAAAATGGTTCCAGGTATACGACGCGTGAACGTGTAACCTTCTTGGAGGTGCCACGACGGGTTCTAATATTTCCAACTCAAATTTAGTAACCTGGCCTTGATAAAATACCACTTCTCATTACTGTAGCAAATGCCTCAAAACAGCTTTAGATTATAAGACCGAACCCGGCTCTCCCGTTTCCATTAAATGAAATTTATTCTGTCAGTACGGCACGTATAAAATAAATCTCCATAACAAATTTAAAATACTTCCAGAGAGTATGTATGGGAGGCGACATGCCTCCTTTTTAATAACTCACACTTTTTCCCATGAGCAATTGATACATTTTGTATACCCAACTCCATACCACGTTCCAGTATTCTTCCACAAAAACTTCCAGGGATATGTGGCAAGAAAAAGTAAATTTGAACTGGAAGTGCCACGCCCCTTTTTCTTATAACCCTAATCCCTTCTATGAATTTAGAATTGATTTTACATACCCCAGTACCAAGTCCCTATACTCTACCATGAAAACCTCTAGAGATATGCAGTATAAAGCAGTAAATTTGTACGGGAGGAACCATGTCCCATTTTCGAATAACGCAAATTTTTCTCCATGAGTATGGAATTAATTTTGTATACACATCTCGGTACCAAGTTCCAGTCCTCTGCCATAAACACCTCCAGAGATATGCAGCATAGAAAAATCAATTCGCATGGGAGTTGCTACACCACCTTTTCCAATAACTCTCATTTTTGTCCATAAGTATGGTATTAGTCTCACATACATATGTATTTCCATACCAAGCTTGAGTACTTTACCCCAAACATTTGAATATGACCACACATTACAAAATGCAACATTCAGTCAGTATGGGAGGTCCTACGCCTCTTTTCCAAAAACGTCAATTTTTCTCCGTTAATATGAACACGATTTCACGCAGTGTTGGCAAAATGTTAATCTGATTAACGATTAAAAATTAACGATTAAAATGTTAATCGCGTTTGACGATTAAAATTAATTAGTCGTAATCAACTGTACGATTAATGATACAATTTTTTTAATCGTTAATCGCAGGTCGCGATTACGTTTAATTATTTCTAAACATTAATCGTTAATCCAATTAAAAATAAAATCTGATTAAGTTGTCTGGTTTGTCCGAATTTGAAACCAAACACCAGCTATAGTAATTATTTTGTGCTTTACGCTTATAAAAAGCACATAATATAAAAAAATTATAACTATTGTTGTTAGTAATACATAAACTGGGAACTTTTACAAACCTAGTTAGTAATCATGATTAACTGTAATCAGATTGAATTTAATCGAATTAACTAACTGATTAAAACATCAATCGATTAATGCCAACATTGATTTCACATACATATCACTATACCAAGTTCCAGTTCTCTCCCACAAATACTTCCAGAGATATGTATGTAATATGAAAACTCCAATTAGTATGGGAGGGGCCTTGAGGTATCGGAGTTATCGGACCCTCCGAAATCCGTAGTAAGTGTACTAAATTTCGTTCTGATCGGAAAACCGGTTAAGGAAGTAGCCTATTTGTCAATCCAGGTCATAAACCATCTTTGAGCAAAATTTCATTTTCAAACAGGTGGCAATTCTTAAAAAAGTAGCCTATTTTCCAATCTAGGTCATAAGCTATCTGGGTGCAAACTTTCATGGAAATCAGTTCAGTTATTTCTTCTTCTTCTTCTTATTTGGCGCTGTAACCGCCTAAGCGATTTTGGCCGAGTCCAAAACAGCACGCCAGTCATTTCTCTTCTGTGCTAACTGACGCCAATTGAAAATGCCAAGTGAAGCCAAGTCCTTCTCCACCTGGTCTTTCCAACGCAGAGGAGGCCTTCCTCTTCCTCTGTTACCAGCATCGCGGCCCGCGTTGAATATTTTCAGAGCAGGAGCGTTTCTGTCCATCCGAACGACATGGCCAAGCCAGCGGAGCCGCTGAATTTTAATTCGCTGCACTATGTCTATATCGTTGTAAAGCTCATACAGCTCATCGTTAAATCGTCTGCGATATTCGCCATCACCAACGCGTAATGGTCCGTAAATCTTTCGCAGAATCTTTCTCTCGAAAACTCCAAGAGCCGCCTCATCAGATGCTTTCATTGTCCATGCTTCCGCGCCATACACCAGCACAGGCATGATGAGTGACTTATAGAGTGTGATCTTTGTACGACGAGAGAGGACTTTACTTCTCAATTGCCTACTCAGCCCAAAGTAGCACTTGTTGGCAAGAGTGATTCTCCGTTGGATTTCAAGGCTGACATTATTATTGGTGTTAATGCTGGTTCCCAAATAAACGAAGTCGTCTACTTTTTCAAACTTGTAACTGTCAACAGTGACGTGGGTGCCAAGACGCGTATGCTCTGACTGTTTGTGTGCTGACAGGAGATACTTCGTTTTGTCCTCGTTCACCACCAGACCCATTCGCTTTGCTTCTCTATCCAATCCCGAGAAGGCAGAACAGACGTAGCCCTTGTTTTTGCCGATAATATCGATGTCGTCGGCATACGCCAGCAATTGTACGCTCTTATAAAGTATTGTGCCTGAGCGGTTCAGTTCTGCGGCTCTTATTATCTTCTCCAACATAAGATTAAAGAAATCACACGCAAGGGAGTCCCCTTGTCTGAAACCTCGTTTGGTATCAAACGGCTCGGAGAGGTCCTTCCCTATTCTGACGGAGCTGGTGGTATTGCTCAACGTCATTTTACACAGCCGTATTAGTTTCGCGGGGATACCAAATTCAGACATCGCGGCATAAAGGCAACTTCTCTTCGTGCTGTCGAAAGCGGCTTTGAAATCGACAAATAGATGGTGTGTGTCGATCCTATTCTCGCGGGTCTTTTCCAAGATTTGGCGTATTGTGAATACCTGATCTATGGTGGATTTTCCAGGCCTAAAGCCACGCTGATAAGGTCCAATCAGCTCGTTGAGGGTGGGCTTCAGTCTTTCGCACAATACGCTCGATAAGACCTTGTAACCTATGCTTAGAAGGCTAATTCCGCGGTAGTTGGCGCGTATGGCGGGGTCGCCTTTCTTGTGGATTGGGCAGAGCACACTTAAATTCCAGTCGTCGGGCATGCGTTCATCTGACCATATTCTGCATACGAGCTGATGCATGCACCTCATCAGCTCCTCGCCGCCGTACTTGAATAGCTCGGCTGGCAGGCCGTCTGCTCCAGCAGCTTTGTTGTTTTTCAGCCGCGTAATCGCTATTCGTACCTCGTCATAGTCAGGCGGTGGGACAGCTACTCCATCATCATCGACTGGGGACTCGGGTTCGTCTTCCTCACTACTTTCAGCGCTGCTACCATTCAGTAGGTTATAAAAGTGTTCCCTCCACAATTTAAGTATATTCTGGACATCGGTCACTAGGTCGCCATTGTTGTTCTTACAGGAGTTCGCCCCGGTCTTGAAACCTTCCATAAGTCGCCTAACCCTCTGGTAGAATTTTCGGGCGTTCTTCCTGTCGGCCAGCATCTCAAGCTCTTCGCACTCACGTATTTCGGCCTCTCTCTTCTTATTGCGGCAAATACGTCTCGCTTCCTTCTTCAGTTCCCTATAACGGTCCCACATGGCTCGCGTTGCGCGCAATCGCAGCGTGGCCCTGTAGGCGGCATCTTTTTTCTCTGCGGCTTCTTGACATTCCTCATCGTACCAGTTGTTCTTTCGGGCTCGCTGAAATCCAACTACTTCTTCGGCGGCGGTACTTAATGATCGGGAAATGTGGTTCCACTGCTCGCGTACGTCGGATTGTTGAAGAGTGCTCTCAGAGAGCAGGTGCGTGAGTCGAGTGGCGAATAAATTGGCCGTCTGTTGTGATTGCAGCTTTTCGACGTTAAGCTTTCCTTGCATTGTTGGGCGCACATTTTTTGCTGCACAGAGGCGGGCGCGTATCTTGGCTACAACAAGATAGTGGTCCGAGTCGATGTTTGGCCCTCGGAGTGTACGTACGTCCAAAACGCTTGAAGCATGCCCTCCGTCTATCACAACATGATCGATTTGGTTTCTCGTTTTTCGATCTGGAGACAGCCATGTAGCTTGGTGGATGTTCTTATGCTGGAACCTAGTACTACATATTACCATATTTCGGGCCCCGGCGAAGTCGATCAGCCTCAGTCCGTTATTGGACGTTTCGTCGTGGAGGCTGAATTTTCCGACAGTGGCGCCAAAGATCCCTTCCTTGCCCACCTTGGCATTAAAATCGCCAAGCACGGTTTTGACATCGTGTCGGGGGCAGCGCTCATATGTACGTTCCAAGCGCTCATCGAAGATATCCTTGGACGCCTCATCCTTCTCTTCCGTCGGGGCATGGGCGCAGATGAGCGAGATGTTGAAGAATCTAGCTTTGATGCGGATTGTGGCTAGACGTTCGTCCACCGGGGTGAACGCCAGTACTCGGCGACGGAGTCTCTCTCCTACCACGAATCCAACACCGAATTTGCGCTCCTTTACGTGGCAACTGTAGTAGACGTCGCAAGGCTTCACGCTTACTTTACCTTGCCCCGTCCATCGCATTTCTTGGATGGCGGTGATGTCAGCCTTTGTCTTCCCGAGGACATCAACCAGCCGGGCAGAGGCACCTTCCCCATTAAGGGTCCGGATATTCCAGGTGCATACCCTTAAATCATAGTCCTTTATACGTTTGCCGTGGTCGTCATCAGAAAAAGGGGGTCTCATCCGAGGCTTGTTGGAATTTTTCATTGGGCGGGGTTTTAACGTGGCGGGACCCAAACCCAGCGCACGCGAAGTTTTACGCCTTCTCACTTTAGCTCGCTCCCAAACGGGTGTTTGGTTGCTACCCAGAGGATACGTGGATATAAATATCCGGACGTTGTGAGCTGCGATTTGAACCGTACGCACAAGAATCGCTTCTGGCCACTCCCAGGTGAATGGCAGTCAAAAGTTTTCCACTTCTGCGCACGGAACCATCCTCCAGTTATTTAAGCGTATTAATTTAATTAAACTTTTCTGATACGTGACAACTCTTAAAATAGTAGCCCGTTTTCCAACAGAGGTCATAAGCTATCTCTGTGCGCAATGTCATGCAAATCTGTTCAGTCGTTTCCGTGTATTAATTTAATTAAACTTTTTTAACAGGTGGCAACTCTTCCAAAAAATTATCCTATTTTCCACTGTAGAGCATAAGCTATCTGTGTGCAAGTTTTCATGCAAATCCATTCAGTCGTTTCCGCATATTAAATAAATTAAACTTTTTTAACAGGTGGCAACTCTTAAAAAAATAGCCTATTAACCAATCTGGCCCATAAGCTACTCCACTGTAGTTCATAAGCTATCTGCTTACAAAATTTCATGCAAATCCGTTCAGACTTTTCCGCGTATTAATTTAATGAAACTTTTTTAGCAGGTGGTAACTCTTAAAAAAATTAGCCTATTTTTCAACCTAGCTCATAAGCTACCTGTGTGAAAACTTCCATGCAAATCAGTTCACTTATTTCCGCGTATTATTGAATTAAACATTTCTGACAGGTGGCAACTCTTAAAAAAGAAGCCTACTTTCCAACCAATGTCATAAGCTATGTGTGCGCAAAATTTCATGCAAATCCGTTCAGTCGTTTCCGCGTATTACTTTAATTAAACTTTTTAACAGGTGGCAACTCTTCCAAAAAATTAGCCTATTTTCCATTGTAGGTCATAAGCTATCTGTGTGCAAAATTTCATACAAATCTGTTCAGTCGTTTCCGCGTATTAATTTAATTAAACTTTTTTAACAGGTGGCAACTCTTCCAAAAAATTATACTGTTTTCTACTGTAGGTCATAAGCTATCTGTGTGCAAATTTTCATGCAAATCCATTCAGTCGTTCCCGCATCTTAAATAAATTAAACTGTTTAACAGGTGGCAACTCTTAAAAAAATAGCCTATTAACCAACCTGCC
>NW_023458555.1:63851842-63854865 GCF_013731165.1 Rhagoletis pomonella | reverse complement strand
CACTTAATACGGCCTCGAGCTCATAAAAATTGTTGAATATAATTGTTATAAGGCCATAAAAATAACAAAAACATTGGCTTCGTATTTCAAAACTTTATCTCACACTTTTTTTCAAATATCTCTAGTTATTGAAACCGTTATGAACAATGTATGTATGTATGTATGTATGTATGTATGTAACAGAGCTGGGTAATTTTTCATTACGATTACATTTTAATTACAATCGCTTAATTGTAATCCTTAAATTATATACGATTACGATTACTTTAATTGTGATCATAAATGTTACCATTATAATTATAATAATTGTCGGCCGCTGTGTTGAAGTGGTAAGCAGTGCGCGCTTCTACTCCGCAGCACCTGGGTTCAAACCCTGGTCAAAGCAACATCGCAAAAAATATAGAAAAAAAAGTTTTTTTCTTAACAGCGGTAGTCCCTCGGCAGGAAATGGAAAACCTCCGAGTGTTTTTCTGCCATGAAGAACAGCTTCTCATAAAAATACAATCGCCGTTCGGAGTCGGCGTAAAACTGTAACATCAAGGCGCACGCCGCAAGTCTGAGGAGAAGCTCGGCCAAACGCTAACATATGTGTAAGCGCCATCTATTATTATTATTATTATTATTAATCTTAAAAATTTAAGGAATCAGATTACTGTAATCGTAATCATGAAATACATTTCTAACGGGAAAACCACACAGGCCTGTGTTATTTTTGATTATGTACTTGAATGTGAAATAACATGTTTTCTAAAAAATTTTAAGCAGATTCGCGCTTCAGTGCAACAAACATACTTATTTTAAGCCACTTTACAAAATCTTTTATCAAGATAAAAAATCCCCATACGCAAATACTGCCACTGTTAAAACTTATACATATCTGGTCAGCTTGCTATTAGCATTTTTATACCCGAGCGCACTTGTGCACAAGGGTATTCTAACTTTGTTCACATAACGGTTGTTTGTAACAGGCAAAAGGAATCGAGATAGATATAGACAAATGTATACATAAATGATCAGGATGAAAAGAGAAATCGATTAAGCGGTGACTGTCTGTCCGTCCGTCCGTCCGTCCGTCTGTCCGTCCGTCTGTGCACACGATAACTCGAGTAAAAATTAAGATATCGTAACGAAACTTGGTACGTGTACTTCTTTCGGGCTTAGGACGGATGGTATTGAAAATGGGCAAAATCGGACAATAACCACGCCTACCTCCCATATAACGGTAATTTTCAGAAATACGAAAACTGCGATATTTTAGTAACTACTGAAGATTATTAACTCAAAATTGATATTTACAATAACTATTAGACGAAAAATAAGAATGTTATAAATTTTTGAAAAATGGGCGTAGCCACGCCCACTTATGGTTACATGTGTATATCTTGGCAACCGCTGCACCGATTTCTTCCAAACTTGGCACAGTTATTGGCCTTGGTACAGGATACCAAATCGGATAATAACCACGCCCACCACTCATATAACGGTAATTTGGAGAAATACGAAATCTTCGATAAATCAGTAAATATTAAAGCCAATTTATTCGAAATTAATGCTTGCAACAATTCCTTACCAGGAAATACGTCTATAATTAAATTTTGAAAAATGGGCGTGGCACCGCCCACTTATGATCACATATATGTATCTCGGAAACCGTTCTACCAATTTGTACCAAACTCGGTATTTTTATTGTGCTTGCTACATGAAAGCAAAACGATGAAAATTATTGAAATCAGACTAAAATTATGGCTTTTCATATAACGGTAAATTTTATAAATGCTTGAAACGTCAATATTTTGAAATTTAAGGACGCTAATTTACTTAATATTTTTACACCCCGGCTTATCATGTAGCGGTAGCTTTCGGAAAGGTGAAAATCATATATTTAATATTTGCGCCGGGTATTTAATGTTCGGCTCCGCCCGAACTTAGACTTTCTTTCAAGATAGGCAATCTTTCGTTCAATTTCAACAGCGGTTTAGTTTGCAGAAAATTGTGTGTTTAATAAAATATGAAAAAAAAAGAAAACTCATACGTATTGAAAACAAGCAAGCCAGCAGAGAAACGCAAATTTTTCCGACGGTGTGGTCTGGTGCAATTTTCCGTATCCGGAAACGAACAGGAAACTACTACAATATTCGTATCCAGAAACTAACATAAAACTCCTACAGATTTCATTCATTTTCATATTTTGAAAACATTCGAAAATAATGAGGTCATATGAAAGCAAAATTTGTTTTTTTTTGTGTTCAAACTGAACATTTGAAAACATGTATACGTAGACAGTGGCTGAGAGTGCAGAGGAACGGGCTAGTGTGTGTTAGCTTTCAGAAGGTGCCGGGTTAGATGCCGTCAGGCAATTCTTAATTTTTTTTACCATGAAAAGGCATCTGTGGCGTATACGTTTCTGTCGCATACTTTAGTGGTCAAAGTATCCTGGAATGGAATCGATAAACTGACAAAAATCCGCATTTCATCCACTTTTTTCCTTTTTCGGATCTATTTTGTAATTTTTTGCTGGCTAGGAAGCGAACAAGTTTTAGTGCTCAATTTGGTTGCATTTTCAAAACAGTTCTGCCTACCAAAAGCTTCATCGAACCAACCAAACTACCAAAGGAAAATGAATCTACCAATTTTGGTCAAATTGGACCAAAACGGCAACGCTGGTTATAAAGCGCATGCTCGCAATCAAAACAAATACTGTAGTGTCCCTGCTGGCTATCGTTTAGAGTCCAACCGATTCCAATTTTTTTTCAGATGCCGATTAATCGGCTTATGGGGGAAGAATCGGCCGATGCCGATGCCGATTCCATAAAAAATTACAAATAAATGTATTAATTCATAAAATCAATTAATTTAAAGGAGTTAACAAAACAAAAAAAAAACGAATAAAATGGCAAAAACCGTGAAAATGTAAAATTTTTTCGCGGTTTTTGCAAATATTTTACAATAAAAAACGTTATTTTTAAAAGACCTTCTATATAAGATATGTGGGAAATTAAATTCTTTAAATATTTGTTCTAAAC
>NW_023458555.1:63834296-63851832 GCF_013731165.1 Rhagoletis pomonella | reverse complement strand
ATATAAGATATGTGGGAAATTAAATTCTTTAAATATTTGTTCTAAACCATTTTTTACGAAAAATGCAAAATAAACTCCCAAATCGCAAAAAAAACCAAAAAAAAAAAATTAAATCCTAGATGGCGGAATGTTGCCAAATGAAATTTAGGTACGAGACTGTGGGTCCATGATCTACGTGAAGTAAACTGCATCAAAAAATCGCTGTTACATTTTTTTTTGATTTTCCTACCAAATTTATCTAATTTTACTCGGCTAAAAACATTATAAAATGGGTATCAAAAACAGGTAGCATGTGGAATGTAGCTCTATTGTTGTTGATACTAACAATTTAACATTCTGTGAAAAACGTAGTTTCAAAAAAAGTGTTGTTTCGGGCCTCTGTGAATTAAGGTAACGACTGGATAGGTAAAAGTTTCAGTATGTTTAGAAGTCGCCACGCCCTCTTTTACAATAACCCCTACTTTTCTCCATGAGTATGGGCCCTGTCTCACGATCAATATTTATTGACTGATCCAAGTATCGCGATATTTATTGACTCGGATCACATACTGTCAATAAATATTGAAAGTGTAGCACATTTCATTCGCGATACGTCAATACGTGTTGTATTTCAAAATAAAGTGGAGATTTAAATGTTAAAGGCGAAACGTAAATTATTGGATTAATTATTTATTTGGCAGTGGTAATTTTGAATAATGTCGGACGACGAAAGCGCACATATCCAGCCGGCGGTGTTGGGATTAAAGAATGACCAAAGGTGTTTGAAGGAGTTTTCCTACAATTGGAAAGTATGCCGGAATTGTGGAACCCTTCGTCCAAAAGCTACATGAATAAAATAAAAAGAACGGCCAGACATGAGAAATTATTACTAATTAAAAAAAATTAATGATAACTTCACTGTAGATGATGCCCGAAAAAAATAAATTCTTTACGATCAAATTATCGCAAGGAATTGAAAAAAATTATTGACTCCAAGCGCCCCGGAGCTGGTACAGAAGACGTTTATGTTCCAAAGTCTTGGACATTTAACGCTCTTCACTTTTTAAATAAAAATGAGAAGCCTGTTGCCCTGGTAAGTAAATTTGTTTTAAAGATTTCCTTGAATTCTACTCATACTCTAGTAAATACCTAGCTATAAAGGTGGAAAGAAAAGAAAGTAGTATCTAGATTGTCTGTTGTGTTAAGTAAAAACTTTTATTATTCTTTTATTTCATATACATAAGTGATAAGTATTGAGTGGCAAAAGTTAGCAGCTATATTCGTCATTGTAATATTTGCAAAATTTGTCTCTTATAGTTTTGGCACATCTTGTTGAATTTCGCGCCGAACTGCCTTGTATGGTGGTTAATTCAAAATTATACTCATTGGAATTTTGTGAATGATAATTCGACTCTTTTCTGATTAAATAATTGTGTAGATAATAACAAGCTGCTGTCACTTTTGCAGCTTTCTGTGGGCTGAGTCTTATGGCTTTCTGGAAAACTCCAAATTTATTGGCGAGGATACCAAACGCACACTCAATGACACATCTAGCCTTCGATAACCGTTTATTAAACAATTGTTCTTCTTGCGTTACTCTTTTTTGAGGATAACGCTTCATAAAGTTAGGGCCTAGCGCGAAAGCTTCGTCTCCTATAAAAATATAGAGGAATGATTCCGAGGTGTTTGGCAATGGTGTTGATTCCGGCATATTCAAACGATTTTGTTGCAAACGCTCCCAGAATTTAGTGTAAAACAAGACACCACCATCATACACGCGCCCATTGCATCCAATATCAACCATGATAAATTCCTTTTTAGCATTTGCAATAGCCATAAGAACGATACTGTATTTTCCCTTTTAGTTATAATATAGCGCTTCCGAACCATTTGGACGCTTTATTTGTACGTGTTTTCCGTCAACTGCGCCGATGCAGTTATGAAAATTATGTAATAAACGAAATTCATCAGAAACACTTCTCCACTCTTCGGCTGTACTAGGCATCTAAAAAAAGAAATTTGAAATCCATTTGATAAATAAAATATAAAATTAACTCTCAGTTTCACCAATCAATTTTAAAATTTATCAGACTGTTAAAATTCAATGGCCTTATTCATAAAAAATAAAGAAGGTTTTAAGAGCTTTATAAAATGACGTTTTCATACATTTTTCGGTTTATAAACCTTTTTTTAAAGCTATTTTATTTTTTATGAATAAGGCCATAAAATGACAAATTTTCCGAACTACATTGTGTCATTTTAAATTTTAACAGGCTGATAATTTTAAAATTGATTGATGCAATCGGGCATAAATGTAAAGAATTAAAATCAATTTTATTAATTAACGATAATTTTCTTCCCTTCAGAACCAGGTAGAATCGCAAAATGTGGAAGAATTGGTGCAAGTTCAGGAGCAGACAAATAGAGAGGACTTATCTAACACTTCCTTTTCATCTATTAGCGAGTTGGCTTCTCCTCGGAAAAAACAAAAAAAAAGTCCACTGCTATTAAGCAAAACGAGCTAATTGAAAGGGCATGTTCCCTATTGTCTGCACCCACCCCAAAGTTCTACAAACATAAACGCAACGGCATTATACTGGAGTAAAAAATTAGAGCATCTAAATTCAACGCAGCGTACGCTAGCTGAAAAAGGAATTAATGCTATTTTATTTGAAGCAGAACTGGGTAAGTTGAGACGTGAACTGGTTAAAATAATTGTATATCCAGAAGCTTCCAACACGGATGTGTCATCAGCTCCAACACCAGAACCCACAATGTATTATCAATTATCACCATTACCACGTTTCTTTGAATCATCACCGCAACCGGATATTAAAGATATTCGAGTCCGAAGACCGCCACCTATTTATGCACCACCACCAACACCTTCACCAGACTCCAATTTTGGAATGACTCTGCAGAGTGAATATATAACACCTAACTACCCACATACTCCGTCACCTATTCTATCTTCGCAATCTAGTTTTTCCTCGCAATTGCCTCCAACTAGCCAAGCAATGCTAATATACAATACTGAAGTAGGTGCCACTAAAGAAATACAAAGCACAGAGGAATACTCACTAAGATCTATTTTTTAATCATTCCCTGGCAACTAAAATTATTACATAAATCAAACGTTTAAAGGACTACGATTTGAGGGCATGCACCTGGAATGTCCGGACCCTTAATGGGGAAGGTGCCTCTGCCCGGCTGGTTGATGTCCTCGTTAGGACAAAACCGCCATCCAAGAAATGCGTTGGACGGGGCAAGGCAAACAATGTCTGGGGCCTTGCGACGTTTACTACAGCTCCCATGTAAAGGAGCACAAATTCGGAGTTGGATTTGTGGTGGGAGAGAGACTCCGTCGCCGAGTACTGTCGTTCACCCCGGTGGACGAGCGTCTAGCCACAATCCGCATCAAAGCGAGATTCTTCAACATCTCGCTCATCTGCGCCAACGCCCCGACGGAAGAGAAGGATGAGGCATCCAAGGATCTCTTCTATGAGCGCTTGGAGCGCACGTACGAGCGCTGCCCCCGTCATGATATCAAAATCGTGCTTGACGACTTCAATGCCAGGGTGGGCAAAGAAGGGATCTTTGGAACCACCGTCGGAAAATTCAGCTTCCACGACGAAACGTCCGACAACGGATTGAGGCTGATCGACTTCGCCGGGGCCCGAAACATGGTAGTATGCAGTACTAGGTTCAAGCATAAAAAGATCCATCAAGCTACCTGGCTGTCTCCGGATCGAAAAACGAGAAACCAAATCGATCGTGTAGTAATAGACGGAAGGCACGCTTCCAGTGTTTTAGACGTACGCACACTCCGAGGCCCAAACATCGACTGGGACCACTATCTTGTTGCAGCCAAGATACGCACCCGCCTCTGTGCAACAAAAAATGTGCGCCCAAATATGCAAGGAAGGCTTAACGTCGAAAAGTTACAATCACAACAGACAGCCAGCGCTTTCGCTACTCGACTCCCACACCTGCTCTCAGAGAGCACTCTTCAACAAGCCGACATATGCGAGCAGTGGAACCACATTTCCCGCTCATTAAGTACCGCCGCCGAAGAAGTAGTCGGATTTCAGCGAGCCCGAAAGAACAACTGGTACGATGAGGAGTGTCAGGAAGCTGCAGAGAAAAAAGATGCCGCCTACAGGGCCACGCTGCGATCGGGCGCAACGCGCGCTATATGGGACCGCTATAGGGATCTGAAGAGGGAAGCGAGAAGTATTTGCCGCAACAAGAAGAGAGAGGCCGAAATACGTGAGTGCGAAGAGCTTGAAATGCTGGCCGACATGAGGAATGCCCGAAAATTTTACCAGAGAGTTAGGCGACTTACGGAAGGTTTAAAGACCGGGGCGCACTCCTGTAAGAACAATAATGGCGACCTAGTAACTGATGTCCAGATCGTACTTAAATTATGGAGGGAAAACTTTTCCGCCTAACTAAATGGTAGCAGCACGGAAAGTTTTGGAGAAGAAGAACCCGAGCCCGCAGTCGATGATGACGGAGTCGACGTTCCATCGCCTGACTATGACGAAGTACATATAGCAATAACGCGGCTGAAAAACAAAGCCACTGGAGCTGACAGCCTGCCAGCTGAGCTATTCAAGTACGGCGGCGAGGAGTTGATAAGGTGCATGCATCAACTCTTGTGCAGAATATGGCCAGATGAACGCATGCCCGACGACTGGAATTTAAGTGTGCTCTGCCCAATCCACAAGAAAGGTGACCCCGCCATTCGCGCCAACTACCGCGGGATCAGCCTTCTAAGCATAGGTTACAAGGTCTTATCGAGCGTATTGTGTGAAAGACTGAAGCCCACCGTCAATGAACTGAATGGGCCTTATCAGTGTGGCTTTAGGCCTGCCAAATCCACCATCGACCAGGTATTCACAATAGGCCAAATCTTGGAAAAGACCCGCGAGAAAGGGCTCGACACTCACCACCTATTTGTCGACTTTAAAGCCGCTTTTGACAGCACTAAAAGGAGTTGCCTATACGCCGCTATGTCTGAATTTGGCATCCCCTCAAAACTCATACGGCTGTGTAAAATGACGTTGAGCAATACCACCATCTCCGTCAGAATTGGAAAAGACCTCTCCGAGCCGTTCGCCCCAAAACGAGGTTTCAGACAGGGCGACTCCATTTCATGTGACTTCTTTATTCTGATATTGGAGAAGATAATAAGAGCTGCAGAACTGAACCACTCAGGAACAATTTACTACAAGAGCGTGCAATTGCTGGCTTATGCCGATGACATCGACATCATCGGTAACAAAAACCGCGAAGTCTGTTCTGCCTTTTCCAAGTTGGATAGGGAAGCAAAGCGCATGGGTCTGGTGATAAACGAGGACAAGACGAAGTATCTCCTGTCTTCAAACAAACAGTCAGCACATTCGCGCCTTGGCACCCACGTCACTGTTGACAGTTACAATATCGAGAAAGTATAGAATTTCGTTTACTTGGGAACCAGCATTAACACCGATAATAATGTCAGCATTGAAATCCAACGCAGAATCACTCTTGCCAACAAGTAGGCAATTCAGGAGTAAAGTCCTCTCTCGGCGTACGAAAACCACGCTCTATAAGTCACTCATCATGCCCGTGCTGGTATATGGCGCAGAAGCATGTACAATGACAACATCCGATGAGGCGGCTCTTGGAGTGTTTGAGAGAAAGATTTTGCGGAAGATTTACGGGCCTTTACGCGTTGGCGACGGCGAGTACCGCAGACGATGGAATGATGAGCTGTATGAGCTTTACAACGATATGGACATAGTGCAGCGAATTAAAATACAGCGGCTCCGCTGGCTTGGTCATGTCGTTCGAATTGACACCGACGCTCCAGCTCTGAAAGTATTCAACTCGGAACCCGCTGGTGGTAGCAGAGGAAGAGGGAGGCCCCCACTGCGATGGAAAGATCAGGTGGAGAAGGACTTGGCTTCACTTGGCGTTCCCAATTGGCGTCAGTTGACACAGAGGAGAAACGACTGGCGTGCTTTGCTGAACTCGGCCAAAATCGCTTAGGCGGTTACAGCGCCAAAAAAGAAGAGAAGATATGTATTTATTTGCACAGTTTTCTGAATAAATTATAACAAAATACCATATGTACATGTGTATCATTTGGTACACTTACTTTAATGTAGTTTCGAAGAGCGTATATCAAAGCTTCACAGGTATCCATGATCGCTTCGCTTATTGCTTTCCGCGACCTAATCGCTGTATACCGCACCTGCTTAAAGTAGCTGCAAAATAATCACAATAAGTTGTGAACAAATATCATTAGATTTGGGTACATACCTTCCTGTTGGTAAATAATGCAAAGTCATCGCCAGTTTTTCTTTTGACGAAATTGCAGCTCTCATAACTGTATCTTGCTTAGTTATATATGGGCTGATTAATTCAAGAATATGGTCGAAACTTTCAGTGGAGATCCGAAAGTAAGTTTCGTAGTCGCTTAATTCCTTGCAAAGCTGAATCGAATCCAATAATCTCAAATGAGTGTACCTATGCCGCTCCAGGTACCATCTTCGACTCCAATACTTCCTCTTTGTTTCTTTTTTTTTAATGAAAATACCAGTAATATGGCTAAACACGCTCTTTTTGAATTTTCTTGTATTTTTCTTATTTAAAAACGACTTGCGCAGCTCAAAAGTTTGAAAATAATGACGCGGTAAATATTGAAGGTGTAGCATAGCTGAGAGTGGAGCATCATGAATCAGTATGGATAACGATACTGGATCGCTATCCGTATTGATCGTGAGACAGGGCCTTATGGGATTGATTTCAAATACCTCGGTATCTTTTCCACCTATCAGAAAAAAAGTATCCTATATGTTAATCCAGGAAATAAGCTACATACGAACTTACCAAATTTAAAGCAAATCGCAACATAAATAAGATTTTTTCGAATAGTTCGGTCCCTGATCCACTTACCCGAAAAAAGGTGTTTTATATGCTAATCTAGGTAAAAAGCTACTTACGTACAAAATTTTAAGCAAGTCGGACCAAAAATACGACTTTTTCACATAGATCGGTCGCTGGCCCATTTCCCGGAAAAAAGGATCCTGTATGCTATAATGTACCAAATTTTAAACAAATCGGATCATAAATGGTATTTTCAGAATAGATCGGTCCCTGTCCTCTTCCGCAAAAAAGGATCCTATATGCTAATCTAGGCAAAAAGCTACCTACGTACCAAAATTGTAAGCAAATCGGACCATAATAAGATTTTTTCGAATAGATGGTCCCTGGTTCCCCTACCGGAAAAAAAAGTAATTTTTGGCCTATGACATGGTGGTTTCTGAAAGCTATTTATATACAAAATTTCATGAAAAGCGGACTAGCCAGTCGCAAAATTACCTGTGAGTATTTTACATAGTATGCACGATTGAGAGAAATAGAGATTGCGCCAATCGCGGTACCGTTAATCCGCTCTTTGTGATTTTGACAGAATCGGCTGTGTGCGTGACGTCATCTTGGTGCAATCGTTGATTGTGAGCATACGAAAAAACCAAATAATTTTAATATATGTGCGTTAATACTTCTGCGTGGTTTTAAACAATTATTGAGACATTACAAAGCAAAATGAAGTGTGCCGTGGCAATGTGTAATAGTGAAAACAAAAGGAAAGCGTGCGATATAAGTTTTTTTTTCGTTTCCTACGGACGCAAATCTGGCGAAAAAGTGGAAGCAGTTCTGCCAGCGAGGAGATGCATTAAACACCAAATCGAGCTATGTGTGCATGAAGCACTTTACTAGTGAAAATAATATTTTTAGTGCTGGTATGAGGTAATGCACCAGTGGATAAGGTCGCCAGGCGCTAATTCAAGCGGCATCTTACCGCGCTGTTACGTAACTAATACAAAACAGTGCCCAAATTATTATACATTTAAAAGTTCAGCTTAAATTATGTTTTACCTACATATAATATTTGTTTCCAAAGAAGCAACACTCATGCATCCTCTCGGAAATGGTACAAAAGTCATCAAATAAAAGCTGTGGAGTCAACAGCTGTGGAGTTTATGGTGGTTGGCTACCGTCCACAAATATAAATATGCACTCTGCTTGGCTTTTTAAAATGGCAAGTCCAAAAATTCACTTTGCTGCACACCTTCCTTTTGGTCTACATGAAATTGCAAACACTGTTAATACATCCATTTTTTCATGTGCTAAAAATCGTACTTATCTAAAGGGCTACATATCCAAAATTATTGCTACGTGTTCCTAATTAATCAATCTTTGTATATTTATTGATTCCTGCAAAATTGGGCCATGTAATATTAAAATTAACACATTTTTCTGCATTGTTTACATATTTTTATATGCGTTTTGGCATTTCTCTCTCGCAAATGCACCAAGATGACGTCACGCAAAAATTACGCTCAAAAATCCTCTCTCATTGGCGCAATCTTGTATTCTATCATTCTTGCATAGTATGTGTGTAAACCAAGGTGCGGAAAAATTCGCTCGCGAACGCTCAAAAATACGACCTTCTCATATTAGCTCGTGTAGCGATTGTATTTTACCGCGATAATTACTTGAGCAAACGAGTGTTCGAGAAAACATTGCCTGCCTTTTCGTTGGTAAGAGATTGTAAGCAAAGAGTTCATGTATACACATTGCAAACGAACGAGCGTATGAAAACGATCGTCCGTGGCAAGAGCGCTGGTGCAGAAAATCATAGCGCGCACTCTTTCGCCAACGAACACGTAGGCAATGCTCTCACTAACAATCGTTTGCTCAAGTATTTATCGCGGTAAAATACATTCGCAAAATGAGCTAATATGAGAAGATCGTTTTCTTTCGCTAGCGTTCGCGATCGTTCGTCGGTAGAGCGTGTGTAAAAAAATCTTTGAATTTAGTAAATTTTGATACGAAGGTTACTCGCTTTTTTGTTATAAAACTGGGCAAAGTATCGAATATTGACAAGACAAAACTTGTTACATATAAAAAGACAACAATTTTTCGAAGTGCCTTATGTGCGAAAAACAACTTAAACGGTACATACTAGGAAACATTAAAAGACATTACGAACATAACTTTGATGACAGCGTTCCATCTACAAGGGACAATAACGTTCCCAAACGCCAAAGTTCTAACCAATTTGGTCTAAAATTAAATAAAAAAGATTTTTTAAAGTGTTGTGTTGGATTGGTAACCACGAAAAACATTCCGTTTCGACTTTTCGATGAAATTTTATTTTAAGCAAATAAATGGACCATATGAAAATCAATTTAATTTACAGTTGAATTAAAAAACAAATATTGTTGAGCATATAAATCTGTTCGCAAATAAAATAAAAAATCTTTTGAAACAAAGTTTGTCCAAGAAAATGTTAAGCTTAAAAGTCGATGTAGCTACCAGAACGGGGAGGAGTATATTGGGAATAAATATCCAATATATTACAGATTTTAAAATTGTGATGAACACAATTGGCATGATACAATTGAAAAAGAGGCATACAGCGCATTTTTTAAAAGAGGAAACATTAAAATGCCCGCAAGAATTCGATATTGACCTTACACAAATATATTCAACTACTTCGGACAACGGGGCAAACATGTTAAAAGCTTCAAAACTACTTCAACAAGACATGATAGATTTACAATATGATGAACGCGAAACGACTTAAGAAAACGAGAATGATGACTACGAATTAGTACACAAACGCTTGAATTCGGTACTGGCAGTACACACAATTCCATTGGCGGCACATGATTAAATTGGTATTAACTGTGCATATCTACGTTTGCCACCAATTGATAATATAACTCGATGGAAATTAACATTTGAAATGATAGTATCCCTTTTGAATTTTAAACAGCATATTAATGGAAACGAACTGTGAAATTGATTGGAACTTCATATAAAACTTTGTCAATGCATTTACACCAATGGCGCAATGTACCAAACAACTTGAAGTTGAACAATACATTATCGGCGATTTTTACATAGACCGGCTTGTATGTGAAGCAAAATTAAAAAAAAAATGGATGACAATGCTTTGCAATAAAGTTGTTGGAATCTATGAGAAGAAGGAGAGAAAAATTACTCGACAATGTTGCATTCCTTTCTGGTATATACTTCGAACCAAGATTCAACTTTTTGGATTCACTGTATATTAATGATGACCAAAGGAAATCGCAGTGGTATATTATATTGTAAATAATGTAATCTCTTAACATTTTAAGATGAATCAAATTTTTTATAGGTAATCTATATATTAAGAACAAATGCAACGCTTAGTTTATTAAATGGAGATGGAAATTGAAGTAACGAAGGAATTGCCCTCAAAAGGATATACATGTTTCCCAAATAATCCCTACAACCTCTTAGAAGAAGAGCTAAATAATATGACAACTCAAAACAGTGCCAATATTCGCGAAAAGCTTGACAATTTAGCATACGGTCAAAGAATGTCTTTCGCAACAAATGTACTCGACTATTGGAAAAATCTGTATACTATAGGAACTTGTTTAAGCTGGCTGAAGTCATTTTAGCAGTTCCATCGAGTCAAATTTCCGTAGAAAGAGCGTTTAGCGCGCTATCCACAATTATAACAAAACAGCGCTCAAGATTAAGCAGTGCCACAATTAATAATTTACTGATAGTAAAGCTGAACATCAATTTACTATAATAAGTTAGTTTCTAAAAATCTGATCTACTATATTTTGTGAACCTTGAACTATACTGATACCTCTTGTGTACATAAATATGTAGTTGTTATTGAATGATTTATTTTATTGTCATTTTGAAATTTGAACTTATTTTTTAGATTTTCTAATATTGTTTTATTTTGTAATCTTGAAGTGCGTTGATTTTTTAATATATGTACATTAGACTGCATCACCAAAAAAAGTTGCGGTTTTTCCGCTGGGATTATAAAATTTGTTATATTCTAAGACGTTCACCAAAATTATTTGGGAATAATAATAAGATTTAGGTGCTGGACCGATTTGAAAATACCTCCAAAAATGGAGTTTTTATGAATAAAAATAGTTTCGTAAAGAACTTTTTGAAAAAAGTCCCCTCAGATGACAAATCAGATTAAGCTTAAAAAAATCTGCATAAAAATATTCAAAAATCTTTTCAACGGAATCGTAAGAATGACATTTGTTATGCTGTTTTTTTACTTTTTTCAAAGATTGATTTACGAAAAACTTGAATAACTGGGCCAAAACTATTCTGATTTAGACCTATGGGATCTCAGTATAATGGTATTTTCACATTGATTTTATTTCTGTCCAAAAAAAATCATTCGTGTCCCAATTTTTTTCAAATACCAACACCTCTTAATTCAACTTTGAATAACGTTCGTTGATCCTACCTTTCTCTTTCATCCTTTGAATGAGTTTATTAGCAAAGAAATAAAAAGGGTGAGAAAATACCTTTCCACCGACCTCTCTTAAGTCTAAATCAGAAGAGTTTAGGCTCAGTTATTCAAGTTTTTCTTATACCAATCTTTGAAAAAAGTTAAAAAACAGCATCAAAAATCTCATCATTGCGATTCCGTTCAATTTTTTTTTAATTTTTTAAAAATATTTGTATGCAAATTTTTTATGCTTAAACCGTTTTGTCATTTGAGGGGATTTATAAAAAAAAAATTTAAGAAACTAAATTTATTCATAAAAAACTCCATTTTTGGAGGTATTTTGAAATTGGTCCAGCTCACTTAAATCTTAATATTTTTTTCGAAATATTTTGGTGGACGTCTTAAAATATAATAGGTTTTATAATTCCAGTGGAAAAATAGTACCGATTTTTTTTTTTGTATGGGAAGTGATGCAGTCTAATGTACATATGTATAATTTTCTGGTATTTTGATTTTTTGATGGTAACAAATAGAATTTTTTTTTTCGAATGGAAAAAATACGATTACTCCAAAGAAATAAAAAAAAAGAAAAAATTAATGAAATAGAGGAAGGACTTGGCTAGTGGTTCAAAAACTCAATCTTCACAATACGAGTAACTGATTCAGTTCCACAAAAAACGTTCGCAACCAACGAACGATCGCGAACAGTGGCGGAACCAGGCGGTGGGTTTTGGGGTTAAACTACTTGTCAGTCAGTGGCGGACCCACGGGCTGTGTTTTAATACATATACGCCATATTATACATACATATACGCCATATCAAAACACCCCCCTGTGGGTCCACCATTGACTGACACGTAGTTTAACCCCCCCAAACGGAACGGATTTTATGGAAATTGCCTTTTTTCTGCTAAAGAGATAGAGTATATTCGATTAAGAATGTCCACGATTTAGCTTCCCCTGATTCCATACATATATACACATTTGATGTTGCCTTTTTTAAGATATTTGCCTTTTTTACCTTTTTTAAGATATTCGCCTTTTTTGCGTTTTCTACCTTTAAAAAAGTGATTATAGCATTCAAAATTTTTTTTTAAGATTAAAGAAATATTCACATGCCCATCCGGCTTATAGAAGCGCAGGGACCTCGTGCCAAATTGGTGTTGGA
Organism: Rhagoletis pomonella; assembly: GCF_013731165.1. Taxonomy (NCBI): domain Eukaryota; kingdom Metazoa; phylum Arthropoda; class Insecta; order Diptera; family Tephritidae; genus Rhagoletis; species Rhagoletis pomonella. The sequence goes on along the minus strand of NW_023458555.1, from coordinate 63,839,362 downwards.
AAAATTCAAAGCCGTTTTCTCAGCTAACTTAGGCTTGGAGACAATAAGGGGTGTGGATAAAATTGTAAAGGGCGAGGAAAACGCCCTTATTCCTGATAATATGAACGTTTCAAACGTTCCATATTTAAATTGGGCTCCACTTGTATCAACTTACGTCGAGCGCACATTTAGTACATTCAAGACTTTTCTTCGCGAAAATCTAATGAAAATGCTGCCAGAAAACTTCAAAATGCATCTTGTGGTTCAATGTTACTACAACTATACAGACTAAAGTTTTATGAGTTAGAAACTCGAAAGGATAAAATAGTCAAAGATTCACAGTACAAATTTTTCATATAATGAAACTAGTTCATAGTTTACCTCTTTTTACTTGTAATATAAACATTTCTAAAACAAATGTTTTCTTTTTATTGTTCTTCGTATTCTCCGTCTTTTTTTAGTGCCTTATTTTGCTTTTTTGCAATACCTAGAGCCTTTTCCTGCCTTTTTCGCTATTTTGTTTTGCCTTTTTTTTCCTCTTGTAATACCTAGTGCCTTTTTCGCTATTTTAGTTTGCCTTTTCCAGCCTATTTCGTTATTTTATTTTGCCTTCTTTATAGGTTTTTAGGTCCAAAAAATCCGTTCCCTGGTTATCACACATAAACTTTCATGATAGTTTTGTGTATATTTTTTGATATTTTTATGCACGAAAATATGTATGTAAATGTACATACTCATACTTATTAGCGTGGGCCGAAAATCCGCTTTTCTAGAATTTTGATTGGTAATAGCAAAAATATGGTTCACTATGCTCTAAAAACAATCTGTGTGAAATATAACAATTTCTGGTCAATATCTTAGGCTCGCCCAAGTCCATCAAAGTTCAATATTAGTCCTACTTATTAGGTATATGGACCTTTTTTGTAGAGAATCGAAGTTAGCTAAGAAACAATTTTTTTTAGTACTTGAACTTTGATGGACTTGGGCGAGCCTAGGATATTGACCAAAAACTTTCACATTTGACACAAATATTTTTTAGAACATAATGAACCATATTTTTGCTTTTAGCAATCAAAATTCTAAAAAAGCGGATTTTCGGCCCACGCTAATACTTATTTATGTATGTACATATATATATGTACACTAGCTTATACCCGCGGGTTTCATCCCGCGCTTTTATACAAATAGGAAAAATAATTTAATGATGTTAGATTTTATATCTGTGTTCATTTCGTTATAGCTCGTTAATTTTTAAGCGAGTTAAGGTATTTAGGCCATTTAAAACTATGAAATTATAAAATCTCATCTGCGCGCTAGGCATACGAAATATATCAATCCCTCTAAGTTTACTTTAGAATGTTTCCAGGTATACGACGCGTGAACGTGTAACTTTCTTGGAGGTGCCACGGCGAGTTCTAATATTTCCAACTCAAATTTAGTAACCTGGCCTTGATAAAATACCACTTCTCATTACTGTAGCAAATGCCTCAAGAGAGCTTTAGATTATAAGGCCGAACCCGGCACTCCCTTTTCCATTTAATGAAATTTGTTCTGTCTTCCACAAACACTTCCAGGGATATGTGGCAAGAAAAAGTAAATTTGTACTGGAAGTGCCACGCCCCTTTTTCTTATAACCCTAATCTTCTTCCGTGAATTTAGAATTGATTGTACACCTCTAGAGATAAGCAGTATAAAACAGTAAATTTGTAAGGCAGGAACTATGTCCCCTTTTCGAATAACGCAAATTCTTCTCTATGAGTATGGAATTAATTTTGTATACACATCTCGGTGCCAAGTTCCAGTCCTCTGCAATAAACACCTCCAGAGATATGCAGCATAGAAAAATCAATTTGCATGGGAGTTGCCACACCACCTTTTCCAATAACTCTCATTTTTCTCCATGAGTATGGTATTAGTTTCACATACCAAGCTTGAGTGCTTTACCCCAAACATTTGAAGAGATATGCAATATGAAACTTTCAGTCAGTATGGGAGGTGCTACGCCTCTTTTCCAAAAACGTCCATTTTTCTCCGTGAATATGAACATGATTTCACACAGTGTTGGCAAACTGTTAATCTGATTAACTATTAAAAATTAACGATTAAAATGTTAATCAAGTTTGACGATTAAAATGAATTAGTCGTAATCAACTGTACGATTAATGATAACATTTTTTTAATCGTTAATCGCTGGCTGCGATTACGTTTAATTAATTTAAAACATTAATCGTTAATCCAATTAAAAATAAAATCTGATTAATTTGTCTAGTTTGCCCGAGTTTGAAACCAAACACCAGTTATAGTAATTATCTTGTGTTTTACGCTTATAAAAACACGTAATATAAAAAATTAATAATTATTGTCATAAGTAATACATAAACTGGGAACTTTTACAAACCTAGTTTGTAAAACGTTTGTTGGTATATGTCTTAATGAAAATGCACACCAAATTGCTTAGATTGATGAGGAAACCCGACTTAGCCATACCGGATTAACTTGCTTTGTGTGCACAGGGAAATTCCAGCATAACTTAATTAATCACCAAACCTACTTGATCAAATTAAGAGTTATTGATTAAAAATTAATTTTTTAATCGCGGTTACGATTAACTGTTTAGTCGGATTAAAATTAATCATGATTAACTGTAATCAGATTGAATTTAATCGAATTAACTAACTAATTAAAACAGCAATATCACTATACCAAGTTTCAGTTCTCTCCCACAAATACTTCCAGAGATATGTATGTAATATGAAAATTCCAATTTGTATGGGAGGGGCCTTGAGTTATCGGACTTACTTTCAGTCTAAGACCATCCTTCCGAAATCCGTAGTAAGTGTACTAAATTTCGTTCTGATCGGAAAACCGGTTAAGGAAGTAGCCTATTTTTCAATCCAGGTCATAAACCATCTTTGAGCAAAATTTCATTTTCAAACAGGTGGCAATTCTTAAAAAGGTAGCCTTATTTCCAGTCTAGGTCATAAGCTATCTGTGTGCAAACTTTCATGCAAATAAGTTCAGTCATTTCCACGTATTAACTTAATTAATCTTTCCTAATACGTGATAACTCTTAAAATAGTAGCCTATTTTCCAACATAGGTCATAAGTTATCTCTGTGCGAAATGTCATGCAAATCTGTTCAGTCGTTTCCGCGTATTAATTTGATTAAAACTTTTTTAACTGGTGGCAACTCTTCCAAAAACTTAGCCTATTTTCCACTGTAGGTCATAAGCTAGCTGCTTGCAAAATTTTTTGCAAATCCGTTCAGACTTTTCCGCGTATTAATTTAATTTAACTTTTTTAGCAGGTGGTAACTCTTAAAAAAAGTAGCCTATTTTCCAACTTAGCTCATAAGCTATCTGTGTGAAAACTTCCATGCAAATCAGTTCATTAATTTCCGCGTATTAATTAAATTCAACATTTCTAACAGGTGGCAACTCTTCCAAAAAATTAGCCTGTTTCCCACTGTAGGCCATAAGATATCTGCTTGCAAAATTTCATGCCAATCCATTCAGTCGTTTCCGCGTATTGATTTAATTAAACTTTTTTGACAGTTGGCAATTCTTAAGAAAAGTAGCCTATTTTCCAATCTAGGTCATAAGCTATCTGTGTGCAAATTTTCATGCAAATCCATTCAGTCGTTCCCGCATATTAAATAAATAAAACTTTTTTAACAGGTGGCAACTCTTAAAAAAACAGCCTATTAACCAATCTAGCCCATAAGCTATCTGCGTACAAAACTTCATGCAAATCCGTGTAGTCGTTTCCGCGTGATGATTTCCCAAACATCCAAACATACAAACTTTCACATTTATAATATTTATTATATTATATTATTTATTATTATTATTATTATATAAGATTAGAGCGGGTCAAATTTTTTGCATCAAAGGCACATCGCGGTCATGGTTATTTGGGTAATTTCAAGCATTTTTGTCCAAGAAACCATAGGTCTAAAATGAATTTCGAGCCAGTGATTTTTTCTATCTAGTTTTTCTTTTCAAAAAGCGGCTCACCTGTTGAAACAGCTGTATTGAAAACTAGTCGAAATGTGTATCTGTGTGTTTTCGGGGTCGAAGAATCCATTTCTGGCATTACTATTTTCTTTTGAGGGCCGCCAGTGGTCGCTTCCGTACTTTTCTTTTGGATTTTAACGCTTTTTTTCCGCCCCCATGGGCATCACAATGGGCCTCTGCGGCCTCCGAGTGAACTCTTTTTTTTTTTCAGAGCTGCCCGTTTAACCTAACCTAACCTTCCGAAAATCAACAACATTGTTTCGAAAATCCACAAAATTTGATCTTCTCATAATGCAGTTTCAATTTTTAAATAGCCTGAAATATTCAGCGTTGAAAATCAGGGAAAAGGGAGGTGTATTATATCATTTTTATTCAATTTAGGATAAAAAAAACGTTTTTATTTCATTTGTTCTCTGAATTACAAAACAAATGTTTTTCTTATTTTAATATATATTTTTTTTTATTCAAAAATTCAACTTAAAATATAAAAACATATGAAATGTAAATAAAAAAAAAAATAAACAATTTCTAATGTTTCAACTTTTAAATACATATAAAGTATTTTTTTTTTTTAATATTACGTCGGTAATACTTTTTATCGACATATTGTATGACAAATGACATGTGTGACAGCATGCTTTTTCATTTTCATACTGTGTTTAATATGTAAAATAAAAAAAAAAATTAAAAAAAAACAAAAAAAATTTTAACGCTGAACATTTTACGTTATTTAAATGTTGTCGATTTTCGTAAAAAAGGTGTTAAAATCGAAAAAAAAAAAGTTCGGAAGCGCCCTCTGGCGGCCCTCAAAAGCAAAAATTCCTGGCAAGAAATGGATTCCGAAAACCCCGAAAACCCCCAGATACATATTTTGGCTAGTTTTCAATACAGATGTTTCAACAGGTGAGCCACTTTTTGAAAAAAAAAACTGAATAGAAAAAATCGCTGTCTCGAAATTCATTTTAGACCTATGGTTTCCTGGGCAAAAATGCTTGAAATGACCCAAGTAATCATAATCGCGATGTGCTTCAGTCAATTTTTTTTGCCCCTACAAATCGACTCGCCCTAATG
>NW_023458555.1:63829004-63834196 GCF_013731165.1 Rhagoletis pomonella | reverse complement strand
ACCAGTTTTTGCCATATATCTCCTTTATGTACGAAACTAAACCCAATCACTTAGATTGGTGTTATATAAAGTATATCTTCCATACCTCTCATTGTTTAGATGCGATTTTTTATATAAGTATGTAACTCTATCGATGTATGCAGATGTATTCAAAAGCAGTAATCTGTCAAAGTAAAATTTGCAGATGTTCATGAAAGGTATGAAGCCTTCGGCACAGCCGAAGACAGCGCTGCTCTTACTTGTTATTTGATTAACTGTTAGACAAAATTAATTATGAACTAGGTTCAGTAAAATTATTATTTTATAGATAAAAAAAAAACTTTTCAACAATTAGAATACTAAAATTTTGAAACTTAATAGAAATTATAAGACCTTATCAGAATTAAATGATGTAACCATATTTGTTGAAGAGTTTTCTTATTACAATTTGGATATTTTCGTCGGTGCTCTTTTACCACTTGTAATAAATATTGAAATTGTTCCTCATCTTTAGCTAGACATCTACTATATTCTTCTGGCCACATTAGTACATCTTCATCCAGAAAGTCGTGCGGCAAACCAAATTTATCAAAAAGTTTCAATGATTGTTTTGAAACAAAGTTACTCATATTTTCGTTTAAAAATATTTCTGGTGAGTTCTTGTCTGCTGTGCGTCGTTTTTCAATAATTATAGTCATTTCCTGGCTCTTCTTCCTGGCAGCTAAATCTTATTTCAGATACCACAAATGATCGGATAGTTTTTTGATAGCAGCTAATGAGACAGAAAAATTTTGGTCTTGGTAGAGAACAAATTTTTGCTTTAGTTCTAAATCTTGTTTTGGAGCGAGAATTGCAGAAGTTGAGGCAAACCAAGCTTTGATGTAGAATAAAACAAAAAAAATACAAATTTCTCTGAGATTTTTCGTTTCACGAGCTGTTAATTTAAATTCACTCCTAAACATGAATATTTTCAAACTAAAAATAGCTTTTGCCATCCACCTCGTTTGAAATGAGTTATCTGATTTGAAGTGTCATCGAGAAAAATTAAGATAATTCCAGGAGTTCCTTATAATCATACCGTGGATGACGCATACAAAAGTAAAATGACGAAAATTTTTCCTGTAAATAATTGTTGATAAATGTAAGTGAGTCGTGCTTTTCTTTCGTTAGAACCTTGGCGCCAATATCGTCAGCCACTGATCAATGGTATCCCACTTTTTCACTTTTTCAAAAATCTCAAAAAATTGATAAATTTGGACCAGAAGCAACTAGTCAGTAATTTTCAAAAACTGCCCGTAAATCAAATTCTGAAATAGGGCGCTGCACATAGGGACGAATCGACAATATAGGACGACAAAAAATATTTACCCCATATGTATTTGACAGGTTTCAATGAATTTTGGTATTTAGGGATTTCTATCATCACTGATTTCGAATAATAAATTAAATTTCCAAAATTCACAATGGCGGATCCAATATGGCAGACGATTTCTTAAAAAATATCTATATTTTTATGACGCTTGGTGTCCACAGATTTCGTTGTCACTGATTTCGAAATTAATATTCAATTTTCAAAAATGAAAATGGCGGATCCAATATGGCGGACGATTTGATCAAAAATGTGTAAATTTATATGAAGCTTGATATTTACTCCATATGTATTTGATAGATTTCAATGAAATTTGGTATTTAGGGATTTTCGTCGTCATTAAATTCGAATATTAAATAAAATTTCCAAAATTCAAAATGGCGGATCCAATATGTCGGACGATTTATTAAAAAATTTATAGATTATTACGAAGCTTGGCATCCAGAGCTTTTCGTCGTCATTGATTTCGAAATTGAAAATGGACAAAATCAGACAATAACCGCGCCTACCTCCCATATAACGGAAATTTTCAGAAACACGAAAACTGCGATATTTTAGTAACTACTGAACATTATTTACTAAAAAGTTAATATTTACAATAATTTTTAGACGAAAAATAAGAATATTATAAATTTTTGAAAAATGGGCATAGCGCCCACTGTATATCTTGGTAACCAATTTCTTCCAAACTTGGCAAAGTTGTGCCTTGGTACAGCATAACAAATGGCCGAAAATTTTTTAAATCGGACAATAACCACGCCCGCATCCTATATAACGGTAATTTAGAGAAATGCGAAGTCTCCGATAAATCAGTAAATATTAAAGCTAATTTATTCAAAATTAGGCATGGCACCGCCCACTTATGATCACATATACGTATCTCGGTAACCGTTCCACCAATTTGTACCAAACTCGGTATGGTTATTGTGCTTGCCACATAAAAGCAAACCGTTGAAAATTATTGAAATCGGACTAAAATTACGGAGCTTTTCATATAACGTTAAATTTCAGGAATGCTTGAAACTTAAATATTTTGAAATTTACGGACGCTAATTTACTCAAAATTGATACAGCCCGCCTTACCATGTAGCGGTCGCTTTCGGAAAGGTGAAAAACATATATTTAATACTTGCGCCGTGTATTTAATGTTCGGCCTCGCCCGAACTTAGACTTTCTTACTTGTTCCATTTCGTTTAGTTTTTAGAAAACTTATTGCTAAACGATAAATAGTTATAATAACACTATCAGCACATCTTTCAATTAGTCATTCAAAATACAGAAAAGAACTTTCAAGATAGTTGCCGATTTAAAGACTTTTGTCTCTCGAAAAACTGAGGTAAGTTGAAAGACAGATGCCAGAATTGGCCTCTTATTTTCTTGTATGTCTTTTAACAAACAGTTTCTAAAAATTTAATTAATATTTAAAAAAATCGATCAAAAAGACAATAAAATTCAATAAACAGTTTATAAAAATTTAACAAAAATAAAATAAAGAAATAAAAAAGGAAAAAGAAATGTTTCCTGCCCTAGGACTCGAACTCAGATCTCTCGAATGGCACGTAAGTGCTCAGCTCACTCGGCCATTGCGTCTGTTGAGCCAGAGCGCGCAAAATTATATAAATACTTATTTTCATATTTTATTTCAAACTAAACGAAAAAAGTGAGTGATGCCAAAAAAAATAAAGGGCCGCAACTGGGGTCATACTTAATTTTTTTTTTCATAATTTTTAACTCTGAGAGGAAACATTAATTAACAGATTTAACGATGATTAGTTAAATGCCTGTTAGAGCTAATTTAAGGAATGTTTCTGAGTACCGCTGTAAGTTTTTCCCACAAAATTTTGTATTACCTGGTATGAAACTTCCCCTTAAAATTCGCTGGCTCGAAATTGGTTTTAGACCCAAAGTTTCTTAAGCAAAGTTGCTCAGTCTGATCCGTAGAGCATTTTCCGCATATGCGATTTTCCGTTTTTCTGATCCCCTACAAATCGACTCGCTCTAATAAATATGTACGAATTTCTTGAAAATGGGTGGAACGGTGAAAAAAAAATATAAAAGGTCGGGGAAAAAACTACCATGTACCTGGAGGAAGAGAAAAATTGAGATATTGTGAGTCAGTGTATGTTTGTGTAAGGCCACAATAGAAAACAAAGCGGATATAGGGGTGGTAATAGGGTAAAAGTCAAAAGCTTGGAAGGAAGTAGCTCAATATAACGCAGCTAAAACGATTATATCAGACAAAGAAGTGCGAAATAAAATAAAATCGTCTCAAAAAGTAACTTAATTATTATTATAATTTACGTATCAAATATTTATTTTTGGTTATTATCTTCTTTGAATTTGAGCGGGTTACAATAGAAAGCTGCTATAATAGGCGACTTGTGGCCCAGAATATTTATGAGTCAACGACAAACTTCCCACTGGAATATTCCGTAAACTGCAAGAAAATATCAGTTGAATGCGAGACGCCTGCAGTTGAGACATGTACGTACATAGAAGCCAAGTGCTGAGCTTACCACCCGATGCCAACGCAGATAAACGTGGTATCACCTTCTGCAAAAATAATGTGAAATAAGATTATTTGAAGTGTCAGTGCAAAAAACGAAAATTTAAATTTGTATTCCTTCTTCTCTCCAAATTGACGAACCAATCTGCATTTGTCATCTATATCTAGCTTAGAATTACTCTTGATATTTGTTCTTATACTTAGTATTTGTTTGTTGTATGTACACTGAAAATAAAATCTGCGTAAATATAATGAAAACTTGCGTAAAACTTACGAAATCTTTCGTCATTTTGAGCCACGAAAGTTTTCGCTGATTGTACAAAACCGTTTTCGTACATACTACGAAAATATGAGGCATCAGATTTTTAGTACATTTTACGAATGTATTCATACTATTTACTAAAGAATTTAGTACTATTTACTAAAGAATTTCGTACTATTTACTATTCGCACAATTTCTTTATTTTTTTACGAAATTTTTGTAAAATGCACAAAAATAAATCGTATATTTAACAAAATTACTTTCGTAAATTCTGCGCTTGTTTCGTGAAATGTGCGATTTTTCTTTCATTCTCCACACTGTAAAAAACATATTACGAATTATAACACAACACTTTTATTTTGTTTTTATCGTTAATTTTAGGCGCTTTTGTTTAACAAAACATTTTGCAATAAAAGCAATCATACGTTCTACGAAAGAAGAAGAATTTTCTGACTACACTGTAGTTTAGAATTAATAAAAAAGGTTATTTTACCTATAATAAAACTTAAGTCTTTTATTTATATGCATACGAATAGGTTCTATACTACATATTTTTTATTGCTTAGGCTTCATTGAATAAAGTATATTGATTCAAAGTGTTAAACTATGAGACTCAACAAAACTAAATATATAAAAAACTAAATATATAAGATATAAAATATGAAAGAATATAAAAAATACTGGTTTTACTTTCTTAAACATTACACTATTTTTATGTAGAGGCAGTTGGCTGATTCGCAGCTTCATCGATGTTTGTTTCTTTGACGACTATAAATTAAAGCAAAACAAGTAAGAGCAGCGCTGTCTTCGGCTATGCCGAAGGCTTCATACCTTTCATGAACATCTGCAAATTTTACTTTGACAGATTACTGCTTTTGAATACATCTGCATACATCGATAGAGGAGTTACATACTTATATAAAAAATCGCATCTAAACAATGAGAGGTATGGAAGATATACTTTATATGACACCAATCTAAGTGATTTTCACCGCTATGTGATCGGTATGTAAACCGGTAACACAATTTATTGGGTTTAGTTTCGTACATAAAGGAGATATATGGCAAAAACTGGT
>NW_023458555.1:63825365-63828904 GCF_013731165.1 Rhagoletis pomonella | reverse complement strand
TATATTTCAGGACGAATGGATAAGGATTGAGCCAAGAGCTTGTGTGATTAAATCCTCTTTTTGGCAGCCAATGTCAGTTACGTGGTTTTGCAGAATGACGATACGCGGTTTTGTATTTTAAACGACGATATACATTAAAGTGGTCCAATTTTTGTATAGGGAAAAATTTTTTATTCCAGTTTTTTCCTTTTAATATTTGTAATATCTCTACCAACTTTCAGTTTTCTACTGCAACTAATACAGGGTGATCAATGACCTTGAAATGTGCTGCCGGATAGCTGCGAAACTGACAAAAATATTGGCAATTTTTATAAAAAGGTACTGTTGCCATGACAACTTAAACTTGTGATATTTTTTTAGATAATTTAAATTTGAGATTTTCTTAGGTTACTTAACCAATTCTTTGTTTAATATATATACACAATACTTCTAGAGTAAAATATGTGCATCATGAGCATCTTCTAAATGTATACATATAGTAGAGTTACTTAGAAAAGTCGTATTTATTAACCGGTTTCGTTCAAATTCGCAAAGTTAGCTAACTGTGTGATGAAAAATTCGGCTGCGAGGATTTTCTTGCAAGTTACAAGATCATAGAAGAATATTGCGCACGCTTGGCATAGATCTCACAGGTGGAAATAAGACCATCGGTAAAACTCATGACATCGAAAGGCATTAGTATTCCATATGGTGTCACAGGCTACTATTCTTGGCCTATGTGTGAGGACGATTCTGCTCTTTATTCGTTTCAATTTATTACTATTTTTGTATTGGCCAACGCAAAAGATCTTATTAGGCGCTGCGAAGCAAGCGGGCATTGGCTAGTAAAGGATAATAATATGAATTTACTTATATTTCCAAACATTTTATTGCCTGTTGCGGTTTTCACTACGTAAGCAATTATTCAAAATCGGATGGAATGGTTCTGAGAAAAGTTATTCCATGGGTAAGTTAAAAGATTTAAACTGCTTTTCTTTCCTTCAAAATCAAATAGTGAATTTGCAGGTCCCTGAAACTCGACCTCTTGTGATTCACACACTTTTCTTGAGACAAAATCAAAGCTTTTTTAAAAGTATTTGATTGACTAGGTAATCGTTTCAAAAGTTTTTTGATAAGGGTAATTAAACATTTTTGACAGTCTTTTAATATGCTTCTTAAGTCAAGTTTATTACGCAGTTTATTAGCCTCTTCTGTAAAATTATCGTTGGAAACTAAGTTTTGTATATTTTTATAATAGGAAAAAATTTATTTGAAGGGCAAAAATCGCCAAAAATCGCCAAATCTGGACACCCTGCCGACAACCAACCTAATGTAATCTCTGCTTGATCTTCTCCAGGTCCTTAGTGATTCCCAGGTACCCTCCACTAGGACCATTGCATCCAATTGAAATAACCGCTCTTAAGGGCGAGGGTTGAGAACCATATCTTCAAGCTCGTCCACCTAAGCTTCGAGTTTGTCCTGTTTTTCCTTAATTAGCGCTTCGATTTTATTTTGTCGTTCCTCGATTTTATCCTGTTTCTCTATGAGTTCGGCGTTATCTTTGAATAAATTATCTTGTAGCTGAGTGATCTTTTCATCTAGCTGCGATGACATGTACGTCTTCTGTACTTCCAGCTGGGACGACATGCGTGTTTCCTGTTCTTTTATCTGTGATCAAAGCTTCGATGAAATCCAAGAATGATAGAATAGAAGATTGCGCATTCTTGCGGGTGATGACGTCAAGATAGCAACGAATATGAAGGAATAATGGAGGAGAGAAAGAGTGTTAACTGTCAAACCATGGAGGTCGCCATATTTACATACATATAAACATCTCTGCATACATACAAACAGTTTACTAAAATGACATCACACGAACAACTGATTCTGTCAAATTCGCCAAGAACAAAGTAGCGGTACTGCTGATTGCGCCACCTCTGTCTCCCTACATCGTGGATGAAATCTGTGACATACGTGTATCATGCGATTCCTGCAGCGAAGAAATTGCAGCCAATAACATGCTCATATCCACAGCGGGAACCTGTCTATTCTTCGACCTTCGTAGATGTCTGCTGTTCATCCTTCGACGAACAAGCATCCCCTTTTCTGTTCGTCCTTCGTGGATGTCGCGTCATCCTCACGATGGAAGTCGTATTTATCAACGTCGATGCGTTCTTTTTCCATGGCCTTCGCAATCTTTACTATTACACTTGTTGTACGTCTTTCGTCGAACATTCTGCCAACTTTTTGTTGTTCGCTTCGCGTTGCCGCAGTATTCGCCACAATATGTGGCTCTGTAAAATTTCAGGACGTTTGCGTAAGCAGTTCTAGGGATCACTTATATGAGAAATTCAGTTTGTACTACTTTTCGCCATTAGTAGGGTATTTACAATTAATGCAACCGTGCCAAGTTTCTGTTGCGCTGCGTCATTGGTTTTAGAGATATATTAGTGTCCCCGAATAAGGGGTTTCAACATTTTATTGTGGCACAACAACAAAGAGTTTTGAATTTTTTTCATCGAACTTCCACACAGAAGTTCCAAAAACGTGCTTTTTACAGAATCGAAATCGGTTCAGCCGTTTGGTGGTCAGGCATCGCGGTCATACGAAGGACATTTTATTTGAATATATGTATACTAGCCAATGCCCGCTTGCTTCGCAGCGCCTAATAAGATCTTTAGCGTTGGCCAATACAAAAATAGCGTTTAAAAGCAAAAGCGGTCTGTAAAGTAAACATTTGTAGTTTAAATTGAAAGGAATAAAGAGCAGAATCCTCCTCACACATAGGCCAAGAATAGTAGCCTGTGATACCATATGGAATACTAATGCCTTTCGATGTCATGAGTTTTACCGATGGTCTTATTTCCACCTGTGAGATCTATGCCAAGCGTGCGCAATATTCTTCTATGATCTTGCAACTTCAACATTGGTCCGTAAACCAGTTTTCAGTTGTAGGAGGGCCAAGAAAATCCTCGGAGCCGAATTTTTCATCATACAGTTAGCTAACTTTGCGAATTTGAACGAAATCGGTTAATAAATACGACTTTTATAAGTAACTCTACTATATGTATACATTTAGAAGATGCTCATGATGCACATATTTTACTCTAGAAGTATTGTGTATATATATTAAACAAAGAATTGGTTAAGTAACCTAAGAAAATCTCAAATTTAATTTATCTAAAAAATATCACAAGTTTAAGTTGTCATAGCAACAGTACCTTTTTATAAAAATTGCCAATATTTTTGTCAGTTTCGCAGCTATCCGGCAGTGCATTTCAAAGTCATTGAGCACCCTGTATTAGTTGCAGTAGAAAACTGAAAGTTGGTATAGATATTACAAATATTAAAAGGAAACAAACTAACGGGGTGCTCTGTTTTCTAGAATCAAAAATTTTTCCCTATACAAAAATTGGACCACTTTAATGTATATCGTCGTTTAAAATACACATCCGCGTATCGTCATTCTGCAAAACCGCGTAACTGACATTGGCTGCAAAAAAGAGGATTTGCTCACACAAGCTCTTGGCTCAATCCTTATCCATTCGTCCTGAAATATA
>NW_023458555.1:63823291-63825265 GCF_013731165.1 Rhagoletis pomonella | reverse complement strand
AAGTTATAATGAAAAATCTCATATCTGAACAATCAGTTGTATGGGAGATATATGTTATAGTGGTCCGATTCTTCCGGTTCCGACAAATGATTAATACATTATAAAAATACTCCCATCTACCAAATTTGATCCGGATATCTCGAAAACTGAGAGACTAGATTGCATACAAACAGACAGACAGACGGACATGGCTAAATCAACTCAGCTCGACGTTCTGATCATATAAGTATACATTTTCATGGGTCTATCTCTTTTTGTTCTGGTACTTACAAACATCGGACCAAAGTTATAATACCATTTCATGCTCATGAAAGGTATAATTATAAGGCGTCTGAAAAGCAAGTTTCAATGAAAAGTTATACATGTACTTACTTTTAATTTCATTAAGTAGTGCTCCTGTCTTAGGCTTGCCGTTGATAGGTAACTGATGAAATTGCCTATTTATCGAGTCCCACATAGCAGCGCAAGGCGCAGCGTAGGCGATGCTTAAAACATTGTATGCTTAAAAGCATAGTATATCCACAGCTTTAATATTTAATTTTGTATTGTTTTTTTATCCAGCAAATCCCTTTTTAAAACGTTTAAAATTATATTATACGTCTCACAAGCCAACAAGTAATTCCGCAATAACACGCGATACATAAAAATATGATGAAATATTAAACTACCGGTAATTGAGTATATTGTACGAAAATATTCGCATGTTGTACGAATTTAAAAAAACATGTTTCTGCATTAGTTCTATGTACGAAAGTATTAACTAAATTGTACGAATACAGAATTGAAGATTTCGTATATTTTAAAACCACGCGTAAATATTACGAATGCCTTCCTACAATATACAAAATTATGCGTACAGAGATTTGTTCAGTGCTTTACGAATGTGTTTCGTAAAATAAACGTAAGATTTCGTAAATTGTACTGAAAAAATGCCTTACGAAAGTCCTTTCGTTATATTTACGTATGGTTCGTAAAATCTTGCTTCGTTGTGAAAAATGTGTTCGTATTATGAACGAAAGTTTCGTACATTGTACAAAAACCAACACTACGAGAGATTTTCGTAGCACTTTTACGAAATTTTGTTATCAGTGTACTTTTTGTACTAAAAAATTACACAGTGCTACAAAAAAAAACAAAATTGAATACACTTTTGAAGCGACCTAGTAGAGATTGTTCATCTGGTCGAGTTATCCACGAAACACCCTTCAAAGGATTTGTAACACCCCCAAAATCTGGATTTAAGGCCAAAAAACCATTTTTTCAGAGTTTTCGTTGAAAAAAAAATCATTAAAAATCTTATTTTCAACCGTTTTTTAAACGCTTTTGGGCAGAGAATTGTTGACACTTTCGAAATATATACAGTGTTTTGTTCATTTGAGAGGGTTATGAGATGTTTTTCACGCGAGAAGTTGAATTTTTGGAAAATTTTTTCGGTTTTTCCGGTTTCGACGTAATTTTTTTGCCACTAATTGACAATGAATGAACTTCTTTGGGCATGTGTCATCGAGAGGCATTCACTACTTAATTACACAAATGTTTTTTTTTGGGAAAGGACTTCAAGTTTTCAAGATATGCAGCATAATCCAAAATCAAATTTTTTGGTCTCAAGCGCCCTACAGGGGTACTATGTATTAGAAGGCGGGTCGATTTGAAAATCACCCAAGTGACAAGGAAAATCGTATTTTAGGGATCAAAATAAGATACTTTGCCGAAGGAAGCATACCTCTAAAACCAATTCTGATGTCCCGACTTCGTACTTTTGACCTTGAACGCCAAAGCTTGAAAAATCCTAAGTTGACCCATTTAGAGTGCCCCAATCGTATTTAAATGTATGACCGATCCCCACTAACTTTGTAGGGCCGACCCACCCATGCCAGTGGAATCCCCCCTAAGACCCCACCTGTGGGGTACCCCATACAAACATTTCACAAAAACCCCCATTTTTAGCATTTTACATGAAAAAATCATTGCACG
>NW_023458555.1:63819940-63823191 GCF_013731165.1 Rhagoletis pomonella | reverse complement strand
TTTTTTTATAAAATAGTTAAAATTTAACCAAAGTTTCAAGTACCGCTATCTCCAAAAGTGGAGACAATCAGGCAAAACTGGGGACGCCATTGAATTTAAAAGGCTCCAATTAAGTAAGAGCAACTATCAGAACCTTTGTCGAAAAAAGTTTGATTTGATACCACGCTCGAAATATTCTGACTACAAGAAGGAGCATAATTAAAAGTACTAAATCGGGGTTTTTACACACTTCTAGAGAACATTTTTTAAGCATTTTACAGGTATATGCAACGTTATAAGGACTAGTAGTTATAAAAATATTTAGATCGTTTCGACGTATTTTCCAAATGTGCCTTCAATTAAGATATTTTTGAAATAAAAATTACGCTCAAGATCGCAGAATATTTTATCTTTAAAAGTTGGTTTATTCTGAAACCACACCTCTTGCTAAGGTGTCAAATTATTCGTAATTGTTTGTAAAATACAATACTTAAAAAGTTCTTAAAATTAAATGCTTCAAAAACTATACGCGATAAACCGAAAATCTTCAAAATGGTAAAATGTGGAGTTACAGACTTTGAGATACTTGCCATTTCGTTATTTTTTCATGCACACTTTTCTTACCTACTACATATGAAGTATACACATAAGTGTTAAATGCCCATTAAATTTCAAATCAGAATATGGTGTACTTCAAAAGGTATGAAATAAATAATTTTGGCCCTCTTAAAAATTACGTAAAAAATTCACTTGTTTTCATTATTTTTTTTTTAATTTAAACACATATAATTCAAAAGTTATGCAGCAAATTGATCAAAATTTTTTTTGAGGCTTCAAGTATAAGCCAATGAATTATATCCAAAAGCAACCAGCTTGATATACATAGTTTCCAACAGTGAAAATAAAGCTAAATAACACCAAGGTTACGTGTTTTTTAGATTTGCCCATATACATACATTAGGGTATGTGATTTTTGAGAAACTTTTTTTTCAACTAAAAAACAGGCTAAAAACTTTCGAAAAGGTGAAAAAAGAGCCTCTAAAAATTCGAGCTCTTAATATTATCATTAATTGGTGCCTGTTCCTAACTTTCCATTTCCCATTTAAATAACATGGAAAAAAAATTTGGGTTTTTCTTTTTCTTGTAGCTTGACATTTAAGCATTGTGCAAAAAGGACCTGAAAAATTATATTTGTATGAAATGAACGCTCTACAAAAAAGTTTTTATCATATATGTAATACTTCTATATTGCTAGTACATTCAAAGTACATTCCCCAACATCAGAGTGCCGAAATATTAAACAAGAAAGAGAGATCCGATAAGAGAATGTACTGAAAATGACATTTTTACTTTTCAAAACGTTTTTTGGCTTTTGTCGGTTTAAGGGGGCAAATATGTTGGGTGTATATTTATTATATTCTATAGGTCAATACCTTTCTAACGATGCTTTGCGATGTGTGTAGCGTCTGTACGTACATTCATTTGATTTTTTCAAACTTTGAGGAATTAAAGTACAAAAAAAACTTGTATGCCTTTGTGGGCGTGGCTGGTGCGAGATATTCAAAAAAAGGAAATTTTTTAAGCTACCACTGAGGCCGCACTACTCATTCTATACCATTGATTTGGATATCAGTTGAAAGGCCTTAAAACCAGCTATCTTACGTTGTCTTTTTTTATGAAATATAAATATATGATAACGTTATCGCCTGAAAAATCGGGCTGCAGAAAATATAGATTTCGGGCATTTCCTCAAAAACTGGTCAGTCGATTTTATTCTTGGCTTCCTCAAGTATAGTCCAAAACCTTAGCTTTCAGTTGGTATATGGCTTATATCTGGGAAAACTCTTGTGGAGACATTGCGATTCAAATTGAAAAAAGTCGCTCCAAATAGCGACAAATGGTTAAAAATTAACATATTCGTCTAATTTGGTTACTTTAAGTTAAGACCATAACATACCCAATTCTCCGAAAAAAAACTGTTCAATCCCCGATTGGTACCTAAACTGCAATTGCCTGCAAATCAGGGGAATTTCCCGCGAGTTTACTTCCATACATGCGATACATAATTTGTAGGGTGTGTATATCGACAGGCGTGCCTTGTTAAACTCGGCCAAAATCGTTTAAGCGGTTACAGCACCAAATAAGAAGAAGCATATCGCTTTCTGATTTTAATAAAAATCTTTTTATTTTTGCTGGTTTCTTGGTTTTCATATAAATAAGTATATATTCTTCATATACATAAGCATATGGGCAAATCTAAAAAATATGTACACTCTCCAAAAAAAATTTTAATTTTCAAATTCGTAATCTCGTAATAAATCGATTAATACAAATGTAATTCATTTTCACCAAGTGCTTCAAAAGTTAGACGAGGAATAAACATGAAATAGAAAACAAAAGAATAAGCTGGGTACAAAGTTGTAATGTAATTACTCAGATATGTGTTTTTTGCGCTATAACTCTAATTTCATATCTGAATAATAAATTGTATGCGTGCTATATGTTAAAATGAACCTATACTAAATTTTTACCTGCTTAATTGGAGGAGTTACAATGCAAAACAACGTCTCTGGACAATCAGTTGTATGGGAGCTAGATTTTAGAGTGAACCGATTTCGACGATTTTATGAGGTAGTGAAGGAAATATTAAACAACAAGCGTGTAAAATATCTTCAAAACTGAGGGAGTTTTTTTATAAAATAGTTAAAATTTAACCAAAGTTTCAAGTACCGCTATCTCCAAAAGTGGAGACAATCAGGCAAAACTGGGGACGCCATTGAATTTAAAAGGCTCCAATTAAGTAAGAGCAACTATCAGAACCTTTGTCGAAAAAAGTTTGATTTGATACCACGCTCGAAATATTCTGACTACAAGAAGGAGCATAATTAAAAGTACTAAATCGGGGTTTTTACACACTTCTAGAGAACATTTTTTAAGCATTTTACAGGTATATGCAACGTTATAAGGACTAGTAGTTATAAAAATATTTAGATCGTTTCGACGTATTTTCCAAATGTGCCTTCAATTAAGATATTTTTGAAATAAAAATTACGCTCAAGATCGCAGAATATTTTATCTTTAAAAGTTGGTTTATTCTGAAACCACACCTCTTGCTAAGGTGTCAAATTATTCGTAATTGTTTGTAAAATACAATACTTAAAAAGTTCTTAAAATTAAATGCTTCAAAAACTATACGCGATAAACCGAAAATCTTCAAAATGGTAAAATGTGGAGTTACAGACTTTGAGATACTTGCCATTTCGTTATTTTTT
>NW_023458555.1:63818421-63819840 GCF_013731165.1 Rhagoletis pomonella | reverse complement strand
AACTACTTGCTTCTGACATTATTTTGTGTTACTTACCGGAATTAGTGAAAGTGGATTTTGTGAAATTGGACCCTTCGAACATTGTGTTATTAATACTATGACAGAGAACACGCAGTATACGTCGCATGAATATGCGGATATTCACCTAATTTACGGTGAAGCTTGCTGTAATACCAGAGCTGCTCAAAGACTTTATGCAGAGCGATACCCCAATCGTCGGCATCCGGGCCGTGAAGTATTCGCCCGGAACCATAGAGAAATATATGAAGGTAAGTGATTTTTACACCTTTCTTGTTTGGAGCCATTCTTCTTTTAACTATCATTTTTAACTTTTTTAAGGTCGCATACCTGGAAGGCGTGGCGGCGAAACCGGACGTCCTGCAACGGTAGATGTTAAAGTTGTGTTAGCGGAAGTTGAACTAGGTCCATCGACTTCAGGGAGAATGATAGAAAGACGGACTGGAATACCAAAAACTACAGTTCACAAGGCTTTAAAGTACCATCCCTACCACATTCAACGTGTTCTGGCTTTACAAGAGAGAGATTACCTGTCGAGGGTTAGATTTTGCAGTGAAATGTTGCGAATGCATGTTTGAGACCCCAACTTTTTTAATAAAATAATTTGGAGCGATGAATCATCATGCAAACGTGACGGTTATTTTAATTTACATAACCTTCACAGTTGGCAGATAGACAATCCTCACGAAATGAGATAAGATCGTTCGCAGTACCAGTACAAAATAAATTTATGGTGCGGTATTTTTAATTGTCAGATATTGGGACCTGTGGAACTTCCGCCAACGCTCAACTCCCACAGCTATTTAAAGTTCCTTCAGGAACGGCTTCCAACTCTTTTATAAGATGTACCCTTAAACCTGCGGCGAAGACTATGGCAGCGAAATTACGGATGCCCTGCTCACTACGGGCGTGAAGTAAGAGCTCATTTAGACGAAGCTTATGCTCGCCGATGGATTGGACGATACGGGCCAATCACGTGGCCTGCTCAATCGCCAGACCTGGATCCTTTTATTCTACCGGGGCTGTCTTAAGGACAAAATTTATTCAAAAATAATTCAAAACGAAGAGCATTTGCTGGAACAAATAAATGGAGCTGCTGCTGAGATAGCCCAATTGAGTTTAAGATCTCTAAAAGCGTCTTTTCTTAAAAGGTGCCGAGCTTGTATTAGAGTAAAAGGTCGCCAATTTGAGCATATTTTATCAATAAATGAATAAATTTTTCTTCAAACAACTCATGTATATCTTATTTCACGTGAACCCATCCTTCACACAAAATAGTGATAGATATAGCCCTTTTTATAGACTCTAGTCCGAATTCCGGTAAGTAACATAAGATAATGTCAGAAGCAAGTAATTATGTACCTTTGTACTATTTAGCATGTCATTTGACGGTAACAAGAG
>NW_023458555.1:63807909-63818321 GCF_013731165.1 Rhagoletis pomonella | reverse complement strand
TTTTTTTTTATATTATTTTTTTAAACTATAGTTAAATCGTTAATAGATAAGTTAACAGCCCTACCACTTTTCAAGTAGGTATGTATAAAAACGTAAGGAATATGCAATACATATATGTATATATATTAGTCTTTCTTAGTTTAAAAATTCATCTCTTACATAAATGAAAAAAATTAGATCAAATTATGCATATACAACTTTTTCATGCCAAGTATAAACAAATTCTCCAAAGGGCTAAAAAAGGACTACGGGGCAATTTTAAATTTATGTGGCCAAAAAAGTATGTGGTAGCTAAATCTAGCCACCAAAGGGCTAAAACGGCAACACTGGTTTCAAGTCGATGCAAGATGCAGCCTTTGAAGTTTAGTTTGCAACTCAATTGTGGATAATGTTGCTCGTCGACAATGATACAATGATACAATTTTCAATTTTTTTATTTTTTTTTGAAACGAGATGTAACCCTCTAATCTATGTCACTCATTATAAGCTGTTGAGATAAGTTGCTATAAGATCTCACAAAATGACCTCCTTGAGACTTGTAAATCGTTATTACCATTTCATCAGGTAGGTACTAATGCTATAGAGCATTGATTCCCAAAGTGATCCCGCGGGACTCACAGGGGTCCACGGGAGACTCGACGGGGGTCTACGATGGCGTGAAAAAAATATGGGGGCCCATGAGTTGTAAGTGGGGGTCCACGAAAATGTATCTGGTTTCTATAGTAAAGAACTAAAATGTTTGCTTGATAGCCTCTTATTTAACTTTAATTTTTTTGAGTGGTGTATGCACTTACCGTTACTTTGTATTTTCATACATGGGAAAGGCCACCTGCAAACTATATGAACCGGATGTTTGTATAACACTGAGTGGGGCGCGGCGGAAATTGCTGGCGGCAGAGATTTAAGCACTTGTTTTTTTTTCAATGCTACAGGATAGTATGCCACTATTACCTTTGTTGAAGAGATTTTATAATGTTGAGTTCCCTGAGGCTAACTTGTATGGTTTAATTAAATCACTGAGACCGGTCTCACATATTGTCTTCATTGATGGCTCCAAAACTGACTCTGGCTCATTATATGGGGTCAATTTCGAAATTAATGGAGATAAGCTTCACTTTTCTGTTGGGGAATTTGTTTCGCTCTCGCAGGCTGAGGTAATTGCAATCCTCAAAGCCATGAACTACGTGGTGGAATATACGTAGAGAGGGAGGAGTTTACGTGTCTGCAGTGACACTGGCCTGCCCTCCAACTACTTCCAAACTAGTTCATCAATGCAAGTCTCGACTAAATTACGGTGGTGAACAGAACGAGCTTGTTTTACTATGGGCGCCAGGTCACTCAGGAGTACCTGGTAATGAGACAGCTGGCCATTTGGCCAGAATTGGCTCAGACCAGGCATTCCTCGCTCCACAACCAGTTTTAGCACACCCACTTTCAGCCATCGAAGCAACCATCAGAAACTGGGTGAATACGTCGTTCAGCAATGACTGGGAGGCATCTAGGGGATGCAGGTGGGCAAAACTCATGTTGCCTTCAATCTCAGAAGGGCTATCTAGTTTTTTGGTCTCGCTGAGCATACCACATTTGTTGGACTGCTGAATGGTCACTTCACGTTTCACAAACACCTGACTGTGATAGGCGTAAATGATAACTCCATTTGCCCATCCTGCCTTAAAGATGATGAGACGATGGAACACTTTTTGTGCTTTTTGCCTGCTTGGTTGTTTGTCATCGATTTTTCTAGACCCATTCTTTTCTCTATTGTCAGTTTCTGAATTAAAAGTTTGGCGTAAAACGCTTAGCCGTTTTGTTGTGTTAAGTTTTGTGTTTAAAAAATGCTTGTGATAAATATTTTTCGCCTCACTCTAAAACTCGGAGCGATAAAAGTAAAAATGATGCCATCAACACTAAATCCACGTACAAAGTCATGAGTGAGCCGAACATTTGATGAGTTTATGGTGAAGATAATGTAAACGACGCCATGGCTCGAAGTGCTTTTAAAAATATGTAACTCCTCTGAACGAGAGAGAATTATGATGGATTTTCTAGCTTTATTTTTTAAAACCTGCAAGTGTGTAATCACATTATTTTAATAAATAGAAATAAAAAAATCTTTTAGTTTTATTTTGGCCACTGCGAGTTTATTTTTTGAATTCACGAGCGATGCAAATTTACATACATCTAATCGGTGGAGTGCAATAAGGCCCGCAGAAATAACGCTCATGGGCTTTATTTTCTAAAAAAAAATTAATAAAACCCGCGAGCGTTATTGCCTTTTCGAAAAAGAAATTAAGCCCGCGGACTTCGTTATTTAATTTTTTTTTGTGGCTCTAGTCTCCATTTTAGAATATGTAGATCCAAAACCCCCTGTTCCAAATAAAAACTAACTAATATAATAATATTGAACTAAATATTTGTTTTCCTTTATTATACGAACAAACTGAAATTAAGAAATTTCAATGCATATATTTAATACATATGTATGTATATATGTACATGCGTATAAAAATTAAATAGTTAAAATTTTCAACAAAAAAAGGAACATGAAAAAGTAAAAAGTTAAATAAATACTTTCGTCGATTGTCGAATAATTTGACGGAAAATTGGACACAAAATGCTTGTATTGCCATTTAGATTAGTACGCCTACTGTGCTCTGCAAAGCAATCTGTGCAAAGTTTAAAATGATTGGACGAGTTTCTCCTCCGATTGGCCTGCGGTGTGTGCCTTGATATCACACAAACCACTCGACCACGGATGATTTATGTTATTCTGCCCTTTACTCATTTTGATTGTTTGCGAAAATTTTCAGTCGCCAACTCCTCATTGTGCAATCATATAGAGCATTTAAATAATGTAAGTATATAAACAAATAAATTTTCCATTGCATTGCATCGCATTGAAGGCTAAAAAAACAGTAACAATTTACCTTTAATTTACAATAATTCGCTTTTCAGTTATTGGCCAAAATACCGTTCGATTTTATGCGTACACTGCAGAAGGGAACTTAACGCAGAACTACACTGTATGCAAAAATGAGACCAATTCGTTTAAAATACGTGTCATTTTATGCAAATGTATGCATATACATATACATAATTGGAATGGTTCAGAAAAATAAAGCCAGATAAAATAAAACTCACGGGCTTTATTTCCTTTTTATGAAATAAATCAAGCGGACATTATTTCCTTTTCTTTGGGAAATAAAGCCCGCGGCTATTATTGCTCTTTCGCAAAGGAAATAAAGCCCACGGGCTTTATTGCCTTTTATTGGTGGGCGCTATTTCTTCTTCGAAATGGATATAACGCCCATGGGCTTTATTTCTCTTTTTTTTGGGAAATAAAGCCCATGGGCGTTATTTCCGAGGGCCTTATTGCACTCCTCCGATCTAATCTCCACATTTCATTTTTTACGAGCTTTGGGAATGTTTAGAAATTTATCAGCAGAAGGTCCACCGAAACCGGTAAATTTTTGAGAGGGGTCTACGAGAAAAAAAAGTTTGGGAACCTCTGCTATAGAGGGTGTCCTGCGATCTATTGTTACCACCTGTGGAGAAAGATTGTGCTTTTGTTTTGATACCGCTGCTTTTCTTCTGATTTTTCTACCTGTTCCTCTGTAATGCAGTACCGGCACAACTCGTGTCTCTAAACCAGCTTATTGATCGAGTTAAACGATCGTTATTCCTACACGGAATTTGTCAGGCTGTGTTGACGAGAGGAAGATACTCCATGGAGTTATCCCTTGAATAAGTTGTGTGCTACTCTGATGTAATGCAGAGCTGTAGTATATGGTCCTGCTCTAGTACATCACAATGTCGATTGGACCACATTCTTCATATGGATTTTGGTTAATTTTGGGTACTCCTTGATCTTTAGGGGTAAATACTCTTTCCATGAGTGCATAGAGTAGTCGCGTTTTTGCAGTGTAGCTTATTGCACGTACAAACATACACATATGAGCGGCGGGCAAAAGATCACCGAAGAAACCAAAATCAAAATCACTTAGGTTTGACTTCAACCCATGATTCAATAATACAAGGTTAGATAGCAGTTGATCACAAATTTTAATTTTCATTTTGTTCTCGAGACGCCACTACCGAATTTGTATGTAAAATCGCTCGCAGATTCAGAAAATCAAGTTAATTTTTTTTGTATGGATACGTTTTCGAGATATTTGCAATTTACCGCTATTCATCTTAAAAAACAGAGTGGTTCCAATTAATCAGGTATGTCTTACGATTCAATTAAATAATCGTAATACGTGGTACGGCAAATGATAGAAAATAAAATTCTCCATAAACCGTATATAGATTAATTTTCGATAGCCCCGATAGTTTCTGAGAAATTAATTAATCATTCCAAATTTTTTTTTTTTATGGAAAAATGCAAAAAATTTTAATTTTGACAGGGAAAAAAGTAAAAACATAACCGTTTCTGTGTACATAAAAAATTTGCACTTGTGTTAAAGCCTGTTCCTTTAGAAAAAAACTAAGTTACCAATGAATAAAATCGATATATAAATAACAAAATAATGATTGGTCAAATGAAAATGCGCAAGGATTTTTTGTATGAAATAGCAGCAGAAAAGAGTGTTACTCATACGCCACGGATACTTGCATCGAAAACAAGAGGTGTCAGAAATGATTAATTAATTTCTCAGAAACTATCAGGGCTAT
Source organism: Rhagoletis pomonella (assembly GCF_013731165.1). Lineage (NCBI taxonomy): Eukaryota > Metazoa > Arthropoda > Insecta > Diptera > Tephritidae > Rhagoletis > Rhagoletis pomonella. The sequence goes on along the minus strand of NW_023458555.1, from coordinate 63,813,647 downwards.
CGAAAAGAGATATATATACAGTTTGTGGAAAATTTCATTTGATTTCATTACCCGTATCTCGCGTTACCATTATTCAATTGGTTCGTAAGATATACATCCGTGATTAAGTGAAACCCCTATTTTTTAAAGCTGGGTAGCGGCAAATTGCAAATATCTCGAAAAGTTATCCATAGAAAAAAAATAATTCAATTTTCGGAATAGCCGAGGAATTCTACATGGGAATTGTATAGTGGCATCCATAGAACATTTTTCTGTAATCAAGTGTAATTATTGACAGCCGCGTATAGTGGCCAATTTTTCGAAAAAGCTGGTCAAAAGTCGAAGCGTAGTACAATTGTAATTGTGTATTCGTCTTTATTTTGGTTGCTCGTTTTAAATTTCACCACATAATTTCGAAATTCAAAATGGAGGATCCATAATGGCTGCTGTCTACGTTTAAAATAATCAGATTTTTAGCAAAACTAAGGTAGTTAAGTGTCGGCCGCTGTGGTGTAGTGGTAAGCACTGCGCGCTTTCACTCATCAGAACCTGGGTTCAAGCCCTGGTCAAAGCAACATCACAAAAAAAAAAATAGAAAAATGTTTTTCCTTAACAGCGGTCGCCCCTCGGCAGGCAATTGCAAACCTCCGAGTGTATTTCTGCCATGAAAAATAGCTTCTGATAAAAATACAATCGCCGTTCGGAGTCGGCGTAAAACTGTAGGTCCCTCCGCTTTGTGTGACAACATCAAGGCGCACGCCACAAGTCGGAGGAGAAGCTCGGCCAAACACTAACATATGTGTAAGCGCCAATCTATTATTATTTTTATTATTATTATTAAGGTAGTTAAGTATAAAAGGTCATGTTTTCTGCTTTGTTGTTATATAATGTGATGTAGCGGCTAGCAATACACGCTATCATTCCGCAGGGCCTGGGTTCAAGCCCAGTTTCCGACCAACATCAAAAAATAAGAAACAAACAAGTTTTTTTTTAATAGTGGTCGCCCTTTGACAGGCAATGGCAAACCCCCGAGTGTATTCAGCCACGAAGAACAGCTTCTTGTAAAAATAAGATCCCCGTTCGGATTCGGCATAAAACTGTTGGTCCCTCCCCTTTGTGCGCCAACATCAAGCTCGGACAAACACTAACGAGGTCTTAATGTTTGTTTCTAAAAATCTTGATGTTCAAATTTACACGGGAACTGCGGGATTTTGAATAAATCAGTAAACAGGACATACATATTTGTTGGTACAGGAATATATTTTTAAGATAACAATTTTAACACCGTCAGACTCGCAGTGAACTGAAGTATCCAAGCTTATACCTGTATTTTCTGATGGCAATTCCGCATCCGCATTTACAACAGTTGATAATAATTTAATGGCATCTGACGACAGTTTATGATTTTCTTTTGGTGGGTTTAAACGTAAACTTGAAATGACAGGGTCCGAGGATACAAGCAGCCGATATTTTTTAATATCCGTATTCCTTGACTCTTGGGCTTCTTCGGAAAGTTGCCCAATTGGCAGGGGTGCCCTCTAATATATATACATATATATATATATATACTTCCTTACATCATTTAAATTCTAAAAACATCCAATCTTTAAAACATCAAAATCTTGACAGAAATAATTTTTTACATAACTTAAATCTTTTAAACATAAAAAAATTAAGAATCGCGTATAAAAACTGATATCAAAACTACAGTGGCGGCTTGTGGCAGGTGGTTTTAACCAAGGTGGATGGGAAAAACTTCAATATATATGAAAAAAAAATGAGACCGCCCATCTACACCACTCTCGTAACTATTTTCCTAATCCATCATAATTAGTAAACAAAAAAAAAAAATCAATCCGTGAATATCTATGTCTTACGTCAGTTTTTAGATGGTGTGACAATGAAAAAACACGTTTTACATACTCTAGATTACAATGTCCTTGCGCGGATGCTTGAAAACTGTTATTTTTTTTAAGATAATACCACGATTTTAACAACGACGAAAACTCTAATTTACGAAAAGTCTAGAGCGAATTCTTAGCAACAGTCACTTAGATCTGTAACACTAAATGCCTTAAGAGAATCGACTTGATGTCTCATAACGATACGCAGTATAGCCCTCCTAACAATATAAGATGGTTATGCATACGAATGCACCAATTTTTTTTTTACTTTTGGCTGGGGTTTTCCAAAAAGTGGCCACTGTGCCGCGGTTTGACACTCCCTTACAAAAGGTTGGTTATACAACGGACAGAGAAAGGGGAAGAAGGCAATCCCTTGTTGCGAAAATGGTAGTAGAAAAGTACGAAAAGTAGGAAATTAGTAGTGAAATTCCTTTTGTAAATTCTAATGTATTTGCAGGAAATCTGGCATTTTAAACGAAATATTGAACGAAATATTACTATGAGATTAATTTAAACATCCAATTTAAAAACAATTTATGTTTTCATCAGATAAATGTGCTTCATACGCATATACAAATAAACATATTGCACAAAAGCTTATACTTCTATTTCACAGCAAAGCTACACTTTTTATACCCGCGCGCACTTGTGCACAAGGGTATATTAACTTTGTTCGCCGGTTGTTTGTAACAGCCAAAACGATTCGAGATAGATGTAGACAAATGTATACTTAAATGATCAGAATGGAAAAAGGAGTCGATTAAGCCATGTCTGTCGGTCCGTCCGTCCGTCTGTCCGTGTACACGATAACTCGAGCAACAATTGAGATATCTCAACGAAATTTAGTATGTAGGTTGCCCTTTATCCAAGGTAGTTTGGTATTGAAAACGGGTGAAATCGGACTGTAACCACGCCCACTTCCCATATAACGGTATTTTCGAAAAATGGAAAAACTGCGATATTTCAGTAAGTATTCGATGCAAATTGTTGAAAATTAGTATGTGGAGTAGAATTATGGTAAATAGTAATATTGTTATGAAATTTTTGGAAAAGGGGAGTGACCCCGCCCACTTATGATGAAATCTTGTATCTCAGTAGCCGCTTCACCAATCCTTACCAAACTTGGTGTGAGCCTTGCTTAGGGTCTAGCTAAGAAATCTGTTGAAAATTTTTGAAATCGGGCAATAACCACGCCTACTTCCGATATAACGGTAATTTACAGAAACACGAAAACTGCGGTAAATCAGTAACTACTGAAGATAATTAACTTAAAATCGACGATTGCAATAACCACTTATCAGAAAATTAGAATATTATAAATTTTTGGATAACGGGCGTGGCGCCGCCCACTTATGACCACAAATGTATATTTCGGTAACCGATTTATCACTTTCTACCAAACTCTGTGCACTTAATAACCTTGGCACGGAAAAGCAATTTGTTGAAAATTATTCAAATCAGACTAAAATTACACCCGCTTCCCGTATAACGGTAAATTTCAGCACCGCCCACTTTATAACTATGAAGGTGTACCTCGGTAACCACTTAATCGAGTTTGTACCTAACTATGTAGGTTCAATTATATCATTAAGTCTAACTCTGCATATTATCGAAAAAGTTTGAAAACTTATCATGCAAAGGTAGTTCAGAGAAAGTTGAAACGACGATATTTGATACCTGCGCCGGGTATAGAAAGTTCGGTTTCGCCCGAACCTTATACTTCTTTACTTGTTCCAAGTAAATTTGCAAGAAGCAGCACGGTGCCACTGCTAAGGGAGCGGTATGGTGTCAGTTTATCGAACCTTGTATTATTGAATCATGACGTCAACCTTTCGCTTTATTTCTATGTGCTGAGATATTTATTTATTTTTATTATTAATCTATTAATATGAGTTATAATAAATTTATTAACTGCGTAGTCCTATGGGAAATGTGTTAATAAAAATATTTTTTAAAAGTATGAGTATCTTTACAGGAAATTGTTTGTACATCACTATTATATAAGTGATTTGACTTACTTATTATTACCCTGAAGGCATCGTATTCGTTTTTGGTTTTAAAGACTATGTTATAACAAGATCGATTTGGTAGAGAAGGCTATAATTCTCGACAGTTTTTCTAATCGTCTGCTAACCTTCTACCTCCGGTAAAAGATTCGATTTCGAAACTTTCTCTAACCTAAATGTTTGTTAGATACCTACGCTGTGCGTATACATATGTCCGTTCGTTCTGTGCAATGACGCTATAAGTTTTCTTACATGTGTACATAGGCATAAAATATCGTCGATAGTATCGATAGTCATGTACTGTCAATAGTTAGCACCATCGATACTATCGATAGTGCCATCGATAGTTTGCCGTCACTATTATACAGCACTTCACCACGAACTGTTTCGAAGGAAAGGATTGTTTTGAGATCACTGATCAGGTGTATTGAGTCTAGACTGTTTTACTATATCAAATATGTGTTCATGAAAACTAAAAAAAAAAAAGATGACGCCGGCGTTATTGAGTTAGCGTCACAAAAGTTGCGCTATTACCCTTGGCTACGAGCTACCCTTAATCCACACTAATTTCCCTGGCAACCAATTGGATCCCTTATGTACATAAATGTGTACGTACAAACATTTTAACTAGGGATGTGCCGGGTATCCGGTAGATATCCGGAATCCGGCTTATTCGGCAGTTTTTCTGTTAGCCAACTATCCGACCGGATACTGGCTAAAATCCGGCCGGATTTCAATTATAGAAGATTCAATTTAAAAATCTAGTTCAGATTTTTGTTTGTATTTTTATAATCAAATGTAATAGTAGCTAAGTAATTAGTAATTAGAATAAAAAAAGTAATATATATTTTTCAACATGAAAAGAATCATTTCCGCATCATCGGGCAACAACATTCTATTTCTGTTTTCATCATAAATGCTACCCGGTGCACTAAACCCTCTTTTTGAGTTCCCTGAGGGAGGTGGTGCGCAGAGATACTTCATTACCTGTGTAAGCAAACTTGCCACTATGCCAAATTAAAGGATCTTCTTGTCTGAGTATAAGGGGTAGCTGTAAATATTTCTCCATTTCAAAATTGCCGCCTTGTATACCAATCGTTTGGCTATCCACATCACTACAAAAACTGGAATCAGCATCAGAGCCGTTGGCGTATCCCTCAAAGCATTGCCATCCTGGTGAGCTCGTTCTTCAATAGAAGCTTTCACTTAAGTTCAGCCTACGAATGTCGGAAAAACATCGACGCATCGATAATATCGATGTTTTGCTTCGATGCGTCTAAATTTTTCCATTCGATGTATAAATAGTCGATGCATCAATGCATCTATGATTGTTAAAATTGACATCTCTAGTACATTTAACCGCCGTTTCAGTTTCTCAAGTGTGCAAAAAAGGGAAGTGACTTTGATCAAAAAATTGAAATGGCTCAAAAAAGTGCTGTTAGGAAAATAATTAGCTAAGTTGCAGTAATTATTTTAAAATATTGTACAATTTTGCTAGTAACATATTTTGTAGTGAAATGCTATCTGAAAAATCCTATGAAAATCGATGCATCGATGTACGCCCTTCGACGTATCGAAAAATATCGATGTACATTTCGGTGCATCGAATAAAAGAAATACATCGATGTATTTTTGCCACTGATATCCCACTTCTTTTTTATATGATTCAACTGGGATCTCCATGCTAACTGATTTATACTTTGGCATTAGTTCACCATAAACCCATTTTTACAACGCTTTTATCAACTTGCAATGTTGTGCGTCCAGAAACTTTCAATGTTGTGGATCCAGAAACTTTCAATGTTGTGTGTCCGACACCAAAGCAAAGCTTTGAAAAGTTCCTATAAAA
>NW_023458555.1:63793441-63807509 GCF_013731165.1 Rhagoletis pomonella | reverse complement strand
CATAGGGCGACATCTAGATGTCATCTACCTCGCCCTATTCACTACAGTTGTCGCCCTATGCACTATGCTTTTTTATAGGAACTTTTCAAAGCTTTGCTTTGGTGTCGGACACACAACATTGAAAGTTTCTGGATCCACAACATTGAAAGCTTCTGGACGCACAACATTGCAAGTTGATAAAAGCGTTGTAAAATACATCGACCACGCGTTTCTGCTTAGCGGCGTTCATTGTTGTTTATTCTTTGTCCTTGACGTTTCTCCTCTATTTACAAAAATAATCGATAAATCAGGGTTGCAGATGGTGAAGTTATCTTTTAAATACAGGATTATTTTATAACTTACATTTTGAGGATAAATTTTGTATTCCTATTTACGCATTGGTTCATCTCGAAAAAGTAGATAATAGGTCCATTCGTTATCTTTTCTGACTAAAATCTGAAAAGTGTCAAAATGCAAGAGCGTGAGCAAAATGCGCTCACTAAAAGAGAATAACAGGAAAAAGTAAAGGCACCCAAAATAACAAATTTTTAGTCCAAAGAATGGCAACAACAAAACTAAAGTCAAATAACAATAGAAATGTATGCACAAAACACATTCACACAAGCACGAGCACAATAAACTCTTACTATATCATTAATTTTTTGCCTCCTTCCATTTTCAATTCACTTTTCTTTAAATTTTTAGATTATTCTCACTTTTTTTTAATTTCTATTAATTTAAATTCAGTTGAGTTTTACACTTTTCAAGCAGAAATTCTTCTGACTAACAGGCTAACCTAATATTCACGCACGCCGCCAATTTATTGTCAAAAATTTCTCATGCACATGCAACTTGTATGAGATCAACCGAAATTGAACGGCGTGCGTATGAAGCTAACTCAATTTCCAATTTTTGTTCTGCGTGACATTTTGATTTGACGTTTCGCTCAATGAAATCAAATGCAAACGCATGCAAGTCAATTTCGGGTGACGCAAAAAAACAAATTCGACGGCATGCGTTCCAAAACGCAAGCCGCGAATATTAGGTTAGCCTGTAAATCTGACCACTTCGGACTGAAGAGAGTCACTCTCACTGAGTGTTGCTCTCTTAATTCTGTTGCATTTTCGAGTTAAGAAACGCTTTTTGGATTAAATCTGACTACTTCGCACTATTTCTGACTATTTCTGGGAGATAAGGAACACAACAGTCCACCGAATATCCGATCCGATACCGAATCCGGCCCATATTTTTTACATGGTATCCGGAATCGGGTTATCCGGCAAAATCTCTATCCTGCACATCCCTAATTTTGACCATGTATCATAATTTAATTCCAATTTCATTTCCTTACCACAGCAGTTTGTATCGGACCGTATTCGTTGTGAACGATGATGAGAATGAGACTGAAACAGAGGAGAGCGACTACTTTGCTGGTGAAGATTACATGTCGGAGTCGATCATAAAGGAAATTGGCATATTCCATGAAGAGATTACTATAAATCCCGATGTCATTCAACTTGATGAATACTGTGGCAATTTTACATTTAGGTAAGTACTTGCAGATGACTAGTAAGCTTCTTACGATGAGTGTTTGAAAATGGCAAAGGTAAATTTGATATTTCACTGCAGTAACTGATGTAAAAATATGTATCTTATGCAAGCAATAAGTCTCTTTAATTGTGTTAGTGTTTTGGTATATTTAGATACATGCATACATATATACAATGTATGTATATACATAAATATTTATGTATCGGCCTCGGAATATCATGCAAATACATGCTTTTATCGGACTCTTCAAATGTAAATGGTTAAGTTATCTTTAAGAACAATGAAATTTCCTTTAAAATGGCATTTGCAAAAAATACTTTATTTGCATATTTATTGCGCATATTTTAATATATTTTACAATAAATGCATATGGTTTTTGCATATTTTTGCTTTTCTTTGATTAACAACCATTTAAATTTAGTGCGAAATCTCTTGAAAAACAAATTTCCTATAATTGTAAAAATTACCAAAATTTATCACTTGAAGGCCACACAGAGGTGGAAGAGTACAGGATTACCCGGCAGTTCTGAGTGTTCCGCAACCCACTTAAAACCAAAGCTTTTTTAGGAATGAACAAAGAAGATACCTAAAAACTTCCTGCAGTGTGCACAGGGCACTGGCCCATTGGGGTAAATGCCGAAAGGATTGGATTGCTCTTCAACAGGTTCTGTCGCAGCTGCGATGACCCTGACTCAAAAGTAGGGTAGCGAGATATTTTAGTGACATAATCAGTACAGTTGGGATCAAAAATCAGCACAAAGCGATACAAATCAGCTCATTTTTAAGCGTCCTTTTCCTTTATTAACAATATAACAACCAAATAACAGCGCATTAATTTAACAACAAATAACTAATTGAGATTTAAATACATATAGTATTACACCGTGCGACAGTCAATTTTACACACGAAAAAATCAATATATTCACAAAACTGGGGGTCAAATATAGTAAAACTGCGTTTTTAGTTTTTCTCTCTGACGTCAGTATTTTTTAAAGGACTTTGAAATTCCTAGAATATGATTGAATAAAAAAATTATTCAAAAGATTCGGTATTTGTAGAATAGAATAGAAAAAAAATTAATTTTTGGGTGCACCAGAACGATTAAGTAATGAAAATGTCCTTTTAAAATTTTATCCTTGAATATCCTTGGAAATTTCCAATATTTATTTTTGAAAAAAATATATGTCAAGCACTTATACGTTAACTACCACATCCTCGAATTTCTAACTTTATTAGTTTTACATAAAAAAAAATTACACTTCTCTTAATAAGATATTGATAGTTACAATATACGTAAATGAAGATATTGGAATCATTGTTATGGAACCATGTATATGTACGCTCTAAAAGAAAAAACTGAACCTATGATGCACGGTTTAAGTACTTTAATTGTTTTGTATACAAGGGCGTAGCTAGGGAAAAAATGTTTTTAATTATTTTTTTTTTGTAAATAGAAATTTTTGGGTTTAAGGAAGTATTAGTTTTCTGGTAACTTTACAACGATACCAATTTTTTAAAAATCGGTTTGTAATTTTTTTGTTTAAAATATTTATATTCAACAATTTTTATTGAGCTAAATAAAAAAAATAAATAAAATATTTATTTTATAAAAAAAGGTATGTTTTCCTTTTAAGTGTTGTTTTTTTAAAAATTTTATATACGAAGTATACAAATACGCATATCAGAAGAAAGGAGGTTTGATTGCGTTTACAACGATACGCATTTTTTAAAAAGCGGTTAGTAATTTTTTTTTTTTGTTTAAAATTTTTTTTTCGTAAAAAAGGTATTTTTTCCTTTTAAATGTTTTTTCTCAAATTTTTACATACGAAGTATACAAATAAGCATATCAGAAGAAAGCAGGTTTAATCACGTTTACAGCGATACCAATTCTTAAAATATCAGTTCAAAATTGTTTGAAATATAAGGTTGTTAATTTTTCGAAGACCCGACCTTATAGCACCTGTAATATAAGTTTGCACAAAATAAGGTTATAACCATTTAAATAAGAGAATTAGGCAGACTACGTCTATATTTTTAGTTTTTTAGGTCCTATTTGGAACTTCGAAGGCCCATATCTTGATTTTGGAGGCTAACTTCGAAAAACGGAGAAATTACTTTTTTACCTATGACTCAATGTATTAAAAAAATTGGTTTGGTCCAATACCCAGCCGAGTGCTGTACAGTGTAATGATTCCAGTATCTTCATTTATGTATACTATACGAAATTTGGCCGAAAAAGGAACCTCGATTTTCATTTATAAAAAATATGCATAAGTATTTGTATGTATAGATGAGATGTTCATCACTGACTATTTAATATGTCAACCATATACCAATTCAGACTGTACATAAGTTTTTCGATTAGACTTGTCTGAGAGCCTCTTGGAGGTTAAATACTAAACTGCCCACATCTATTTGTATGTATAGATGAAATGTTCATCACTGACTAATATGTCAAACATATACCAATTCAGACTGTAAATACATTTTCGATTATATTTGTCTGAGAGCCGCTTGGAGGTTAAATACGAAATTGCCCACATCTACATAAACTCTTTCTTTTTTTCATCAGGATCATTAACGGTTGAAAAGTATCTTGAAGGTTTACAACAAAAGAAAATATTTCCTTCTCTAACGGCGATTTCACACAGGTTTTTGTCAAGACTGGGTCAAAGCCCAATATTTTTTCATCGCACAACTGGGCTACCAAGTTACACCAAATTTTATGTTACTAATATGTGTTCTAAAAGTGAAATAAATCTGATCATAAATATGAATTTTTTAGGGTAGCTCACAATCCCTGCGTCACCTATCGGAAGACAAACACATTGATCCTTCTAAAAACTTTTGCACAAAACAACAATCATTCAATGCGATTTTAAAATCTGGCAGAAAAGGGTGAATGATTCTTGCGTTTTTATCTGTGTGTAAATGTAGGTGCATAAAACTCTATTACCACATAATAAGTGGCTCCTGAGATAAACAATATGAGAATTTCAGTGTGTATGGGCAGGGCCACGCCCCTTTTCCAAAATCTACCACTTTTCGCCGTAAGTACGGTATTGACATCATAGACTATGTTCAAACAGGCCAATTAGCTGGGGTAATTAAGCTTTAAATTGCAGCATTGACTTTGGTGTTCACACACACGTCAGCTGCCCAATTAGCGATACGAAATCAGCTGCTGGATTACATACAGTGATGGAAAGTTGTTACAATCGTACCTTTATTTAGTTTGAAAGTACATTCTGTAAAAACAAACAATTTTAGGTACATTTGGAACGTAGCTAAGTAGTTTCTTAGGAAATCAGTTCTTATTTTTACTGACATTTCAATGCATTATCTGGCGCGGGCAACTGGTCTAATAGCTTCCCTCCTTTGTGAAGAGGCATACAAATGATACAGAAGGGTGGTCAAAGTTACGCAACTGTAGTTGATTTTGCCAGATAGATGGAAAATATTTCTTCTAAAACGTCAAGTCTAATAACTGGAAGGAAAGTGACTAACCTTTTGTACAACATAGTTTTGTCTCGCACTGCTCGAGGAGATTCTTTTCATAGCCAAAAATTAGTTCAATGTGAGTACCGAAGGTGATATGGCATCGATATTGTTATCCTACTATTTTTCTTTATATATAAATACATATTCACTTTTTAGATACATCTATCTACTTTTAGGTAAAGTTTTCCGTAAATAAGGAAACATTTTATAATTAAATTTTCCATTCCTAATGGAATATCAGCTGTAAACAGAACCCGAAACAAACAGCTGATTGCTTTTTGTTCAATAAACATACCCCCAAGTCAAAATTAAACATACCTAGCAGGGTTGCATAGAGAATCTGACACAAATTGGTTGCCAATTAATTATTAATTAGCAATTAATAATTTAAATTTGTGTACGATAAATTGGGTAACAATTAAGGTCTAAATTGGTGAAAAGGTTCTTAATTGCCAATTAGGTGCCAGTTTGAACATAGTCATACGTTGCTGTGTCCAATTTCAGGATTTTAGCATAAGTGGTTCCAGAGATAAGTGATATGAGAATTTCAGTTTGCATGGGCGGTGCCACGCCCCCCTTTCCAAAACCTACCATTTTTCGCTGCAAGTACGGTGTTGACAACGTATGTTGCTGTGTCCAATTTCAGGACGTTAGCATAAGCAGTTCCAGAGATAAGCGATATGGGAATTTCAGTTTGTATGGGCGGTGCCACGCCTACTTTTCCAAAATCTACCACTCTTCGCCGTAAGTACGGTGTTGACAACGTATGTTGCTGTGTCCAATTTCAGGACGTTAGCATAAGCAGTTGCAGAGATAAGCGATATGAGAATTTCAGTTTGTATGGCCGGTGCCACGCCCCCTTTTTCAAAATCTACCACTTTTCGCCGTAAGTACGGTATTGAAAACATAAGTTGCTGTGTCCAATTTCAGGATATTAGCATAAGCGGTTCCAGAGATAAGCGATATGGGAATTTCAGTTTGTATGGGCGGTGCCACGCCTACTTTTCCAAAATCTACCACTTTTCGCCGTAAGTACGGTATTGAAAACATATGTTGCTGGGTCCAATTTCAGGACGTAAGCATAAGCGGTTCCAGAGATAAGCGATATAAGAATTTCAGTTTGTATGGGCGGTGCCACGCCCACTTTTCCAAAATCTATTGACAACATATGTTTCTGTGTTGCAGGGAATTTCGGTTTAAGTGGCAGTCGAGGAATGGGCACTTTTTCGGGGAACTAGGTATATTATTTTTATATCTTTAAGTAACCAAATTAGACGGATATGTTAATTTTTATCCATTTTACCCTTTTGGGAGCGACATTTTTTTTCAATTTGAATAGCGATATCTCCACAACAACAGTTTTACCGGATATAAGCTATATACCAGATAAAACCTAAGATTTTGGACAAAATTTGTGGAAACTTCGAATAAAATCGAGTAACAAATTTTTGAGAAAATGCCCGAAATGTATATTTTCAGCAGCCCGATTTTAAGTTTTCAGGCGATAACGTTATGACATACTTATATTTTATAAACACAAAAGATATCGTTGGACAGCTTGTTTGAAGACCCTCCTACTGATATCCACATTAATGTCATGGACTGACTAGTGCGGCCTCAATGGTAGTTTAAAAAATTGCCTTTTTTCGAATTTCAGGCAGCAGCTACGTCCAAAAAGGCATACGAATCAAGGCATACTGGAACAAAACCTTCTTAGTTTTTTTTATACTTTAAGTCCTGAAAGTTTTAAAAAAAAATTAAATGAAGGTACGAACAGACGCTACACACGTCGCAAGGCATCTCGTATTGGAGACACGAACCAAAACCAATTTACGTCTATATCTTTCTACTAGTAGCCTGAACCCAATATATAAGGTATCGTTGTAAAGGTATTGACCTACAGAATAACACTAAATATGTTGGGTACACCCACTTACCCCCTTAAACCGGAAAAAGTAAAAAAACGTTTTTTGTTTCGCAACACTTTAGCCTAATTTTTACGAATCCGGTTAATCGTTTATGAAGCTGGAATATATTTTCTGGACACACTCTGCAAGACCTTTCCACGATACCTCAATTAGGTCGATTGGATGTCTGGATAAAAACTTCTAAATCTTCGTGTATATATAAACGAGTCATTTCAGCATGCTACTGCGGCTGCTTTCGTTACTCGCGCGCACTGCCGTGCGCTGTGATCTGACCATTTGGCCTCAGTTGGCTTAGACCATTCATTCCTCGATCCGCAGTCAGTTATAGCACTTCCCACTTCGGCCATCGAAACCACCATTAGAAACTGGGTGAATACTTCGGTCAGCAATGACAGGGAGGCATCGAGTGGATGCAGATGTGAATAACTCATGTTGCCTTTAATTTCTGACGGGCTATCTAGTTTTTTGCTCTCATTGAACAGACGGGATTGCAGACGACTTTTGGACTGCTGACTGGTGACTTCACGTGGCACAAACACCTGATTGATAGATGTATATGACAACTCCATTTGCCCATCCGGTCTTCAAGAGGATGAGACGTTGGAATACTTTTTGTGCTTCTTGCTTACTTGGTTGTTTGCCATCGATGTAGATTCGGCCTTATCTCTTTTGTCAGTTTCTGAATTTAAAGTCTGGCGTAACAGGTTATGCGGGTTTTTTGTTTTAAGTTTTGTGTTTTAAAAATTTGAGTGATAAATATTTTTCGCATCACTTTAAAACTTGGAGCGATAAACATAAAAATGATGCCATCCTCGGTATTAATTGTTGGGTTGGTAAAAATCCTCGTAGCTACACCGCCGACCTCTCGGGCTATTGCACCCGAAAGCGGCGATGCAGGCAGGCGCTATCTAGCTAAGGCCGGTATATAGTCTTGTTTCTTCCCTGCATGTGGGCTGCTATGTCTACGCTACCCATGCAGGGTGCGGGCTGGGGTATATAACAGCCATTGATACTGGGGTACCGGCGGTAGGTATAAAACGCTATGGGTTGAGCTGCCCGAAAAAATAGACTCAACACGGAGTTGCAGGAAGGTAAAAAATGGGCTGGGATATCAGCCCAAACGTCGGTGGAGAGGTGCCGTAGTACCTCAAGACTCGGACCTCGAAAGCGTCTTCAGCGTTGACACGGTGGATGAAGACGCCCTCCTACGTTCTCCGGCAAAACCCCAGGGTGCTTCTTCGGAAGCAACGAAAAGGCCTAGGGTCAAGCCCAGTAAAGAGGGGATGAAGCGAAGGCGTGATACAAGGAAACCCTCAAAGTTCATGAGAGACTCAGCCAAAAGTCCAGTCTAATGATGGAGGAGAAAGAACGACTGTCTTGGGCTAAGCTAAGTCCGAAATGGAAAGCGGGCGAGCTCACTTCGCAACAAGAGAATAATTTAACTCCTCGGATCCGATGTTCGCAAACCTTTTGAGGAGGCTGTGATGAAAAGGCAACGCTCCCTGCAAAAAGGCCGAATCACTACTCGAGCGCTGCAGCGGAGTCGGGCAGTAAGATTGCCAAGAGACACCTGATCGTGTTACTTATTGACCGAAGCAACCCGCTGGGCCAAATGTCACAAGAGCGGTGGAAGGTAGTTGAAATGGAACTACTGAAAACTCTTTTCTCGAGAATGGAAGCTGACTCAAACTCACCCATGCCAACATTTGACGGAGCAGGGTGGTTTAGCGGAGTCAAAATTATCAAACGCAAGGACGACCTCTCGCTGACATGGATAAAGGAAGCAGTTAAAACGCTTAAAAACCTGTGGGAGGGGGCATCCTTGGAAATCGTCGATAGGAGCTGCATACCATCGATCGAGGTACTAGACGAGATCTTTTACGCCACTCTAAACCTATGTGATGTGGAGCGGGTGAGATGGAGAACGGAGCTCAATGCTGAACGTCCTCCAGATAAACGTCTACAAAAGTAAAGTCGCTTCAGCCGAGCTCAACCTATGGGGAGGCGGCTACGATTTGGCTTTAGTACAAGATCCCTGGACAGCCTCGGTTAATAAGGTCTCAGGACGGACTAAAGTCACAAAATTACGTAACATATACCCCGAGTGCAGACAAAAAGATAAAAACGGCGGTACTGGTTAAAAAAAAAGTATAAACCCTTATACTATTAACACTAATCTCTCCACAGATGATTTAACCGAAGTGACACTTAAGAATGCAAAGAAGGAACCACTACTTTTTGCATCTTGTTACATGTGTTATGAAGAACTTGCATCACACTGTTTGGGGAGTGCGGACATCAATGAAAGAGGTAAGTTTCTACTCAATTTTATTATTCAAAGTAGTCTAGAGGTAGCAAATAATAAATACATCGAATTTAATATTGCTACCTCCCCAAATACCAAAATAACGACCCTGATGAACCCAAGAAACACAAACTGGGATCTCTATAGGAAGATTGTATAGGGGAAAAGATTCGAGCTAAAAGAGCTCAACAATGAATGTGGTGTTAATCACTACAGCTCTCAGCAAAGCTTACAAAATTGCATTTCTTCTAGTGCGCGCTAAAGGAAAATCCAAGCCTCCGTGGTGGAACAAGTAACTTGGACAGCACAACGTTTGGATATTCTTGTAAACTACTGTACACTTTTTTTAATTGTTTAACCGTTAAGTTAGAAGTAAAGTTATTGAAAATTTGAAATGAATTGAAATGGAAAAAAATTGGGCATACTGTAATTTTATATTTGTGGTTTTAGATATCCTCCGTCATATATAAGGCATTCATCAAGTAAATTACAATTTTAGAAGAAGAAACCATTTTTTATCTGAGAAGTAATGGTTTTTATTTACCTTTTCATAAATAGTAAATAGTGGTGGTAAATATTGAAAGTTTTGGTATAAATTAATTTGTATCAGTTTTTTAGCGGTATTTTAAAAGATGCAAGGTTTTCCGTCATTTTCGAAATTTGACATAACTCTTTTAAAAAAGTAGCAACCAAATTTTAGTTCAACTTGGATGTTTAAGAGAAATGAAAAGAAAAGAAGAAATAAAACTAAAATAAATACTGAATCACATGTCTGTCGGACTATCGATAGGACCAGAAAACAATCGATAGTAGGGAAAAATAAAAAACATCGATACTATCGATAGTGCCATCGATAGTTTTGCACCTCTAACGTGAGCTCTTCAAGCTGTATAAGGCAGCCGACAATGAGATCTGCTGGGAGGAGTACAAAGACCTCTTAAAAAGCTATAAGGAAGAAATGCGTAGGTCCAAGAAGCAATCGTGGAAGGACTTCTGCGGCAGCTTGGAGAATACAAACGAAGTGGCTAGGTTAAGGAAGCTACTGTCGAAGCAACCGCCTACGCCAAAATTAATACGCAGAAACGATGATATATGGACTGAAAGCTGCGAATAATCGCTGCAGGTCCTAGTCGCACTTCTAGAATGTGTAGATGTCACAGATATGGAATCTGAAAAAAAAAAGTTAATGACATCCCCACAACATTATTACATAAAGCAAAGTTGAATGGGCAATAAACAGTTTTGATCCATTCAAGTTGCCTGGAACTGATGGAATTTTCCGGTCATGGTACAGAAGGTCACTCACGTGGCGATCCCATGGCGAAATGCGATATATATGGGATGTCTGAGGCTGGACTATGTGCCTGTGTAGAGGAGAGATTCGAGAGTTGCTTTCATACCCAAGGCAGGTAAAGTCAACACTCTATACTCGAAAGAATACAGACCCATCAGTTTAACTTCATTCCTCCTAAAAACGATCGAGAAAATCTTGGACACACACATAAGAGGCAGCATAATGCAAGGCAGTCTATCCAAAGCGCAACGCGCATACACAAAAGGAAGATCGACAGAGACCGCATTTTGTGTAACGAATATAGAAAAAAAGCTGGAACACAAGATTTACACCTTAGGTATGTTCTTAGACATCGGTGGAGCTTTAACAACGTATTTATTTAAGGTAGCCTACAAGCAAACAACCTGGAACCTGCTACTCTTCTATGGATAAAGAACCTTTTAGGCTGTAGACGAATTAGAGCAGAATGGAGTGAAGCCAGGCGAACTAAGCAGGCGGTAAAGGGCACACCACAGGGAGGGGTGTTTGTGTTTCTTTATAAAGTCATGTGCAGACTGTAAACAAGAAACAATGGAGATGCTAAAACACATCCTATGCTATTGCCTGCTGTATCAAAAACACGATTGATATATCTCAGAGCTCCAGAGTTTTATAATATTGAAGACGTGACAACGCTTGGGCTTCAAGCACTGCTGAACTTTGCACTAAAGCGTTGACATCCTAAGTGATGTATACTTCGAATATACTTAACTATATCTCTATCTCTATCTGGCATCACTAGGGAGCTATTGGTCTATGTGGGGCGGTCAGCCAACCAGAATAACCTAACCTAACCTAATTGTTTAAAAGTAGTAATCTGTTGGATTAGTTTTGCCGCTCGTTCGCTTAAATATACTACACGTGTTTTAAATAGAAGAGGATAACGCCGCTATCATCTAATATTAATTTTCCTCCATATATGTAGTATACTTGGATCAAAAAGTTATTGTCTTCCAATTGTACATAAGCTGAGTATAAATAAGTATAGTTGCAGGCAAAGCTGGGTCGTAATGATTCCTTTAGGAATTAAATTACTCCCAATTACAAATTACAAGGAATTGTAATTAGGAATCAATTCCTTCAGTTCACAGCAAAGGAATAGATTACTTTCTCAATTCCTTAAAGTAATTTCAAATGTAATTGTTTTTTTTTTTTAATTCCATTACAAGGAATTTCATATTGTAAGTAATTGGAATAAATTATGTGCTAGTAATGTAATATTTTTGGTCCAATTCCTTTGAAAGGAATTGAAAATGCAATTGATTTTTTTCAATTCCATTTCCTGGAATTGCAGGAGTACTTTAGTTTTTTCAATTACTCAAAGGAATTGTAAAAGTAATCGAGAAACTCAAAGTTCATTCACGAATGTAAAATGTGGAATTTTTGTTGTGGTCAAAGATTAAAATGGAAAGCACACATTGGACATATTCTATCTATATCTAAGTATAAAGAGTATATGAGCCATTATTTTTTAAGTCGGAAGGATTTCGGGGAAAATTTTAGTTTGGCATCCCCCGCGTACAAAAAAAGGTGGCTATGGGGGGGGGTAGGGGGAGTTCTCCTGATTGCAAATATATATACTTTTAGCCGCAGGAGGCTTATAGTTTTTAAGTTATTTGTTGTTAAAGTTTGTAAATTGAACTTACCTCTCGGCGCTATTTCACACAATAAACACTATATTTATGTAGACACTTCGGCAAAATAGTTACATTAAAACCCCGCACAATGAAATGTAAACATATTTTTTACATTTATGATGTATTTTTAGTAAATTAAGTAAGTTTTAATAATTATCACGCACTTATATATGTATACGCACATTGTGAATACAGAACCGTTGATTCAACCATGGTTTCACACTGACATTAGAAGAGTGCAGCCACATCTAAGAAAATAACAATAAAAGAGAATAGTTTTTATCGTACCCATTTTCCTGCTCAGCGTTGAATTAGTAGAAAAGGAGGGTATGGGGTTAAATACCCCCAATATATAAAAAAAGCTGACAAGCGCCGCAGGCGAATATTTTTAATAAATAATCGCGCGATTTTTTATTAAAAATTTTCATTATTTATCGAAGTATTGATTTTTATGGAAAAAGCGCCGCAGCCGAAAATTTATAATAAAAATATTATAGTTAAAAAAACTAAAAACACGCTTTTATTACAACAAGAACTAAAAAGTATAAAATAATTTGTAGATATAGCGATTCCGTTTAAGAAGAATAGGAAGTTCCCTAACCTGATTTAATTTAACTGTTTTAAATTAGCTAAAAATATGATTAAAGTGATTGATCCGTAGTTATAGTCAAAATAAAGTGCACTGTAAAGTTAGTTGCAGCTTTTTGGCATAACTTTCAATGGGGTATCTGTAAAAAAACTGCAACAAACTTTACAGTGCACTTTATTTTGACTATAACTACGGATCAATCACTTTAATCATATTTTTAGCTAATTTAAAACAGTTAAATTAAATCAGGTTAGGGAACTTCCTATTCTTCTTAAACGGAATCGCTATATCTACAAATTATTTTATACTTTTTAGTTCTTGTTGTAATAAAAGCGTGTTTTTAGTTTTTTTAACTATAATATTATTTTCTACTTTTTAGTCTTTTGAAATCTTGCAGTTAATATTATACTACATTTGACCTTAACAAACAAAATTTTCAATAGATTTCAATTTAAATAGATAATACACCTATTCTGAATATAAACCAAATTTGAGCACAGATGCCGAATTTTTAATTATATAGACTCACGCGCCACATAACTGCCAAAATTTTTTGTGTAGTTATTTCTTTTCATGTAAGCAATATGCATTCTAAATGTGAACTTAATTGGATCATAAATACGGGTTTTCCAAATATCTCGACTCCTGCGCCACCTGTCGGCAAAATTTTTTGTGGATTTATTTATTTTCATATAAGTCATATATGTTCTAAATATGAACCACATCAGACTATAAATGCGGGTTTACAGATATCTCGACTCCTGCGCCACCTATCGGCAAAATTTTTTTTCGGATTTATTTCTTTTCATATACGTAATAAATGTTCTAAATACGAACCAAATCAGACCATAAATGCGGGTTTTACAAATATCTCGACTCCTGCGCCACCTAGCGGATTAAAACATCTTTTAAATTGTATTGTCCTCGAGTTCTGAGCTAAGTTTGAAGTTTCAAGTCTGTAGCTCCTCGGGAAGTTTGTTAAATATTGACTGCAAAGTTCCAGGACATACATACATACATACATACATACATACAAGTGAAGTTAAATAAAAGCTTGTAAAAATCGCGCGATTTTTTATTAAAAATTTTCATTATTTATAAAGTATTGATTTTTATGGAAAAAGCGCCGCAGGCGAAAATTTGTAATAAAAAATCGCGCGATTTTTTATTAAAAATTTTTATTATTTATCGAAGTATTGATTTTTATGGAAAAAGCGCTGCAGGCGAAAATTTTTAATAAAAAA
>NW_023458555.1:63792133-63793341 GCF_013731165.1 Rhagoletis pomonella | reverse complement strand
CTATATCTATATCTATATCTATATCTATATCTATATCTATATCTATATCTATCATAGATGGCAACCCTGTGTGTGTGTCAAGTAAGGTAAAGTGTGTCTTCACAAGAACTTTAAAATTTCAACTAAAAACAAAGTGCTTATTGAGTGTTTTAGTGTTGGAGGCGATAGTTCATCCACCTGCATCGGAGGAAATTGAAGTTCACCGAAATATTTCACAATTAAAAATAAAAATAGGTACGAAAGGTGAGACTGAAATCATTTTTGCCAAAAAACGCTTTGCATGCCGAAGATGCTGCGGAGCCAGCTGATGCATGAGTTGTTAACTCATTGCTGTGTGGAACTAAGCTTAGTCAGTACAGACACGAACCGGTGTGAGCTTATTAGTGCCGACACAACCCGTTAAAATGGATTCCACAGCTACAATAGTAAATACAATCACCAGGATATCCGACGAAATAAAGCGACTGCTCAAAGATTCCGCAAACATGAAAAGAGAGATAAAAGTAGGGATCATCGAAGAGGCCTCCAAATTAACAGCTCTTATACCAGCAATTGAATCACTGCTTTCGAGTGCAAACTCAGGTAACACTTCCGTTGACATTCGCGCAACAATTCGAGAAGAGCTTTTATTATTTAAAGAATCATTGGATATTCAAAAGCCATCAACAAGTGTAACCTATGCAAACGTAGCCAAGGCCGGTGCTGTACAATATAAACCAGCAATCGTAATCAGCTCAGCTCAAGGAAAGCAATGCAAGCACTCCGATTTGCTGAAAACTTTTCGCACAAATGTCTCGTTCAAAGATACAAATTTCGCTCCAGCAAAGGTTACTCCAGTTTCAAACAACAAAGTTCGCATCGTATTTGACAGCCTAGAGCAACGTGATGTCACTGTGAGTAAAAATATCTAATGTCACGGCCCTCAAAGCCGAAAATGCTAAAAATCGTAAGCCATTGGTTATAGTGAAAGGAATATCTAAGGAAATCACGTCATCTGAGCTTATTAATATATTGAAAACCCAAAATTCAAATGTATGTGCAATCATGAAAGACGATGAAGACATAAAGTTGCGTTTTATCAGGCGCAATCGACGAAATCCTGACGTTATGTATAATGCTGTGCTTGAAGTTAAAGCGTCTATTCGAAATACAATGATCAAAACCGAGCGTCTTAATGTTGATCACCAGCGAGTCAATGTATCTGACTA
>NW_023458555.1:63786487-63792033 GCF_013731165.1 Rhagoletis pomonella | reverse complement strand
ACATCATCGCAAGCGGTGGATGAGGCCCGAGTTAAGAATATAGTGGATGCGCTATTTCCCACACACCCACTAAGAGCCGATACAGTGTTCGTCGAGGAGCAAGCCGAGGCACCACTGTTTTCGACAGACGAGCTGAAGCTAGCCCTGCGAAGCATGAAAGCCGGCAAGGCTCCAGGCCCAGATGGCATACCAGCGGAGGCAATCAGGTTAGCAGCGAAAACGAGCCACGATCTTCTGCTTAACATGTACAACAGATATGATCCGGAACTACCTCAGAGACCGTTGGCTTTTGTACGACACAACACAAGGTCAGAGAAAGAGACGTATAACCGGCGGAGCGGCACAGGGGTCTGTACTTGGCCCGGACCTCTGGAACGCCACGTATGACAGTCTGTTGCGCACGGAAATGCCGGACAGCACCTTCCTAGTGGCCTTCGCGGACGACGTGGCCGCCGTCATAACAGCAAGAAACGTCCAGCTAGCACAGCTCAAGCTAAACCAGGTCATGCGCAACGTCAGTGGATGGATGAGCGATCACGGTCTGCAATTGGCTACAGCCAAAACAGAGATCGTGTTCCTCATAAGGAAACGGATCCCAACAATTAAAAATATGATGGTCGGACCTCAACTCGTGACAACTCCTAGGCCTACAAAATACCTAGGGGTGAAGCTTGACAACAAACTCACATTCTGGGAACACATCCATGGACTATGTGAAAAAGCTGCGCAGAGCACTGCGGCTCTAAGCCGGCTGATGGCGAACGTGGGCAGCCCGAAGCCATACCGCAGGAAGCTTCTGATGACAGCGGTCCTGTACGGGGCAGAAATATGGGCTGACGCATTGAAAGTAAAAAAATACCGGATTCAAATGTCTTCGGTCCAGCGCAGAGGGGCACTACGCATTGCTTCTGCATACCGTACAGTGTCCGCGGACGCGGTTCTCGTTATTTCTGGCGTCATGCCAATTGAGCTACTTGCTTACGAGCGAAAAGAGATTTACAATCTCATTGCCGAGATAGGTCGAGCAGCTGCCGCGGCAAGGGCGCGAGAGAGACTGATCCAGCAGTGGCAACAGATCTGGAACGCGAGCACAAAAGGTCGATGGACGCACTCCCTGATAGCCGACCTTCAAACATGGCTGTACAGACCACATGGGGAAGTCGATTTCTACCTGATGCAATTCCTCACCGGTCATGTTTACTTCCGAGAATATCTTCATAGAATGGGAAGGGTGACAGAACGGTGTCACTACTGTGGAAACGTCGAAGAAAACGTGTACCACATATTCTTCACCTGCGAACACTTCTTGATTTCGCGCAGAATGTTGGAAGAAAGACATAGAGACATAACTCCAAACAACATAGTTGGGGTAATGATCTCCAGCGCAGAAAAGTGGGAAGCAGTTGCGAGATACGTGAAATTCGTACTCCGCTGCAAACGAGAGGACGGTTGTCTACTGAGGGCACCCGAATGAAACGCCCCTACAAAAGAGCAGACCCAAGGCTCTAGCAGCGCGCTCCTGCATCTGAAGACATGCAGAATTGCGGTGCCAGATGCGGGATTCTTGCGCGGGCGGTGGGAGTTTGGGTTTTAGTGGGTAGCCCAACACGCTTCCGTGGGAGTCCCACACTTGGGGAAGGTAGTATAGAGACTAGCTTCCCCGGCCAGTGCATAAGGCATTTACATCTCCTACAAACAAAACAAAAAAAAAGTATGATCTATACAGCTAAGAGAGGAGTTGATGGCAAATCCCAAGTTAGTAATTTTACTGACCAGCTTTAAAGAACAATTGTTTAAACGGAGAGCTGGAATGATATCATAATTAAATTTTCTGTTATGCACGGGTAAAACATGTGATTCCTTTGGATTTAGGCAAAGTCCGTTTTGAGTGGCCCAGCGAGAGATAGAGTCTATATCATTGTTTAAATTAGCAGCAACCATATCAATGTCATCAAAGGGGCCAGATAAGAAAATGTCATTTACAAAGATACTAAATAGCAAAGGACCTAAGATAGATCCTTGGGGAACACCTCACTTCAAGGGCTTAATCTGCGAGGTTACAGACCCAATTATCACTCGTTGAGACACGCAGTTTAAGTAGCTCTTCACGAGTGATAAAGCTGATTCACCAAGCCAAACGCTTTTGAAAAATCAACCAAACATAAAAGAGATAATTCACCTTTGTCAAAAGAAACTCTCAAGTCGTCCATAATTTTAATCATTGCAGTTGAGCATCCGTGCCCCGCTCTGAACCCATACTGAAGAGGAGACAAAAGATTATTTTCAGAAATGTGTGAGGAGATTTGTTCTGCCTTCAGCGACTCAACCACTTTTGATAATGAGGGTAGAACACTGCTAGGACGGAAATCACTGGTCGAACAAGCAAGTCTACTTTTTGCAACCGGACAAATACAAGCGATTTTCCACGAATCGGGAAAGCAAGATGTGGTAACGCAGTGGTTAATTACATGTGTTAAAGGGCTTATAATATAAAGGAGAACCAACTTTATAAACCGAACAGGTATGCCATCCTCTCCAACTGCGTTAGATTTAATTTTGAAAATGCATTTAGCCACATCCGACTCAGTAACAGCTGAGAGTGCGAAAGGAACACCAGAATAAATTGCAGTACTACAAGGGGTAAATTTAGATAGGGGAACAGTAGATGATACACTGCTAAGAAAAGCATCGTTCATGCTATCCACATCTAAAGCGCATTCTGATTTATATATGATATATGATATATATAAGTAGCATTGTTTCTTGCTGTGCGAAAGACATCCCAATTAGTTTTACTACTATTTGACTTCTAAGCATGATAGGCTTTACTGCGGGCTTTAATAGCTCTTTGAACTTTAAGGTTCAACCAATGACACGAATTAGTTTTGCCCTATCGAATTGGAATGTGAGCGTTGAAGGTGCACAGTAGGTTGTAATTAAGGATCTCAAATTTTTTATTAACGGTCGGAAGATACCAACAGCTACGCCAATCGATGCTATCAATTCATTTTTCATTTTCATTTTTATTATAATCAAACACACAACCATGAGTTAATTTACAGTGTTTGAACTTAATTTAATTATAAAAGCTTAAAAATAACATTAAGGGAAACCGTAGGTTGTAAAAATGTGTAAGGAGGAGAAGAAGAACAAAGAAGTATTAGAAAAAAGAAAAATATATGTGTACGTGCATCTTAGCAATTTAGAGGGCAAAAATTATGTAAGAGCTCATTTTTAAAGTGCGATGTACTTCGGATAGTTTTGATCTTATATGGCAGAGCGTTCCAAAGACGAACAGCAAAAACAAAGAACTGACGTTCAGATACAAGGCAACTGTATGTCATACTAAGCAGGTTAAGTGATCGGGCCGATCTCGTGAATTGAATTCGTTCAACAAGGTATTTGGGCTCATGAGAGTTAATTACCTTGTGAAGCAGCATTAGGCATTTTACTTTTAATAAATCGTCGAACTTTATAGAAAATATTTTTAAGGCAAAAACAGATATGTGATCACGACGTTTTACACAATACACGTATCTGGCGATGTTGTTGTAGAGGATATTAAGTTTGCCACGACACAGACTATCACAATTGGCATACAGTTCACATCCATACAATAAGGTTGGTAACAGAAATGTTTTAGCTAAAAGCAGTCGAATTTTCTCTGGGGTAAAGTGCTGAATAGTCCATAATGAACGGAGCATGCCATAAACCTTGCCTATTGCACTATAAATGTGGGTATTCCACGATAGGGTTCTATTGAAAATTATCCCTAGGTTTCTTGCAGTGTCAACAAATTTTATAACAGAGTTGTTCAATTTCACTTCACTGTAGCCCTCAAGTTTGAAAGTCTTCTTGTAAATAACGATGCACTGTGATTTACTTGGATTTAAAAGTAACCCATTGTCACAGGCCCACTTGCTAACGTGATCTAAGTCAGTGTTGAGGTTACTAATACAATTATTAACGGATACAAAAGGGCAACTGACATATAGTTGAACATCATCTGCATATACATGAATATCACAATATTTTAACACACTTTGAAGATCGTTTACATATAACACAAACAATAGAGGACCGAGAGTCGAGCCTTGGGGAACGCCTTTAGTTACGGGTAAGCAGTTAGATATAATGTCACCGGCCCAAACAGCTTGTGAGCGATCATTGAGGTATGATTTTATTAAATTTAATGCTGTCGACGAGAAGTTAAACAAGTTGCTAAGTTTCAAAGCTAGAAGATCGTGATTAACAGTGTCGAAAGCTTTGGAATGATCCAGAAGTGTTAATAAAGTCACGCGATCGTTGTCAATGTTTAGTCTGATGTCGTCTGATACCCCTATCAAGATCCAAGAAAAGAGCATTTGTGTCACACAAACGAAAATCTCGCAACGTATAAATCTGTTCACAGCAAGAATAGCTAAATTTGATATCAAGCGCACAAAAAATTAGATCGTGATCGGATATAAATGAAATTTGGTCAAATATTAAGACAGATGAATAGTCAGACACGATAAAGTAGTCGAGAAGACTGGGTTTACAATTATTACCGTACCTCGTCGGCACTGAATTATTAGCAATCGAGAGACGGGAAGTCGCAGCATTACCTAGCAGAACATTACATTAGAATATTAACATTGCGATCGCCATATATAATAATAATTTCGTAGTCAACTACTAAAGAAGCAAGGGCTACAAAAAACGGATTAAGGGATACATACTTGTTTGGGATATATACACACGAGATAAGAGCCTTATTAAAACGGTCAGACAACTCGACGAACAAATACTCCACGCCCTCATCATTCGACTCAAAGATTGTGCGCATGCTAATGTGGGTCTTGCAATAAATAGCAACGCCACCGCCTTTTTTACCAACCCTGTCATTGCGCACTAACTTATAGCTATTAATGTTACAGTAAGCATCACACACATCACTAACAAACCAAGTTTCGGATATACATATAACGTCAATATCTGAGGACTGAAAAATATATCTCACATAATCCATTTTTACATTGCTCAGGCTCCGCGCATTAAAGTTAACCACCCTAAGAACACTCCGCTGGGAGCATAGGATATTCAACTTAGCAATACTGTTGTTATTAACGCTATTAGTTTTGCTACTCAGTGACTACATACAAGCAGCAAACAAAAGCAACCTCTAATGGAAAACATAAACCATCAAATAAACGTTTACGGCACAAAACAGAAACATGAACCAACTTTACATAATTTATAATAATATTTAAATAAGGGATATAAGAAGATAACATAAATAAGAGTTGCAAAGAGAACAGCGTATCAATATACAAGCTAAATATCATCAAGCTTGTCAATTTCTACTCCCGAAGAGTCATTTGAAGTCTTTATAAATACGTCTCCACGCAATGTGAATGCGGAGGCCAATTTACTCTCTTAGTCGAATTGCTTCATGCAAGATCTAAGAATGAAGAAATAAGAATGAATCGAAGTTGTGCTACACGTCATGGCATATCCATATCTATATCTATATCTATATCTATATCTATATCTATATCTATATC
>NW_023458555.1:63779780-63786387 GCF_013731165.1 Rhagoletis pomonella | reverse complement strand
GATCCACTTCGTCACATAGCGCTTTCCAGCAGTTCCGTTTACTCTTCTGTATCTCGGCCCCAAGTGCTTTCTTAGCGCTTTTGTAGGCTGCTGCTCTGGTCAGCGCCTCAGGTCTACCACGAGCGCGCGTTGCGAGTCTCCGCATTCTATGGCACGCCCTTCGCAGCTCTGCAATTCGGTCATTCCACCAGTATACCTGCTTTTTACCTGACCATGCTCTCCTCTGTGGGATTGAGGCTTTGCATTCCCGGTGAATGCATGCATACTAACGCTGTTGTAAACAAAGTTTATGGGATCCTTAGGTACCTCAGGTAATCTGCATCTCTTACTCCAGTTGGTACAAGGCACTCTGAGTTGGTATATGGTAAGCTTGACTCTCATTCTGCTCACAAAATTGACATTATATTTAATTATGTTGTCCGGTATGTGTATGGATTATGGAACTTTTACCATACATCAGCTTGGAGGTCTTCTTTGCTGGAATGTGACATCTCAGACTACATTTTCTTCTATAAACTTATACATACGAGAACCCCACGCTATCTGTCTGACAAAGTCATTTTCCCAAAGTCGGAACGTTCTTCTAACTTAATTCTGCCTTCATACAACTTTAAAAACTCTGCCAGACGGTCTTTCATTAACGCAATTCGTATTTGAAATTTTATTCCTCATGCCGTCAAAATCAAATTAAACAAAAGCAACTTTAAAACTTCCCTCCATACCTATTTCTCGCCTAGTTGATGAACCTTCTAAATATTTAAGTTTTTATCTAGTCCATAATTTTTAGTATTTGCATCTTATTTACTGAGATCTAATATCATTTTTTGTTTTATTTCCTGTATTAATATTACCTCTAAATCTGTTTAGTTACATATAATGCTGTTGTACCTCAAAAGACTAAGTCTTATTGTGCTAATTTTAAATAAACAGTAAATATGAATAATGAAATATTAAATTTCATTTCACACTGGAAACCCTCCTAAATATAGTTAGGAAACAAACAAATCTCTTTCGTGTAATATTGTCATACATACATATTACATGTGCCTGCTGAATTAAGTTAAATTTCATTTTTTAAATATGTGACAACGCGTATGATACTTATCTAAATAATCTAACACTCTTAATTCAAATTGAATTTAATTTTAAAATCAGGTGGCAATCTTCGTACATGCAGTTTGGAAATAAAGTTTCTTCAAAGAAGTTGTTATTTATATTCATGCTGAAGTAATTCTTTTAACCTATTGCTTATATTGAACCTTACTTTGTAACAAGGTGGAAACCCTCTGCGAAATATTTTCAAACCATAACCTCTTACGTGTGACATCCATATCCGGAGATAGATTTGCCTTAATTTAAGTCGGACTTTCTTTTTGAAACAGGTGGCAAGCCTCCTACATATAATTAAGAAATAAAGCATTTTCAAAACCATTTCGATCGATACATCGGTAAAATAAAGGATTTAACTTAAAAATAGTTTGAGTTTAATTTTTCTATCAGGTGGCAACTGTTATTGAAAAACAAGTAAGAAAGTCTAAGTTCGGGCGGAGCCGAACATTAAATACCCGGCGCAAGTATTAAATATATGTTTTCCACCTTTCCGAAAGCTACCGCTACATGATAAGCGGGTGTATAAATATTAAGTAAACTAACATCCTTAAATTTCGAAATATTGAAATTTCAAGCATTTCTTAAATTTACCGTTATATGAAAAGCGGCCGTAATTTTAGTCCGATTTCAATAATTTTCAACGGTTTGCTTTTATGTGGCAAGCACAATAATCATACCGAGTTTGGTACAAATTGCTAGAACTGTTACCGATATACATAAATGTGATCATAAGTGGGCGGTGCCACGCCCATTTTCCAAAATTTTATCATAAGCGTATTTCCTGATAAAAAATTGTTGCAACCGTCAATTTTGAATAAATTAGCTTTAATATTTACTGATTTATCGAGGATTTCGTATTTCTCGAAATTACCGTTATATGGGATGTGGGCGCGGTTATTGTCCGATTTTAAACATTTTCGGCCATTTGGTATGCTGTACCAGGGTCAACAACTGTGCCAAGTTTGGAAGAAATTGGTGCAGCGGTTTCCAAAATATACACATGTAACTATAAGTGGGCGTGGCTACGCCCATTTTTCAAAAATTTTTAATGTTCTTATTTCTCGTCTAAAAGTTATTCTAAATGTCAATTTTGAGTGAATTATCTTCAGTAGTTACTAAAATATCGCAGTTTTCGTATTTCTGAAAATTACCGTTATATGGGAGGTAGGCGTGGTTATTGTCCGATTTCGCCCATTTTCAATACCATCCGTCCCACGCCCAATAGAAGTACATGTACGAAGTTTCGTTATGATATCTCAATTTTTACTCGAGTTATCGTGTGCACAGACGGACGGACGGACGGACGGACGGACAGACAGTCACCGCTTAATCGATTTCTCTTTTCATTCTGATCATTTATGTATACATTTGTCTATATCTATCTCGATTCGTTTTGCCTGTTACAAACAACCGTTATGTGAACAAAGTTATAATACCCTTGTGCACAAGTGCGCTCGGGTATAAAAAACTGAAAAATTAGTTTCTTAAAAGTACCACTTTTCGCCGATTTTGGACTGGTGGGGATCTAGTTCCAATCGGACTAGTTCCTTTTTGGCGATAAAGACCTAGTACGGAACTAGAAATTTGATTCACTAGTCCGCGGTTTCCCTGCAGGGTACGTATGTACATATATTTAGCATTTTCTTTCTAATTTAGCATTGCTTGTAATAGCAAGCATTGTTGTTGCATTAGTTCGTTGCACTTGCGGCTGGAAGCGTGGTACGTGTAAATTGCCGGCCGGTCAGCTGAGTTGCTCTTTTATGTCAGCAATTTATGCACCTAAGCATGGATTATTGCATAGAGCAGCCGCTTCTACGTATTTTTATTCTTCTTATTCTTTCACTTTTCCGCCACAATCAACCGCTTATTTTCGGTTTGTACCTTTTGCCTCCATAATTTCATGCTTCACTAAAAAATTGCCACGGCTTGGCAGAGATTCCAAAATGTTAAAAGAAAAATCACAATGGAGCATTTAGGAAAAAAAAAATTAAAGGAAAAGACAGAAAATTATTGACAGGCAGAGGACTCACGAATAACGAATTGTATCTAATGTACATTTATGTACGTGCCCGCATAGATATAAATAAAATGTCAACCGCTTTCGCAGCATGAAGGTGATGGAGTCTTCCGCAGGCCGCCGCAATTGGTGGTGCTGCCACTCACTGCGGGAGCTTGCACGATTTGGCATAGCAGCAGCGGTAAAAAGTGAGTTCACTCGTTCATTGGCTAGCAGCGAAAAAATGCGAGATTGCTGGTAACCGTTAACTGCATAAAAATTTCCCTTGCTCCTACCCTCTCAACTCAGTATCGCCAACATCTCGAATGAAATTCTCTCAGCAACAGTACATATGTAGTAACCTGCCAGCATTTTACCTCCTGCCGTCATTTGTTATACAATAAAAGTAAATTGTCTTGTCAAGCTGCTATCGGATGCCGATTGTTGGCTGTCGACCGACTGTCGATTACCTATTGCCAACCGTTGCTACTTGGTTATACATAGTTATGCATGTTGTTGCATAGCTCATTTGTTGTTTGTTTCCTTTTTATAGACATTTGTTGTTGTTGTAGTTTATAAAGTTTTTATTGTTGTTAGACTTAGTTGTACATCTAAAGACATGAATACTTATTTATGTAAGCACACATCCTACATATATTGACGAGTATACAGCTACACCATCAGATAGCGATTCTCGACAAACCGCACAATGTCGCTAATAAAGTAACGTTAAAGTATATACCGTTACGATGTACATACATATACTTACCAACTAGCATCCATGTATTTTTACTTGTTTCCTCGCAAAAAAAAAACGTAATAACGCTAGACAAGCATACAAACGATGACTACGTACATATTAGGGTGATTGACTCGGTTTTTCTAAACCGGTTTTAACCGGATTTTTTTTTTTATATTTCTAGGTGGTTAATTTTTTGAGGTCTTAATTTTTCGAATACCGAGTAAGCCGGTTTTTTACAATTGGGTTAACCGTGTTTTCACCTAGTTTATTTATATACCAGTACCTTAACACTCCAAAAATATATTTTACTAAAATATGAAACTAGAACATTTTTTAATTAAACTTATTTCTGGACTTAACTACTGGGAAATTTTCCACTGTACAAAATTATTTTAAATATAAAAAGAAAACCGAATGAAAGTCGTTCACTGTGGGTGTTCACTTTTACCTTTACCAAATAATTATTCTATAGTGTAGTTTATTGTTGTAAGCTGATTAAAATATATAACCAAATACCCAGGTAACCAGATAACCAGACAAGCGTGAACACATGCACTGTTTTTTTTCTGTTGTAGCAGATTCCTAAACTCTTTCTAAACCAACTATATGTTGGATTCATTCTCATCTAACGACAGGCTCAGGAAACGAGCAGATCTAAAGGGTTTGAGCCGTACAGAGAGGGATGAGCTCAAGTGAGTGGGCATACAAAGCGGTAGTTAGTGTCGTTGGGCATCTTATTCCCATTGTACTGAACAGTTTAACCTGCAATAATATCACGAATGAAATTGTGAAAAAGTATCGTGAGCCTCACGATGCAACTCGAGCACGTCGCACAGTGGTTTCATATCAACGAAAAGCGGCAAAAATTCAACATCCCGCAAACGTTTAGCCCAATCAAGCTGAACATTTGTATAATGAAACTTCATATG
The DNA here is from genome assembly GCF_013731165.1 of Rhagoletis pomonella. Classification (NCBI taxonomy): domain Eukaryota; kingdom Metazoa; phylum Arthropoda; class Insecta; order Diptera; family Tephritidae; genus Rhagoletis; species Rhagoletis pomonella. Next base: position 63,781,610 of record NW_023458555.1, on the reverse strand, counting down.
ATTCGAATTTAGAAAAAAAATGCCGAAAAAATGGCAGATGCAAAGTTTACAAAAAGTGCTATATGCATTTTTATACCCGAGCGCACTTGTTGTACACCACTTTCTATTTACCATCTTGAATTTCTTTAATCTGACTGTGGACTTGTAATTAATATCGTCGAAAACACCTGAAAACCGATTCTTGTCAAATAGTTTGGAAATGGTGCTTGGTAAACTTTATATAGATTGCATGAAGTTTTTGAAGGGACAGTGACAATAAAAATCCTGAAACAGTCAAATAGGCAGCTTTAGGCAGCTGATTTTATTTCTATCTAGTTGTAAAGAGTGTATATAATACTGAAACATAGTGCTCCGTTTGGAGAAATTTGGAGCATTTTTTGTAAGCCTCTTAACTCTTTGCTGTCCCGTAAACTTTCTTTTGTTTAACTTTTTCGAGTGTCATGAAGAATGTGGTAACCGGTGAAACTATTTTTTTATACTTTGTGTAAGGCCATATCTAGATGTAATATAAAAATCCTAGAACATTGTCAAAATTATTTACACAGCGTAAGAACCTATAAATCAAACATTCATTAAAATTATACAAAAAATCCTTTATGAACAATATACCAATTTCCACTTTTTTTCTTGAAGAGTTTATAGCACACAAAGAAATTAAATTCAGCTTTTCAAGGCCCATGCATTTAGCTAATTAGACAAAATATAAAAAACAAAAATTAGTTTTTAATTTTTTATATTTTTTAATTTTTTCCGCACACAAACCATAGTCGTCGTCTGTGATAGATGGTGGAGCTCACGGGGTGAGAATTGACTTAAGACTGGTTTTCACTATGTCATATTTTGACGCCAAAATTTGGCGACATAATTTGACACAACTTTATCTCCTTTATCCCTACCTTTACCGATGATATTATGGGTCAAAAACAGACAGATAGCCGATTTAGCAGCGCATGTACCCGACTAAAGACCAGTCCTGATCCAAATAAATCGATAAACCGCTTCTTGATCCCATTTGACAATGTGTTTTCAGTTATTTGACGACAAATGCCACTGAATTTGACATAGTGAAACTCAGAAACTGTTGTTTTAGCGATCGAATCTTGACAAGTTCGGTGAACCCCATTAAGTACGAATTTTTTCACTAATTTCTTATGTTTTACTGAAAACCAAAATACTGCGAACTTATTTTGCTATCAAAGCTAATGCTATACCTAGTTTTTGCAGTTGTAATTTTGTTCATAATTTCTGACTAACAGCAACTGTTACTATAAAGAAAATATTATATGTCAAATCAAACCGGTTTATCTGGTTTTTTCTTAATTTAAAAATTAGGAACCGTTTTTTTTTTTAATTTCCATTTTTCGAATAACTTGCCAACCGGTCAAAAAAAAAACAATAAAAATAATCGAACACCCTACTAAGTATACATTGCTATGTGAGTGAGTTGCTATAAAGAGACACGGGAAAAAATATTGAGAGTTTTTTATTGTGCACATTTATAATGAACTCTTGACTCTCTAGTAATAGTCATCGGCGCTTTTAGCCCCATGCATTAAGTCCAGCGTTTTATAATGTTCTTATCCCTTTCAAATGAAATTTTTTATGAAGGCCCTTAATACAGGTGTTTTCTTAAGTATTAACCTCTACATTCGACACAAATCCCTTATCACCTGGCCATTTGTTCAGTTTTAGAAACAGGGAGCTAAGTCTGTTTGAGAGGGCAATCCGTAATTTAATTTATGCAATTTAACCCTACCGACTACACGCGCATGTCTCCGCGCCTTGCATTAGTGGAAGCGCGCTTTTTCTTCGCCAATTGAAATATTTTTT
>NW_023458555.1:63774927-63779680 GCF_013731165.1 Rhagoletis pomonella | reverse complement strand
TATCTATATCTATATCTATATCTATATCTATATCTATATCTATATCTTATAATGCCCTTGTGCACAAGTGCGCTCGGGTATAAAAATATTTATTGCTCCTTGTACATACATATGTAATTGTCTTCATTATTTATCCATGAACTGTACATACATATTTGGATTTTGGATGAATCAACATTAACGTTAACAGCACGTGTGGATATATATACATAACTCTTGTTTTGTGCTGTATTCCGTACAAATTAACAGCAGAGGGCGCTCTTATTTGTGATTTGCATGTGAGCAGCGCTGTTATTTGGGCATGTATGTTAGATTCTATTGAATTTTTAAAGTCCTGCGGTTCCCTTTTTTAGAAGTATTTAAACTTTTTTTTTGCCTAAGACCATCCAGAACCTATAACCAAGATATCGAAAATACGGTACAGCCGATCTTGAGCGTTGCCAATTTAAAAATATGGCTTTCAAAACATTTATTTTTTTATTTATTTGTTTATGAAGTCTATCAGCAGGATGTTCTTACAGACTACACGTATTAGAAAAAATTACATATTATAAAATATTATTGAGATTACTCAAATAAGATTCAAGCCGATTTCGGAAAATACCCTTGGCATAGAGAGATCGAGGTCTAGAGAACTAGAAATGGTATTGATTTCTTTCAAAGTTATATTTAAGGGAGCATTTCGGCTGTAAAGAGCTTTGCTAATAGCGACTCTAAGCAAATCAGTATGGCGCGAAATTCTGCTAGGAACATCGAAATAAATTCTGCTGAGTAATAAGGGGCAATCAACGTTAGTTGAAATTACATTGAAAATGAGGGAAATGGACAGGAAAATTCTTCGGTTATGCAACGGCATTAAGTTAATTAATTTACAACGTGAAAAATGGGATGGGATAGGGTCGGAGAAGTTAAGCGATCTTAAGGCATGTCGGATAAACACGCGCTGAACTGACTCAATCCTGTTTATGTGGACTTGGTAATAAGGTCTCCAAATAAAGGCTTGACCGAACAAATGCAGAGTATAAGACTTTATGAGTGTAGGTATTCAAAAACGCTGTTGCGTCTTACAAAAGCAAGCAGCGAAAATGAACTAGCTACGATATAATTGACATGCGTAATGAAAGTAAATTTCGAATCGAAAAATACTCCGAGGTCCTTAACTACGTTGAGAGACTCCAATCTAGTATCAGAAATACGGTATGATGTGGGTAGCGGTGTAGATTGTTTTGAAAATGTGATTTGGTTACATTTTTTAATGTTAAGAAATAAGCGATTCTTAACACACCACAAAAATAATCTGTCAAGATCAGCTTGAAGTAGAAGCACGTCATTATTAGATCTAATAACTGAGTAGACTTTTAAATCATCTGCGTATAAGAGATACTTAGATGTAGTAAAGCACGACCCGATGTCATTAATAAATATTAAGAAGAACAATGGGCACAATATACTACCTTGCGGAACTCCAGAGGTGAACAAAAAGGTTTTCGAAGAAGCGCCATCAAGAACAACAGAACTAGTTCTGAGTGATAGGTACGTCTATATCCACTGAAGCATGAACGAGTGAAACCCAAGCTGCGAAAGTTTACTAATTAAAATCGTATGCGAAATTCTATCAAATGCCTTGGAAAAGTCCGTGTATATTATATCCATTTGATACCCTGCTTGGAAACTTTTAATACAGTCGTCAGTAAAAACGGCAAGATTAGTTACAGTGGATCTACCTGCAACAAAACCATGCTGACGGTCTATTTTTTATTATAACTACAAAGAGCTTAGAAACTGTAGTTAGTTTAGAGATCGGACGGTAGTTGCAGACATCACTCTTATTACCACTTTTAAAAATCGGCGTGATGGAGGTATGCTTCCATTCCACAATAACAATGCCTGACGATAGCGATTTAATGAAGATAAATTTCAAAGCTTCTACGAAGGAGACGCAACTCTTTAACAAAATAGCAGACATGCCATCTTCGTCTGTATGACAAGAATGTTTAAGATTCTTGATACCATCAAGAATATCTTCGTTTGTGAGAATCAGAGAGCCTACATCGAAGGAAGCCTACTCCATATTGTTAGTGTCGCTATCCGCAATTAGCTCACCAACCCCACATCTGATACAAAGAAGGCAAAGAAATCAGAAAAAAGGTCAGCTGCCTCATTCAAGCAGTATTTAAAAAAAAAAACGAGGTGGGAACATTAGATACACCATTCATAGACTTATTGTAGTTCCAGAAACGTTTCGGATTGCTTTTAATGCCTCTTTCAAAATTGGCGATGTAACCCCTATAGCAGGATTTATTGAGAGTATTAAACTGATATGAGTAACTGGTATAGGAAACAAAGTGTGTGCTGTTGTTAGTTAGCTTAAACTTTTTAAGATTCTTAAGACGCTTCAACTCCCTCGTGTGCCAAGGTAGCTTGTAAGTCTTTTTGACATGAACAGGTATATACAATTTACTTAAACTAAAAATAACATTCCTGAATTCATTAAAACAAAAAGCAACGTCGCTTTACCGAAAAACATCATCAAGAAAGTCAAAGTCACAAGAGCCATAGTTAAAGAAAACCCTTTGCATATCTCTACGAATGCAAAATTATTCAAAAAACTCAATCTCAATCAAAACGGGGAAATTGCGGTACACGGCAAATATAATTTAAATTTAATGTTATTGCTAACAAAAATTAAGTCTAAGATCCGATTTAGACTATTAGAGAACCCATTGACTTGTGTTAAATCGATACTTAATAAATTATCAACTAAGTAGGACTCGGTATTACTTCTAATATTAGATGGAGTTAAATACATGTTGTTGTGAAGATAGGTCCACGAAATACTGCTAAGGTTAAAGTCCCCTAAAACACATAACAATTGAGCACTAATTTCCCAATGTAGGGCAATCATGTTATCGACATGAGCACTATAAATGCGAATGGCTGGCGGAATATAAGATGCGCAGAGGTATAGCAGTCCGGAGGCACCTTTCAGTCGCACAAAAAGCTGATCAAGCATGGAATCGGTGCATTTTAATGCTATTGAAGACGCTTGAAGTTCACAACGGGAGGCAATGAGCACGCCCCACCTCTACAGTAACCAGTTTTTACGGAATCTCGATCCATACGAAAAACGTCATAGCGCTTCAGATCAAAAAACTCAGCATCGAAAAATTTTTCATTAAGCCATGTTTCGATAATGACAAATACGTCATATTCCAATTGTGAACTCAGCAGGCGCATATACTCAGACTTGGTTCTAAAACCCAAGGCAGTGTGAAAGTATATTTTAATAGACTTGCGGTCATTAGAAACCGGCTCCGCTAAGCTGTTTGATGATCGGGCAATGTTTTCTCGAAAAAACGGAACGGACGAACGGCCACATTGACAGACCAGAGGTCTGAGTTTAATAAAGATTCAAATCAGCACACAGAAACACCTAGTTTGAAATTTAGGTATGAACAGTTTGTACTTTATATTTTTTAATATTTTTTCCTTTCGAGTTTTTAATTCACAAAACCTCATTTCCAATAGTTGTAGTAACATTGAACAACAAGGTGCATATTGAAGTTTTCTGGCAGCATTTTCATTAGATTTTCGCGAAGAAAAGGCTTGAACGCACTGAACGTGGGCTCGCATGACTTGATACAAGTGGAACGTTTGAAACTTTTATATTATCAAGAATAGGGGCTTTTCCTTGCCCTTTACAATTAAAGGTAGGTAAGGCAAAAAAATGCAAATATTTCAAAAAAGGCAATATCAAATGTGTATATATGGATTCAGGGAAAGCTAAATCGTGGACATTCTTAATCGAATATACTCCATCCATTAGCAGAATAAAAGGCAATTTCCATAAAACCCGTTCCCTGATAATAATGAAGTTGCCGCGAGGCACTCTTACAGATATACGCGTTGTAATCAACCCTCGAAAGACTTCAACAACAAAGGTGTATTCAAAATTCTAAGTATGCATATTTTTGTGCTTTATTAGAACTGTAACTTTAGCAGTCACACAGTGTTATAATCCCGACGAAATCCTTGACGGTGGAATGGTACATAACGGTAGAAGGTTTAGTTTGGGTTAAAGTCTCACACACAGGGTTAATCTTTCGATGCTTCCTCTTCGTAAAAAAACACGTGTTGAGTTACTAAGCCTTTTTAGCAGCTACTAAAATAAATCACATGATTTATGCATAAGTTAAGCAACTGTATTTGACAAAATTTGGTCCATGACTAACTCAAAGAAAGTTCACCTTGAACTATTTATGCACGTCCTAGTTACATTGGATAACTGCAAATTCCTCACCAAAAATACTATAAAACCAGTTTTCTTAAATGCATGAGAATTTACATATTTATGTACATACTAGGGATGTTGCGAATGTAGAATTTTAGACATCCGCGGATGCGAATGCGGATGCGGATGCGAATGCGGATGTCAAGTATTTTTAAGAAGCGATTAGTATTTTTCAGCCGCTGTGGTGTAGTGGTAAGCAGTGCGCGCTTTCACTCATCAGCACCTGGGTTCAAACCCTGGTCAAAGCAACATCGCATAAAATATAACGGGTGATTTTTTTGAGGTTAGGATTTTCATGCATTAGTATTTGACAGATCACGTGGGATTTCAGACATGGTGTCAAAGAGACAGATGCTCAGTATGCTTTGACATTTCATCATGAATAGACTTACTAACGAGCAACGCTTGCAAATCATTGAATTTTATTACCAAAATCAGTGTTCGGTTCGAAATGTGTTTCGC
>NW_023458555.1:63767225-63774827 GCF_013731165.1 Rhagoletis pomonella | reverse complement strand
TTAGGCGCCTGGTGTTAGCAGACGCGCCTAAACATACCGGCCCCCCCCTAGACGACTTGGTCGTCTAGTGGATATAACAAAAGCCGCAAAGATCCGGCTCGAAGGACCATGAATAATCGGTGAACCAATGGGTCGCAACTCCCGCAGTGCCACCAATGTCAATTGAAAAAAGAAAAATGGAAAAAACACAACCAAGTGTATTAGTGTATAATAGCTTGAATTTCAAGTGGCTTTATTATCAAATAAATCAGTGGGTGTAAAATATGATTACCTTTTAATATTCCGTGAGATATTCCCTTTTCCACCGTTTGCAAAACGTGTGGTGTAGAGCCTTGAGCCTCTGCCATCGATTTACAATCGAGGCACGATTTTCATCAGCGTCTATTTCTGGTGGAGCTAGTATGTGTCCACCGATTAAGAAGTGGCCTGGAGTCAGTGGCTCCAGGTCTCCTGGTTGATTTGATGAGGGACTCAGGGGTCGAGAGTTGAGACAGGACTCAACTCTGCATAATAGGGTTGTAAATTCCTCAAACGTGTATTTGTGGTTGGAAGCAATTTTCGTAAAGTGGCTTTTAAAACTTTTAACTCCCGCTTCCCACAGTCCGCCCATGTGGGGAGCTGAGGCGGGAATGAAGTGCCACGAGAGCATTTGGTGAGCGTATTTCGCCAAAGTGTTATCGCGGGCGTCTTTCAAAAAGGCTTTTGTTTCGGCTCTCAGAGCTCTAGAAGCTCCCACAAAATTGGTGCCATTGTCGGAATAGATATTTTTTGGACAGCCTCGTCGTGCGATGAACCTGGCAAATGCTGCTAAAAACGACTGAGTGCTCAAGTCCGAAGTGGCTTCCAAATGGATTGCCTTTGTTGCGAAGCATACAAATAGGCAGACATATCCCTTTGACATGCGACAACCTCGGCCACTATAACTTTTAATGTCAAATGGCCCTGCGAAGTCGAGTCCCGCATTTGTAAACGCTCGCGAAAATGTCGCTCTTTCCTTGGGAAGAATTCCCATTAACTGAGTTTGCGCGCGTTTGCGATAAATCATGCAAGCCTTACAGTTATGAATTGTGGACCTAATCAAGTTTTTGACCCTAGGTATCCAGTACTGTGTGCGGATCAAGCGCAGCATGAGCTGATTCTCACCATGCAGGGAAATTTTGTGAATAAACTGAACTATGAGACGGGACAAGGTGCAATTATAAGGCAGGATGATTGGGTGACGCTCGTTGTAGGCGAGATCACGAGATGCTCCCAGCCGTCCACCTGTTCTCATTATACCGTCTTTGTCGATGAATGGGGTAAGGGGCAATACTTCACTTTTAGAACCTACTGATTTTCCTGATACTAATGCTGAATATTCCTCACCATAATGCTGCTTCTGGCAAACTAGTACTAAGCGTTGAGTCGTTGCTTTAATTTCATCAGCTGAAATTAAACAAGATTTCGCTTGAAATGAAGCTTTGGTATTTGGACGGGTTCTTTGGGAGAATCTCATTACGTATGATAGCACTCTCAAAGCTCTTGGAAATTCAGAAAACCTATCAAGAATATCAGTCTTACTATCCATTGTTGTTATATGAACTTGTACCCTTTTTTCTTCAACGGTTGTGTTATAGTCCTTTCCTTGAGTGGGCCATTTTGAGTGGTCTTCTTGAAGCCAAGAAGGGCCCTCCCACCACAGGGAATTGTCTATTAATTATTGCGCCGTAAGTCCTCTGCTGGCTTAATCTGAGGGGTTTGACGTTGAGTCCACATGACGCCAGTTTTCTCCTCCCACCTTCTCAATTATTTTGGTCACTCGATGGGCTACAAATGTCGACCATGAGCATGGAGGCTTGCGTATCCAGGCAAGCACGATGGTCGAATCCGTCCACATCTGAGTTGTAAGATGGGCTAAGTTCAGATTATCGGAAATCGATTCCAAAGTTTCAGCCAACAGGACCGCTCCACAGAGTTCTAGGCGTGGTAACGAAATTGTTTTAACTGGTGCTACCCTAGTTTTTGATAGTAGCAGGTTGATGAACACTTTGCTGCTTATTTCGACACGCAAGTAAATAGATGCTGCGTAAGCCTTCTCTGAGGCGTCGCAAAATCCGTGAATTTCGATCTCGGCCACAGGGGAAAAGTGTACCCAACGTGGAATACGAATTCTTTCGATACTGTCGTAGCTTTCCCTAAAATTTTTCCAGCGGTCTAGGGTCGTAGGTGACACGATTTCGTCCCTCCCTGTTCCTTCCAACCAGATATTCTGCATTAAAATATTCGCAGTAATTACCACTGGTGCAAGCCATCCTAGAGGGTCGAATAATTTGGAAATAGCCGATAGTATTTGCCTTTTAGTATAGCTAACCTGTTCCTCTATTGGCTTGGCTGTAAAGTAAAAATTGTCAGAGTGGGCATTCCACCTGATACCCAAAGCTTTGACTGTGCTAGTGTCTTCAAAGTCCAAGAAGTCTTCTTTCAGTAGATGGGATTTTGGTATTCCCTTTAATATTTCATTGCAATTGGACGTCCATTTCCTCAAGGGGAACCCAGCAGACTGTAATGCACTTGTTATTTCGGTTTTTGCTTTGATAGCAGCTTCGATGGTGTGACCGCCAGCTAAAACATCGTCAACATACATGTAATTCCTTAATATGTCCGACGCCATGGGGTGTGACTGTTCTACATCGTCAGCTAATGGGAGCAGGGTTCTAATCGCGAGGTAAGGGGCGCAATTTACCCCGAAAGTCACCGTATTAAGTTCAAAAAGACTAATTGGTTCTGTTGGGCTTGTGCGGAAAACTATTCGATGATACTTGCTATCGGTAGGATTAAGTAAAATCTGGCGACACATCTTTTCGATGTCGCTATTAAAAACATATTTATAAAATCTCCACCGAAGTATTAAGATGGTGAGGTCACTTTGCAGTACTGGACCCATTAGCTGTCGGACACGACGCATTGAACACCACCCGTACTTTGGTGGTGGTGCTCTCTTCCTTCCGGGCGGCATGATGAGGTAAAAAATAATTTTCACACTCATCAGCTTGAATATGGCTGGAAATACGCGTCATATGTCCTAAAGTTTCGTACTCGGACAGTACCCTATTATACTCCGTTTGTAGGAGTGGGTCCTTTCCTAACCGCACGCTTCCTGGAAAATCCATTTTGAATGGCAACGATACTGTATATTTTCCCTCTTTGTTCCTTTTAGTTGTGCGTTTGTACAGGTCCTCGCAGTAAACTTCCTCTCTGTTGTATGTATGGTTCTTTGGGATGTCCTCTAATTCCCAAAAAGACGCTAATTGTTTGTCTAGAGTGACTTCGTTGAAGAATGAAACGCATTTATTCGTTGGCCTGTTGCCTCAGTTTGACCGGTTAGTATCCAGCCGAATACAGTCTCTTGCGCAAGCAGGGTACCTAAAACATTCTTCTGTATGCCACTCAATATTATTTGGGCGTAAATATCGCCGCCTAGTACAAGATCAACTTGCTCATTTATGAAGAATCTCTTGTCAGCTAATACTAAATCCGGAAACGCTTGCTTTGTCATAGCATTGATCTGGCAAGTCGGCAGATTTCCTGTAAGCTGTGGTAGAACCAGGACAGTGGTATCTATTTTTATTAAAGGGTCAATCGGTGACCGCAACTGTATTAAACACGCTTCTTTGACTTGGGCTGAAACGGTATTGTTGATGCCTGACACCTGAGCATTCAAACTTTTGGATGGTAGGTTAATTCGGCGTTTAAGTCTTTCTGATATGAATGAACATTCCGAACCGGAGTCTATTAGTGCACGGGCTGAAAAATTAGTATTATTGAAGAAGATATTGACACGTGCCGTTCCTAATAGGACTCCCTTGTTCGTGTTGGCAAAACAGGACTTAACGTTATTAACCGGACTCCTATTTCCTTTTTCAGAGTTGCGTCTGGCCTGGGCTTGCGCAGAAGTTGACGGCGTGTCATCTGAAAAATTTGGTTGTTGCCTTTGGTTCATGGCTGCTTTTGGCTGAGCTGCTTGATTATGCAGGAGCGTGTGGTGCCTTTGGTGACAGGTGCTGCAGTTAAATGAGCACGTACACCTTGACACAGTATGTCCAAAGGATAAGCAGTTCAAGCAGCCACGATTCTCCTTAATGAAGGCTATTCTGTTTGACACCGTGAGTTCGAGAAATTTGTAGCATTTCGATAATTTGTGGTTACTGTTTTTGCAGAAAACACATATGGTTTTGGCTACAGAAGCTTGAAATGCGCCAAGTCTTTTTTGCGGTATTTCATTTGTATGCCTACTATTGTGGGGCTTTGGGGTTTTGGTATGTTTAATACCTGTTATGCCCGAGACGGTTTCAAGAGTTTGGAATCGGTTGGACAGAAATTTGTCCATATCCTCCCACTTGGATATTTCCGTCTTGTTCTCGATCGTTTGTTCCCACAATGCTAAGGTACTTTCTGGCAACTTCGTTGAGCAGAGATAAGTAAATATTGCATCCCAGTTTGATATGTCAATTTTATGACTTTTTAATGATGAGATGCAATTATTTATATCTCGCTGTAGTTTCTTAATCGAGATTCCGCACTCGTTTTCTACCGACGTTAAATTAAAAAGAATTTGTAACTGGGCGTTTACGAGAATACGTTTGTTCTCGTACCTATCAGTTAAATTTTTCCATGCAGTGGCAAATCCCTCGTTAGTAAGTGGGCATTTTTGTACGATATCTTTGGCCTCCCCCTGTGTTTTTTGGTTGAGGTGGAATAATTTCTCAACCGGGGTAAGGCGCTTATTCAGTATATATATGGCCGTAAACATGTCTCGGAATGTTGGCCAAGAGAGGTAGTCGCCTTTGAACACGTCCGTATCGCACGGGGGCAGATGTATATTGTGTTCCTGGACAGACACGCCCTCTGTATCTTTTTCGCCCTTGACTAACTTTGCCTGGAAATCTGACATGTTCGACATGCAGCGCAAATAAACAGAATAGGAGCTCTTATACCTAGGTTTAACCGTAGAGACTCCTTTAGCGTCTAACGTGTCGGAATGCACTAATTCTTCGTAAGCAGTTTTTACCTTTCTCCATATTGCCTTAAGTTCCTCTTGCTGAAGAGTGAGGGTATATTTTGTGTGGTCAATTTGGGCCGTGTCATTATAGTCGGCCTCAAATTCTGCCACAGCATCAGTTAATTTTATGAATTTATCCATTTTGTTTATCGGAACAAAAATTTTGCAAACTGACAGGTATTATTTAGTACAGAAAAACCACTGAAGACCAAGATTCAAGTACGACTTCACTTGAAAAAAATGCTTAGAGACCACCACAATCCCAGATTTTAACACAAGAATTTCTAGTGTACCTTCACACGTATCAAGATATATTCTTTTATTTGTAATAATATATATATGTATGTATGTTTTAAAGGTTATACGTATGTATGTATTTGTAAGTATATATATATATTTTACTTTTTTCTTATGATTGCAGAATCTAAAAAAACTCGCCACCCAACTCTCAATTGTAATTGAGTTATTAGTCTACTTATTCCGAAGAGACTTCTTATTTGTCCAATATTGTATGCCGCACGCGAATAGTGATTTTGTGGATGAAAATTTAAAGTGAACTCAAAATTGTCAATCAAATTAATAACAAGTGAGGTTAGAATCAAACTCCGTGATGTGTTAGTGTTGATGTACATACATACATGTGTATATGTGCGTAAAGAATTGAAAATGCAACTCGAACTAAAATACAATAAACGTGATGAAAGCCAAAAATCATCGAATTGAATATGTATTTTGAAGATATTGGAAAATAAGTTTGAGCCCCGAAACTTAGTGAAAAAAGTGTGTTGCAGTGTTGCTTAAAAGAATAATTACATAAACAACTCACGTGGAAAGTTTTTACTAAAATCGCTGTCGCGCGCACTGGTGTTTGTCTTGCATACCCGTATGTATGCATGTACCTATCCTCACACGTTTGTTTAATGATTTGACAAATTATATTAATAATTGAAATTCACTGTTCACGATTTTCCACAAAATCACTATCGGTTATTACTGGCTTTTAAGTGCGCGAATTTTTCGGTATTTATCGCGTTTTCACCAATAATACATAAAATAATGTGCTTGAAACGACAACCACGTACCTTTGTAATTAGTTTTCGAACTTTTGGTGACTTGTGCTGTTTGCTGGACAGATTTGCGCCTTTATGTGTCGCTGTGTTGGTTTCTGGTGAGCGGGTGGTAATATGAGCGCTTTTGTGTTGTTGCCGCACCGTGTACCTCGGTCCCTTGGCTCCTTATTATTTCGTATGGACAGACGTCTGCTCGATCAAGTGTATTAATCTGGGGCGTACTTCCGTGACCTTTTAATATATATAAATGATGGTTACTTTTAATTCCGGCGTAGTTGGACCATGAACAACTCAGTGAGAGGGGAGACCAGTATGTTTGCATGTATGTATGTATATAAAAAAATATTTATTGGACCAAAAAGTAGTGGGTAGGCACTGTGGCCAATGGTAATCAACTATTACCACCTCCGCATGGTTGTAAGCCATGCAGAGTCTGCAGAAGACTCCGGAAGCAGTGTCCGGAGGATGCATCAGACTAGGCCGAGCATACTTTGAAGTGCCAACTTATTGAAACTTAAGAAAGTTCAATTACTTGGCAGTTGAGAAGTGCATGTGCAAAAATTTCCTAAGTTCCATAAAGGAAATTTTTGCACATGCAGCAGTACATAGCATGTATTTAGGCGCCTGGTGTTAGCAGACGCGCCTAAACATACCGGCCCCCCTACACGACTTGGTCGTCTAGTGGATATAACAAAAGCCGCAAAGATCCGGCTCGAAGGACCATGAATAATCGGTGAACCAATGGGTCGCAACTCCCGCAGTTGCACCAATGTCAATTGAAAAAAGAAAAATGGAAAAAGCACAACCAAGTGTATTAGTGTATAATAGCTTGAATTTCAAGTGGCTTTATTATCAAATAAATCAGTGGGTGTACAATATGATTACCTTTTAATATGTATTGCTGGGTGATGGCTGAAGTCGTCCGGTCTCCTTGATAGCTCGAATGAAGTGAAAAGGTCCCGCTTTGACAAAGTTAAGTTTACCCGCCGGCAGCCAACTGCTCGGAGGGGAAACTTAACGAAAATATGTTACAACGGGAAATAATACATTTATTGCTAACGGCGTAGCAATAAAGGTAGGCCGTATATATGCCTGAATGTGTTTGTGTGGTCGGCTCAAGTCAATGCACTTTTACATTAGGGTGGTTCGACCTTTAAATCATTTGGTTTTGCATGAAGGCCTAAATAGAGTGCAATGGGGTATAGTCATTGCGCTGGGTATGCAGTTACAGTTGCATGGCTATACCCAATCCCGACTCTTGCGTCCTCGTTCGCGCACTCTGGGCAACATGAGCAACCCATGTGCGAGATGCGGTAACCAATCCGAGTGGAGCCTTGGGTCACGGCAGAAAGAGAGGGAGCTTCGGTGGGGCCACTCTGACTTATTCAGTTTAAGGGCTCACTAAAGTCTGCAGCATCTGTTCACCAGTAGGTGCGGCTGCAAGCGAGTGTCTGCTTGGAGCAAGCGGCTTGCTATATAAACGTGTATTTGGTT
>NW_023458555.1:63763815-63767125 GCF_013731165.1 Rhagoletis pomonella | reverse complement strand
GTTGGATAAAAAAGCAAAGCGATTGGGTTTAGTGATCAACGAAGACAAGACGAAGTATCTCCTGTCATCAAACAAAGAGTCAGAGCATTCCCGCCTTGACACCCACATCACAGTTGCCAGTTGTAATATCGAGGAAGTAGAGAATACCGTTTACTTGGGAATCAGCACTACCACCGATAATAATGTCAGCATGGGAATACAATTTAGAATCACTCTAGCCAACAAGTGCAACTTTGGACTGAATAGGCAATTCGGGAGTACAAAAACCACACTCTATAAGTCACTCATCATGCCCGAGCTGATAAATGGCGCAGAAGCTTAGACAATGACAGCATTCGATGAGACGGCTCTTAGAGTATTGGAGAGAAAGATTTTGCGGAAGATTTACAGGCCTCTGAGCGTTGGCGACGGGAGTGCCGCAGACGATGGAACGATGAGTTGTATGAGCTTTACAACGAAATGGACATAGTGTAGCGAATGAAAATACGGCAGCTCCGCTGGCTTGGCCACGTCGTTCGAATGGGAAGCGGCATTCCAGTTCTGAAAGTATTAAACTCGCAATCCGCTGGTGTTAAAAGAGGAAGAGGGAGAGACCAAATGGAAAAGGACTTGGCTTCACCTGGAATTTCCCATTGTCGTCAGTTGGCACAGAGAGACACGACTGGCGTTCTTTGTCGATCTCGGCCAAAATTGCTTAGGCGTTTACAACGCCAAATAAGAGGAAGAATATGCAAATGATAATTGACGGAGTTGGAAAAAATATTAGGTAAAGTTTAACCCGTAAAAAATAACTGTTATTCTCGGTGCCTGGAATATTGTGCAAGTGCACTGATAAAACGTATATCTGGCCAGTCACAGAAGAAAATATTAAAAATGAATTACAAAAACTAAATCGAAAAACGCTGTTGACGTTAAAAGTTCTCCAAATTCAGAAACCACCAAGAGAATGAGAATGAAGAATTCTTTGGAAAACGGTGTTAAAACAATGATCTTGCCATAATGCTATATTGTGAAGGTGAAAGTCAAGAGGATGCATACGACATTTGCAACATCCCTAATACATATACATGCATATGTATCTGTGTACAGCTTTTACAAGTTGGTAAATTTGAGGTTTTCAACAAAATTGCGATGGACACTTTTATCTGTTTTATTTGTAAAAGTTTTCTTAGACTGATTCCTGTGATTTGCCCAGAATTGTTTTGCCATATAGCCAATTTCAGAAGATTTCGTTTTCATTTTAATTTGTTTCGTCACTTTGCATCAGTGATGGAAATGTAGGCACAATAGTGCCATTTTTGGCACTTTCATTCTCAGAGGCACTTTTGGCATAATTCATCATGTTTTGGCACAATCATAAATTATAGAACCTTAGCGTAATATGTCAATATATAACAAAAAATCACATACTTCATTATAGATTAAAAAATTACAAAAAGTGAAAATTAAATGCGCTAAAAAATTAAAATAAGGGCCGTGAGTAATATTATGTAGCAGCTCTTGACAAAAAGCGGAATTCTATTATGAATACGCATCACAAAAATTAAGTTTCCGCAAAAACATATGTATATATATTAGAGTGGTTAAAAAAATTTTTTTTTAGAAATTCATAAACACGGCCTCAAATTATTGTTATTTGTGTTAAAAAAAAAGAGAAACGTGTTTTTTTATTTTGAAAAACAAGTTTTCTTAGAGGTCGCGCTAGTCGCTTTTTTATAAAAACGCTGATGCTCTCAATTTTTTTATTTTCTTGACATGTTAAAATGCAGGTAAAAATGTGGTTTTTACATATATTTACTCTGGTATTATTGGGGAACATTCCCTTAACTACATACCTGCCTTGGGCAGTTAGAATGGGCCTAGTGCCCGAAAATATGCTCGCGAAAAGAGACTAGTAAAATTAAAACCTTGACACTGAACGACTTACGCGTTTTCATGGGTTGGAACTTGTTACCAGGGGGTTTCTGGGGTTGCAAGTTAGGAATTTGAAGTCAATTTTACAAAATTCAAAATGCCGGATCCAGAAAGGCGAGCCATTTTTTTGTTCGAAAACCGGCACTCGAGAGTTTTTGGGCTCGCCGATTACGAATTTGAAGTCAATTTTTTTAAATTCAAAATAGCGGATCCAATATGGGGGTCAAATAAAAAAAAAAACACTAAAAATAAAACGTTCATACTGAACGTTTTAAACATTGTCAAGGGTTGAAACTCGTTTCCATGTTTAACATGTCAAGAAAATAAAAAAATTGAGAACATCAGCGTTTTTATAAAAAACCGACCAGCGCAACTCCAATAACTTGGTTAATTAATAAATCTTATTTACCTCAGTGTATTTTAAAATACTATTTCTTAAAAGGCCTTAAAAGAAAGAAATTTTAATTTTGTGGCACCTTCATCTTCTTTTCGGCACTATTTTTAAAGACCATTAGGCACATTTTGGCATTTTGAAATTCCATCCCTGCTTTGCATCACATCTTACAAACAAACGCGCACTGTGGCAGCTGAAAGTTAAGTTTTTCCTTTGGCGTTTGCCACAAATCCAATATAAAAAATAAAGTCGAGTCACGTCTCACGTCGGCCATTTTCGCGCCAGAACAAAAGCTTTTCTCTGCAATTAAAGTGATTTTCAGGCAGACGCTCTGCTTAACTTAACAGAGACGTGGTCTTTGCTTCGAATTTTCGTCGCAATGTCCTTAAAAAGTTCGTTGTTTTTATTGGTAGTTATGCGTGCGAAATGTTATTTTAAATTCTATTGAGCACAGGAAAATGAACGAACTAAACTTCCAATTCTACTTTTAGTATTAAAACAGTTTAACGTATCTACCAAATACTATGTACATATGTATACTCAGCAAGATTCTTAAAGCATGTTTCATAGTTGTAGCACAACGAATTGGATATTCTTGAAGCATATTATAAATCCAAACTGAAAAACAAATGCAATGCTTCATCCCTACTAGTTTTTAACCGACTTCCAAAAAAGGAGGAGGTTATCAGTTCGTCGGAATATTTTTATTTTTTTTATTTTTTATTTTTTTATGTATGTTACCGCATAACTTTGGGCCACGTCAACCGATAATTCTTTTGGCAACGGAAAGGTAGTGTCTCAGAGGTGGTCCCATACTAATTTGGTTTAGATCCGATCATTGAATCATGAAATATATAGATATATATATTTTTTTTTAGGTCGTTTTTTTTTTGCTAAAAATTACTTGTAGTCATACTGCTTTCAACCCGCTAACATTAACGATATGCATCATGGAACGTACAGAGGCCAGTGTTGTGTTGCCGCGACGTCATGAAAAAATGT
>NW_023458555.1:63760752-63763715 GCF_013731165.1 Rhagoletis pomonella | reverse complement strand
AAACCATTTTCAAATAAAGTGAAACCTTTTTCAAATTAAATGAAACCTTTTTCAGGTTAAGCGAAACCTTTTCCACATTGAATGAAACCTTTTTCGGATAAAGCGAAACCGTTTTCAAATTAAATGAAACTTTATTCAAATTAAATGAACCTTTTTTCAAATTAAATGAAGCATTCTTAAAACGAAGTTTTTTAATTTGAATAAAGTTTCATAGAATCTGCAACGGAAAGGTAGTGTCTCAGAGGTGGTCCCATACTAATTTGGTTTAGATCCGATCATTGAATCATGAAATATATAGATATATATATTTTTTTTAGGTCGGTTTTTTTTTTGCTAAAAATTAATTGTAGTCATACTGCTTTCAACCCGCTAACATTAACGATATGCATCATGGTACGTACAGAGGCCAGTGTTGTGTTGCCGCGACGTCATGAAAAAATGTATCGTAAAAGAAACAAAAAATTGATCAAATGTATCACAAATTTTGTATTTAAGTATCAAAGTATCAAGTTAGAAAAAACGTAAAAAATTCTATTTGGTGTCATACCTTTACTTTTTATTATTGCCAATAACCGAAAAATCATGTAATTAGCCTTCATACACATATATATGTATATATGTACATGAACAAAAATATTTTACATATTGTGACAATCTATCAAAAAAGATATTATTGTTTTTTATCTTGTGTAGAGACGAACAAAAATATTATGTATAGATTTTATAGAAACTTGAATTCAAATATATGTACTAGGAATGTTAATTTTTAGGCTTTTTCCGATCCCGGGATTTTCGGGATAGCGTTGTCACAATCCCGGAATTCCGTGATTAGTACCGGGATTTAGATATTCATTACTTTTCAACAACATGAATCAAAAAAATTGCTTCTATGTTGTTTGAGAAGCTCTCCTACCATGAAATAAATAATAATAAATGGGTTTGAAACCTAATTTTTATTTAAAGCGACGTTTTTATTTTTTCTCTCTGACCGCAGGATTTATTTTGAAGGACTCTGTAATTTCAAAGATATGATTAATTCCAAAAATTGTTAGAAAAATTCAATGCAATGTAGAATAAAAATATGGGTAACAAAGGCAAAAATAAATTTCTTTAGAATTAAAAAAATTTAAATTTTTTGGATTCACAAGAACGAATAGGTAATTTTTAAGCTGACAAAGTAAGAAGAACGAAATTCGAGGATGTTATTGAGTTTATATAAGCCCTTAACATATACACCCGTATGCTGTAATCCGAAAGTTCGTAGATACGAATTCGTAGCTCCGTTCCGAAAATTCGAAAATTGGTATGCTGTAGTCCGATTGTAACTATCAACGGTGCTGCCAACTAAAATAGTGAAATTCGAAGTTCTTAATCAGCTGCTTTGACAGAAACAAATCAAAATAAACATAATCGCAAGTGAGTAGTGAAATTAAAAAAAAAATACTTCAATCATTATTTGAAAAGACTTTTCCTTAATTAAGTAGAGCGTAAAGGATTCAGTGGCCGGTGCACTTTTGTCACAGGAGGAAAAACAGCTAACAGTTGCATTAGTATACAAAGGAGATTGCTAGTAGATTGTTCTTATCCATTCAGCTTAAATGGTAAAATGTAAGCTCCCTCCTTTTAAGGGCCTCCATTTCACTAGATACTGTGCCGCTGTAATTCTTGAAATGCTTTCCCAAAATTCCACCACATTCTCTTTAGCTCCTTTTACAAAGCTACGACCAATGTCCGGCCTTTCGCTCATGCATTCCACCAGTTTTTGTATTGCGAGCGATTTGTTGTGATCTTCGATCTGATAATTTTAATTTAATAATAGTATTTTTTTTCTATTCACACTTCAACTTACATACGTATTTTTGCGTTTACACACTTTATTTCATTGATATTTTAAAACAATTTGTTTCGGTACGACACGAGTTTCTATTCGTACAAAATTTCCGACAATTCAGGCATACCAACATTACGAACTCGGATTTCAGCATAAAAATTTTACGATTCGTAGCAAAATCGAATCTACGACGGATTAAAGCAAAGGGGTGATAATTTTTTCAAAAACAAATATTGCGAAATTGCAAGGATAAAATTTTAAAAAGGCATTTTCAATATTTACCTGCCCTTCTGCACCAGAAACTTTAATCTGTTTAAACTCTACAGCATTTCCTCATTAAGTTTATACCCTTACTTCTTCTCTTAGCACATTTCTCTGAATTTTTTAAATAATTTTTGAATTACTGACGCCAGAGTGAAAAACTAAAAGCTCAATTTTACTATATTTGGCCCATGGTTTCGCGAATATATTGATATTTGTGTTTAAAATTTACTATGGCGCGGTGTTATATGTATAATGAGCTAGACATTTATAAAAAAATATAAATTATTAAATAAAAAAAGAAATATAGCCAGTACTGGTCAAGAATAGGAGTTTCTATTATTCAATGCAAATTACTTGCCAAGAATCCCGGGATTGTCGAGACCCTCAAAAGTCCGGGATCCCGGGATTAACACTATTAGCTGTCGATCATTTACGTTAATTATCAAATTATGGGATACATTCCACGTTAAACAGAAATTGTGTCAAAAAGCTGAGACTGCCTTCAGTGTCGCCCCATCATATTCTAATCAGTTTGTAATGAAATTCTATTTCTCTTTTCATACTGGATCAGTAGCTGCAGAGCTATTTATGAGGTAAGTAAAGTAAATTAAAAACAAGTAAGAAAGTCTAAGTTCGGGCCGAGCCGAACATTAAATACCCGGCGTAAGTATTAAATATATGTTTTTCGCCTTTCCGAAAGCTACCACTACATGGTAAGCCGGGGTGTATCAATTTTGAGTAAATTAGCGTCCATAAATTTGGAAATATTGAAGTTTCAAGCATTTCTGAAATTTACTGTTATAGCATTTTCAGTTTAAATGAAACCATTTTCAAATAAAGTGAAACCTTTTTCAAATTAAATGAAACC
>NW_023458555.1:63757397-63760652 GCF_013731165.1 Rhagoletis pomonella | reverse complement strand
TGTGATCTGGCCTCTGTCGGTTTTGATATCCACCACTCGTACCCTGTTGTCCGGACCTGGGTGTAGGTTGATCACTCTCCCAAGCCTCCATTCATTTGGTGGTAGATTGTCTTCTTTAATTATGACAAGGTCTCCAGTTCTCATATTAGTTTGTGGATATCTCCATTTGTTGCGTTTCTGGAGTCTGATAGGTACTCAGATTTCCATCTTTTGCAAAACATGTGGTGAAGAGCCTTTAATCTTTGCCATCGATTTACGATCGATGCACGATTTTCATCGGCGTCTATTTCTGGTGGAGCTAGTATGTGTCCACCGACTAGGAAGTGACTTGGAGTCAGTGGCTCCAGGTCTGCTGGTTGATTTTAAGAGGGGCTCAGGGGTCTTGAATTGAGACATGATTCCACTCTGCATAATAGGGTTGTAGGTTCCTCAAATGTGTATTTATGGTTGGAGGCAATTTTAGTGAAGTGGCTTTTGAAGCTTTTAACTCCCGCTTCCCACAGTCCGCCCATGTGGGGAGCTGAAGCGGGGATAAAGTGCCATGAAACCATTTGATGGGCATATTTGGCTAAGGTGTCACCGCGGGCATTGGTCATAAAGACTTTAAACTCTGATTTCAAAGTTCTAGAGGCTCCGACAAAGTTAGTGCCATTGTCGGAGTAGACATTTCTTGGACAGCCCCTTATTGCTATGAACCTAGCAAATGCTGCTAAGAAGGATTGAGTAGTTAGGTCTGAGGTGGCTTCCAAATGGATCGCCTTAGTCGCCAAACACACAAACAGGCACACATATCCTTTGGACATCCGGCATCCTCGTCCGCTGTAACTCTTTATGTCGAAAGGTCCTGCAAAGTCGACTCCCGAGTTTGTAAATGCTCGTGAGAATGTAGTGCGTTCCTTGGGAAGAATTTCCATTAGCTGTGTTTGCACGCGTTTTCTATAAATTGTGCAGACCTTGCAATTATGAATGGTGGACCGTATCATGTTTTTGACCCTAGGTATCCAATACTGTGTTCGAATCAGGCGCAACATGAGCTGATTCTCACCATGCAGTGAAACTTTGTGAACGAACTGAACTATCAGACGGGACAAGTGGCTGTTGTATGGCAGGATAACTGGGTGACGCTCGTTATAGGTGAGATCACGAGATGCTCCTAGGCGACCACCTGTCCTCATTATACCGTCCTTATCGATGAATGGGTTAAGGGTTAGTACTTCACTCTTTTGACCTATTGATGTTTCGGATTTTAGTGTTGAATATTCTTCCCGATAATGCTTCTTCTGGCAGATGATTATCAAGCGGTGAGTCGTTGCTTTAATTTCATCAGCTGAAATTGAACAAGATTTCGCCTGAAATGACGCTCTAGTTTTTGGGTGAATTCTTTGAGAGAATCTCATTACATAAGATAAAACTCTCAAAGCTCTCGAGAAATCAGAAAATCTTTCAATAATATCAAAGTCGATATCTGACCATGTTGTTGCGTGTACCTGCACCCTTTTCTCTTCTATAACTGTATTATAGTCCTTTTCTTCAGTGGGCCATTTGGAGTGATCTTCTTGCAGCCAAGAAGGGCCCTCCCACCACAGGGAGTTGTTTACTAATTCTTGCGCCGGAAGTCCTCTACTGGCTAAGTCTGACGGATTTGATGTTGAATCTACATGACACCAATTTTCTTTTCCGGCCTTTTCTATTATTTTTGTTACTGGATGGGCAACAAAGGTTGACCATGAGCACGGTGGTTTCCGTTGCCAAGCCAGGACAATGGTCGAATCCGTCCACATCTGAGTTGTACGGTTGGCTAAGTTAAGATTATTGGTCATCGACTCCAGTATTTCTGCTAGCAAGACCGCCCCACAGAGTTCTAATCGTGGTAAGGAAATCGTTTTAACTGGTGCCACTTTAGTTTTAGCTAATAGTAGACTGATGGCGACCTTTTCGTCCATTTCGACGCGAGGATAAATGCAGGCCGCATATGCCTTTTCTGAGGCGTCGCAAAACCCGTGAACTTCGACTTTGGTTGTCGGTGAAAAGTGTACCCAACGGGGGATACGAATCTTTTCGATGTAACTGTAGCTTTCCTTAAAGTTTTTCCAGCGGTCCAACGTGGTAGACGATACAGTTTCATCCCACCCTGTTCCTTCTAACCAAATATTTTGCATTAAAATTTTCGCGGTAATTACAAATGGTGCAAGCCACCCTAGGGGATCAAATAATTTGGCAATGGCCGATAGAATTGCCCTTTTTGTATAGCTAGTCTGGTTTTCAATTGGTTTGGCTGTAAAGTAAAAATTATCGGAATGGGCGTTCCATCTGATTTCCAGAGCTTTGACCGTGCTGGTGCTAAAGGCAAAAGGTTGCCAATCGATGCAGGCAAGCGTCTGAAACCTAAACTCAGTATATTAAATTAAACCCTATACTACAAATTACTATTATAATAACAAATTCCACTATACGAACCGTTTCTCCTCGTGATAGTTTATTTCTTGAATGACATTTGAGTCATTCAGGATATTGCCATCCATGAAATAACAATGGCGCCATCTGTTGCATTCGAGACCAAATGCTTACGTTAAGCATTGCGTCTTTGGGGATTTTCACTCAATCCGTCGAATACCCTCGTAATATTTTGAAAAATTGTACTTTAATAAATTATCTTACCATTATGTTAGATGGTTTTCGATTAGAATACCAGTTTAAAAAATAATTACGGTGCGCAAAGAAAAGGGTAATCGACATGAGGAATATTATATTTAAACCTCGTATCACCTTTATCGATTATTATCACCGTTCTTGTTTGATACCGAAAAGGCGTTGTAAAAATGAAACAAACTATTACCCATGCCATACTTTACACAAGGTTTTCGATGCAAATCAGAATAATCATTTTGCGTGAACCTTTGACGTAGCAACCACCACAACGTTAGCGAGCGAGTTTTTTTTTTATGGACTGTAGATCCATAGGTCGCTGGTTCATATCCGGCTCGAAGGACCATGTGCAACGCTGCAACGACTGCGTACTTGACAGCTCAATGGTTCGCAATTTGTTGCACCGATGTCGTTTTAGAGGTATGGTGAAAATAAATAAAGACGGGAATTAGTCTTCCGTATAAAATTTAATTCTTTTATTACAAAGTATGTATAAGTTATACTTTTCGGGTTCCGAATAAATAATAACACTACCTACTATGTAGGTTTGATATCTATTTTGATCGTAACTTTATTTGCTCCGCATATGCGGTAGTAACGAGCTAAGAG
>NW_023458555.1:63754532-63757297 GCF_013731165.1 Rhagoletis pomonella | reverse complement strand
CGAAATAAAGTAACGCGATTCGATTTTAAAAGGTTTTAATTACAGTCACTGGCGTTACATCTTTTATGGAATCTCCTATATGCAAAACTAAACTAATGATGGCCGAACCACGATAAATCTGTAATTTTTTCGTTAAAGTAAATAAATAGTACGACATGCTCGTGAATTTCATTTAAAGTTTTCCAAACACTTACATACATATCGCACATTTACTTCAATAGTGTCATAATCCAAAAAAATATAAGTTTGAGTTGAGTATGCAGAAATTCTTCCATAGCTGAATCAATTACCAGTATCTAACTGGAACAAAATATGTATTCATATTTACTATGGGAGTACGTATACTATGTAGATTCAAACCTTTAAAGCTGTTTTTTTTCGAGTCTAGCTTTTTTGAGTTATGACTAGACATCGGAATTCTATAAAATTTGCATAAGAAAAAAATATGAAAATATATGCAAAAGATACGCAAATAATATGCAATTGTTGTTTATTTAGTACATCTATTCATTTTTTAGTATGTTGTGGACTACATCTTTTCTATATATAAATATATGTAATATAATTCAAAGTAGCTTAAAGTGTGATTTTCTCGGTGTGGAGAAGGTTCATAAATATCTAGGTTAGAAAATGTAAAGTGTTGCCACCTATTAAACAATTAAATTCAATTAAGGGAATTAATTACTACAATCAGCATTATCTTGAGATTCATTTTCCCCGAACCGGTTCACTTTTTGTTTCCGTGTATTTATTTTGGGCGGATGAAAAAGTTTTGGGTGAATTTTGTTTCTTGCGAAACTCAGAATAAGGCTGAATATGGTTATCAATGGAAATGGATTTGAAAAGGCTTTACTTGCAAACTATCAATCAATCAATCAATCAAATCAAATCAATTTGAATTAAGGGAAATAGTAAGATTGAAATTCATATGTATCACAACTAGGTATGGTTGTCAGACGAAAGGGGTTTAAGAAGGTTGTAGTTTGAAAACATTTCAAAGAAAGTCTTCATTTGTTTAAAAAGGTAGAATTTAATTAAATTATGCATAAGTTATAGTAAATATTAAAATATGGGTGTCAAACGAAAGAGTGTTAAGAAATCTTTAGGCTAAACATTAAGATTATTTTTGAAGAGTTTGAAGAGGCATAAGCCACCTTTTAAAACTTAAATTTAATGCAGAAACACGCAGACATTTTTTACACTCAGCGCAGTATATTTAACAAAATTATTTGTGATCCAACGAAACAAAAATCGTATAATACGAGGGAGGTTCAATAACTCCAAAATTTTGGTTCGCGTTGTAGTACACTGCAAAAATAAACTTGTTCCAAAATTGTTGAATTGTTGGAAATAAACTGTAACAATTTGAAATCTGTCACACGTAATTATCAAAAAGTTAATATCTTAAGTTCATTTTCACTTTGTACTTTCAGAGATTACTAAATTGTTCTCATTTGTTTATATACATATTAATTACACATTAAAGAATAAAATAAAACCTTTTACAGCTGCGTGCCTTTGAAAATATTGAAATATAACAAATGTTGTCTGAATAGGTCTTTGCGTGAATGGCTTCAAATTTCCCCTTTTTTTTGGTGGCACACTGACAGACTAAAACATAGCAGGTTGACATTAAGCGTGATCGTTATTATACCTGTTACGGACATCAAGTTTTTTTACTACGAACCGAGCAAATACCATTTGTGTGTCTTGAAATACCAGCTAAATATTATGTGGGCAACATGGTATTTATCTAATAACAATACCTTCTTAAGTATTATAGTATTTAGTTGGTATTATCAGAGCGCACGGCAGTGCGCGCGAGTGACGAAAGTAGCCACAGCAGCATGCTGAAATGACTCGCTTATATATACACGAGATTTGGAAGTATTTATCCAGACGTCCAATCGACATGTTTGAGATATCGTTGGAAAGGTTTTGCAGAGTGTGTTCAGAAAATGTATTCAAGCTTCATAAACGATTAACCGGATTCTTAAAAATTAGGCTAAAGTGTTGCGAAACAAAAAACGTTTTTGTGCTTTTGCCAGTCAATACCTTTCAAACGATACCTTATATATTGAGTTCCGGCTACTAGTTGGAAAGATATAGAGCTAAATGTGTTTTGGTTCGTGTCTCCACTACGAGATGCTTTGGTATGTATATGCCGTCTGTAAGTACCTTCATTTAATTTTTTTCAAATTTTCAGGAATTAAAGTACAATCAAATAAACACCTCTTTGAGGTAAAACGACGAAAGCTGAACTAGAAACACAAAATTTATTATATCAATTTCGTGACGAAAATTATACGCATTTTTTAACTGCCTTTGAAACGTAGGGAAAATCTTTTTTATTCACACGAATCGTTGCAAAAGATCTGTTTTTGTTTTGTGTTTCTAGCAGCAAACGGAATTTCGCAACGTTCCGAATTAATAAAAAATGATTTTCCGTACGTTTCAAAGGCAGTTAAAAAATGCGTATAATTTTCGTCACGAAATTGATATAATAAATTTTGTGTTTTGTAGTTCAGCTTTCGTCACTCGAAAATTTTACCTCAAAGAGGTGTTTTATTTGATGTCAATTACTTTGGGGTAGTAAATTTAAAATCGACGAAAATACAAACAATAAACTAAATGTTTAATATTTTTTATTGAGCTTTGTACCACGATTGTTTATTAGGAAAAATTGAAAAAGCAACAAAGTCTAAGCGGTAGAAGTTATAGCACTATTTCGGAGATCACCACATCTCCTCATCAGACTTCTTTTT
>NW_023458555.1:63752936-63754432 GCF_013731165.1 Rhagoletis pomonella | reverse complement strand
GCTTTGAGCGACCTCTAAATATATTTTGATTTTAAAATAAAAAAACAGGGGTATACTTTTTTTCGGTATAGAACAATCCTAGGGGGTGAGAGCATTAAATTTCCGATTTTACTTTTTTTGGACCACCCTAATGTACATACTTGGACTTCTGCGCACGGAACCAACATCCCAATTATTTTAGCTACTGCGCCTAAAACTTTAACTGTCACGTACTCAATAGGTGATAACTATAGCTCAGATTTGTATGCTAAATATTAAGGGCCAGTTTCTCAACGCCTGATTAACACTAACTATAGGTTAAAGATCGTAATCGACTCCCTGCTATATGTTATGTTAACCAGACATTGAGAAACTGGCCCTAAGCATTCAAATACATACATATGTACAATAAAAGCATAGACAGATGGCAGCGTTAAACCGGATCAACTCGTTAATTAGAGATTATTAATTATTAACTGCAGTTGATCCGGATTAAGTCCTAGGGCGGGTATAATACGGGTGACAAACGGGCTCGCTTATTTGCATAAACATCTTTCAGTTGCATGAACACATGCATTTTATTATTTCAAATGCGCATAAGCAGCCGAATATGTGCACGAAATTTTTGGGAATCAACTCCGATCAGGGGAATTCTCGATCACAACACTGGTAAAAACGGCCAGCTGTTGTCTTTTGTACAAGTAAGCAAACAAAGCGGGTGAGTTTGGTGTCCGCGGTAGACGAGTGGGGAGAGTTGCGTGCTACAAGCCTGTAGCCGTCAGGTTCGATCCTCTGTTGGAGCGATTGCCAAAAAATTTTTTGTTTTTATTATATATTTTATCCTTTTTATTTTATTTCATTTATAAACTTTATTTTACTTTATTAATTTTTTCATTCGCTTTGTTTTATATGACATTTTTTATTCTACTATTAGCTAATTTAAATTTTTAGAGTTGAATTTTATTAAGAGGTCAACAACAACTAACTGAAAGCAACGTTAAAAAATTATAGAACTTATAAAAAAATAAATAAAAACGAAATAAATGAAAATTCTACTGGCCGTGGGACTCGAACCTACGACCTTGCGGCTCGTTAATCCGCATTACTGCCGTCTGTAATGGCAAAATTATTATGCGCATTTGTGTGCAAGTTTATCAGCATAAGCATGCCCGTCTGTCTCGCGTTTTAATTCCCACATTTATTTTAGATCAAGGGAATTTTCGATGAAAAAACTGACCAAAACTCAGAGAGCGTAGAATACAGAGAATATGCAAAACTAGCATACCTAGGCCTTTTCATCGGTAATGCAGTCACCATTACGAATTCAGATAAGAATCCAATTTAACTTGAAAAAGAACTTATTTGAACTAATACGGTGACTGCGTTACCGACGACAAAGTGGATGTGCATGCTAATTTTGCATTTTGTTTGTGTTCTAACAAAGCAGCGATTCCTTCATCCGAGGTAGCCGAGTGGTGAAAGCTGCGTACTACAAGCCTGCAGGTCCCAGGTTCGAT
>NW_023458555.1:63736216-63752836 GCF_013731165.1 Rhagoletis pomonella | reverse complement strand
CAAAATGGACAACAAAATAAAACTTGACTGGTATCAGAAGCCCACATTTTCAGGACGCATAATAAATTACAAATCGAAACACCCAAAGAATATGATAGTAAATACGGCAAGAAACTTTATCGATAGAGTATTAGACACAAGTGACGTAGTGTTTCACCCGGAAAACAAAAAACGGATAATAAACATACTAAAAAGCAACGATTTCCCAACTGGACTGATACATAGGATGATAAAAACACACAAATCAAGTAAAAATACGAAAAGTAGTGAAAAGACAGCGGTATCGTACAAATCGGTAGTATACATACCAGGTTTCTCGGACAGATTAAAAGCTTCAGACATATATGACAAGGAAAACATTAGAATAGCATACAAACCCGTCTATACAACTGGTATGTTTTTTAGCAATATGAAAAGCAAAGTGATAACTATGGACAGAAACAATATTATATACAGGATTCCATGTGCTGGTGATGAAAATAACAAATGTGAAAAAGAGTATGTAGGAACAACAAAGAACAAACTTAGAACAAGAATATCAGGACACCGATCGGACATAAAATGTAGAGCATCCAGTAACACACAAAAAACTGCACTAGCGGCCCACTGTGCAGAGAGCGGACACAATCCCAACTTTGAAGCTGTGAGCATATTACAGCAAGAACAACACTATAATAAACGTTTCACATTAGAAATGCTCCACATAATTAACACACCACCAAACAAGAGACTAAACTACAAAACAGACACAGAAAACTGCGCCCACATATACAGACACCTGCTTGACACTTGTAATATCAGTTCTAAACTGCACGACAAACGAGACGGACGTCGTGGAGCTAAAATTTAATTAATGTATGTACGTATTTATGTATGTTTTTGATGTGTTAGCTTTTTCTTGTATGTTAATAAAAAAACTTGTGTAATTGTTGTAGCCCCTGAAGACTATCTCCGAAGGAGATTGGAATATATTGGGAAGGAATGTATTTTCATGTGTTTTAATTCCATCAACACCCTGACCTCAAAGCCGGCATTAAAAAGGATTACTTGATTAAAATCAAAAAGGTCGCAGTACAAAACGGATACAGATTTATATTAAATGAAACCTTTTTCAGGTTAAGCGAAACCATTTTCAAATTGAATGAAACCGTTTTCAGATAAAGCGAAACCGTTTTCAAATTAAATGAAATTTTATTCAAATTAAATGAACCTTTTTTCAAATTAAATGAAACATTCTTAAAAGGAAGTTTCTTTTAATTTGAATAAAGTTTCATAGACTATGAAAAAAAGTTTCATTTAATTTGAAAAAAGTTCCGCTTTATCTGGAAAAGGTTTCATTTAATTTGAAAATGGTTTCGCTTGACTTGAAAAGGTTTAATTTAATTTGAATAAGGCTTCGCCTTGTTTGAAAATGGTTTCATTTAATTTGAAAAAAGTTTCATTTAAACTGAAAATGCTATGTATGAACAGCGGCCGTAATTTTAGTCCGATTTCAATAAGTTTCAAAGTTTTGCTTCTATGTGGCAAGCACACCGAGTTTCGAACAAATTGGTAGAAGGGTTACAGAGATACATATATGTGATCATAAGTGGACGGTGCCACGCCCATTTTCCAAAATTTTACCATAAACGTATTTCTTGGTAAAGAATTGTTGCAAGCATCAATTTTGAATAAATTATCTTGAATATTTACTGATTTATCGAAGATTTCGTATCTCTAAATTATGTCCGATTTTAAAAAATTTCAGCCATTACGTATGTTATACCAAGGCGAACAACTATGCCAACGTTGGAAGAAATTGGTCCAGCGGTTACCAAGATATACACATGTAACCATAAATGGGCGTGGTTTCGAATTTCTGAAAATTACCGTTATATGGGAGGTAGGCGTGGTTATTGTCCGATTTGGAACATTTTCAATACCATCCGTCCTACGCCAGAAAGAAGTGCACGTACCAAGTTCGTTAAGATATCTCAAATTTTACTCGAGTTATCAGGTGCACAGACGGGCGGACGGACGGACAGACAGTCACCGCTTAATCGATTTCTTTTTTCATTCTGATCATTTATGTATACATTTGTCTATATCTATCTCGATTGGTTTTGCCTGTTACAAACAACTAGGGACGTTCCAATACCATCGAAGTATCGATACCTACTCAAATGAGTTTACTCAAATCGCTATTTCGATACTACTTATATGAGTTAACCGAATGTATCGATACCTACTTATATCGATAATTATTCATCCTTTTACATGCAACAAAGCGAAATTATTTTTCAGACGTTATCTGTGATATACCTTGAGCGGCACCTGAGTGGCAGATCGACCTATCTCGGCAGAGAGTTCGAAATTTTCAATATGTTTTCAGTTGAGGTATCGATATGTATATTTCTTCATTAGTAGCACTAGAAGTAATACGATTACTTAGACAAAAAATTCAACCTTGGAAAGGTTCCCACACAACTTTACGGCTACAATGCATTGCTTGCACTTTATTGTGGTATCACTAGCTTTGTAAAGTTATACCCACACTTTACTGGCCGTCTCCACAGGATAAAATTTATTGCTGTCCCGCTGTAATTTTGGTCACTAGATATAAGTTATATCAGTGGCAATATTTGTGTAGGCTTTTTATATCTTGATATAAGCATTTGTAAGAAACACATTTTTGCAGGATTTAATCACTCATAAAATTTAAAACAATATATTATTTTACACCCAAGTACATAATAACAAATATTTTGACAGAAAACAGCTAAATTTTTGCTTTTATATTAAAACATCAATAATGATGCCGACACGAAGTTTTCGTGCAAATGAAAATGTAGCTGTCAAACTACCAAATTGCCGGCAATAGATGGCAAGATATAAAGCTCTGATATATATTGCTCTTGAAGATCAATGAGCGGTCTCCACTGGCTATTTATATTCTAACATATGTATCATGATATAAACTTTATCCTGTGGAGACGGGCAGTTAGATTTTGGCGGTGTCATTGCTTAAAGAAATTATTTTTCATAAAAACGAAGCAATTATTTTCAATAGAACAAATATTGTCGACAAGATATGGCACCTGCTCAAATCGATTCGATACAAGTACTTTCCTTTCGATACCAAGTAGGTATCGAAACAACGATTCGAGTAAAAAAAGTAGCTGGTATTGAAACAAAAGTATCGAGTACATACTCGTATTTACTTGTATCGGAACATCCCTACAAACAACCGTTATGCGAACAAAGTTATAATACCCTTGGGCACAAGTGCGCTCGGGTGTAATGAATGAAAACAGCTCTTTATACATAGTTCATTTAAAGCAATTTTCTTTAAGCTTATTTGACCCCAAAACGTTTCAATATTTTCGACCAAATTTTAAAAGCTGCCACTGTATACACTCATAAAAGTTTTCTCTTTAACATGTGTCAAAATTTGTACTATGGGAACAATTTAAGTACCTCGCGAAATGAGCGAGAAAATAAAGTATCTTCAGAAAATTTGCACAGACACGTATCACTTTTGAAGTATATGCATCAAAACGGCAACACTGATAGAGGCATTTCATGGCACCGCGACCACCTCTATGCGCGACCTCTATTGATTTGGATCCAAGTTGAGATTGAAGGTCACAAATTTTTTTTCCGATATGGCGTAGGTTGCCTATTTACACGGGACTTTAATTTTAAGAAAACGTCATACATACCTTTTTCAAAGTGCTGTATCTTGGAAAAAGTTTAACGAAACTTGATGAGAAAAATGTTTTTGTTCCGTCATTTTATGAGCTTTGATTATAATTTTTTTACATTAATGAGCAACGTTAAAAAAAGTAAAAAACTTATGTCGAAGTTTTTCTTTTTAATTGTTTTCGAGTTTGACATTTTTTAGAATTTTTTAGATAAAAACATTGTCTATACTTACGGTTACCATCCGTCCTGTATTATCCTCTTTTTTGAAAAATGGCAATTAATTTATTTTATACGGGACGCCAAATGTTCTGTATTTCTTTTAATGTCCTGTATTTGTCCCGTATTCGGGGTTCGGTATTTCGACGCCTTCAAATCTCACTAAAATTGCATATCTATGAACCAGTTTTATATGATGTTGGAATATGATCGTAACTTTCTCCATAAACAGTTACTATTTTCTAATCTGAATGCCTGTGCTTCGAATCGAGGAATACATACAGTCATGGGCGTAGCCAGGTAGGGGCTGGGGGCTCGAGCCCATGAATCTATTGTTTATATTTTTTGGCATAATAGTACCTTAAAAGAGAGCCTACATGAGTTATCAATCATACCTTGTTTAATACACCTTGTGTAGAGCCATGAATTTAATAAAATACATCAGGGTTTAGTTGAGATATTCGCCTTTGACTACTATGTTTTGAATATTTCCCAGTACTGCAAAGATTTTGACTGTCATTCACCTGGGAGTGTTCAGAAGTGGTTCGTGTGCTTACGGTTCAAATGGCAGCTCACTACGTTCGGATATTTATATGCATGAACCCTATGGATAGCGATCACTCGTTTGGGAGCGAGCTAAAGTGGGAAGGCGTAAAACTCCGCGTGCACTGTGTTTGGGTCCCGCTAAGCCAAAACCCTGCCGAATGAAAAAAAACACATGCCTCGGGTGGTACCCCCTTCTTTTGATGATGATCATGAACGGGTTGATGTCATAGGGAAAATAAAGACTGACGTCACCGTCATCCATTAAATGCGATGGACGGGCAAGGAAGGTAACGGTGGAGCCTTGCGACGTCTACTACCGTTGTCACGAAAATGAACGAAAATTCGGTGTTGGTGTTTAACATCTCGTTCTTATGTGCCCCGATGGAAGCGAAGGACGAGGCATCCAAGGATCTCTTCGATCAGCGCTTAGAGCATACATATCAGCGCTGATCCCGACACGTATAAAAATGGTGCTTGGTGATTTGAATTCCAAGGTGGGAAACGAAGGGATCTTTGGCGCCACTGTTGGCAAATTCAGCCTCCACATAGAAACGTCCGATAACGGGTTGAGGGTGATCGACTTCGCCGGGGCCGAAACTTTGTAATATATAGTACTGGGTTCTAGCATAAAAAGATCTATCAAGCTTCAAGGGTGTCTTCAGATCGGAAAACGGGAAACCAAATGGAGTATGCTGTGATAGACGGAAGGCACACTTCCAGTGTTTTAGATGTACATACGTGCACTCCGCTGGCCAACCATTGACTCGTACCACAATATTGAAGCAGCCAATATACGCACCTACCTTGGTGCAGCAAAAAATGTGCGCCCAACAATGCAAGGAAAGCTCAACGTCGAAAAGCTGCAAACCAGACGGCCGATTGATTTGCCACTCGACTCTCACACCTGCTGTGAGAGAGCACTCTTCAACAAAGCGGCATACGCGAGCAGTGGAACCACATTTACCGCTCATTACTAGTGGGATAAGGAGTGTCAAGAAGCTGCATATAAAAAGGTGCTGCCTACAGGATCACGCTGCGATCGGGTGCAACGCGAGCCATGTGGAACCGTTATAGGGAACTGAAGAAGGAAGCTAGACGTATTTGCCGCAATAAGAAGAGATAGGTCGAAATACGTGAGTACGAAGAGTTTGAAATGCTGGCCGACAGAAAAAAAAACACCCCAAGTTTTTAGCAGAGAGTTGAGGGAACACTTCTCGACTCTTTTGAGTGGAGGATCCATTGAAAGAAGTGGAAAAGAAGAACCCAAGTCCCCAGTCGATGACGATGGAGTCGATATCCCAGCGCCTGAATATGACGAGGTACGAATAGCTATTATGCTGATGAAAAGTTACAAAGCTGCTGGAGCTGAAGGCCTGTCAGCCGAGATATTGAATTACGATGGCAAGGAGCCAATAACGTGCACGCTCGACGACTGGAATTCCCTGGCGATCCGCCCAATCCACAAGAAATGCGACCCCAACATGCGTGCCAACCACCGTGGAATCAGCCTTCAAAGCATAGGTTATAAGGTCTTATCGAGTGTATTTTGTGAAAGACTGAAGCCCCCCGTCAATAACCGGATTGGGCCCTATCAGTGTGGCTTTAGACCCGGCAAACCCACCATAGACCAGGTATTCACAATACGCCAAATCTTGGAAAAGACTCGCGACCTATTTGTCGACTTTAAAGCCGCTTTTGACAGCACTAAAAGAAGTTGCCTATACACCGCTATGTCTGAATTTGGCATCCCCTCGAAACTCAGACGGCTGTGTAAAATGACGTTGAGCAATACCACCAGATCCGTCATAATTGGGAAAGACCTCTCCGAGCCGTTCGCAACCAAACGGGCTTTCAGACAGGGCGACTCCCTTTAATGTGACCTTTTTAATCTGATGTTGGGGTAGATAATAAGAGCTGCAGAACTGAACCGCTCAGGAACAATTTAGTACAAAAGCATGCAATTGCTGGCTTATGCCGATGACATCGAAATCATCGGTAAGAAAAACCGTGAAGTCTGTTCTGCCTTTTCCAAGTTGGATAAGGAAGCAAAGCGAATGGGTCTGGTGATAAACAACGAAAAGACGAACTATCACCTGTCATCAAACAAACAGTCAGCATATTCGCGCCTTGGCACCCACGTGACTGTTGACAATTATAGTTTCGAGAAAGTAGAGAATTTCGTTTACTTGGGAACCAGCATTAATACCGAAAATAACGTCAGCATGGAAATCCAACGCAGAATCACTCTTGCCAACAATTGCTACTTTGGATCAGGAGTAAAGTCCTCTCTCGACGTACGAAAACCATACTCTATAAGCCACTCATCATGCCCTTGCTGGTATATGGCGCAGAAGCATGGACAATGACAACATTCGACGAAGCGGCTCTTGGAGTATTCGAGAGAAAGATATTGCAGAAGATTTACGGACCTTTATGCGTTGGCGACGGCGAGTACCGCAAACGATGGAATGATGAGCTGTATGTGCTTTACACCGATATGGACATAGTGCAGCGAATTAAAATACAGCGGCTCCGCTGGATTGGCCATGTCGTTCGAATGTACACCGACGCTCCAGCTCTGAAAGTATTCAACTCGAAACCTGCTGGTGGAAGACGCAGGGCGCCACTGCGATGGAAAGACCAGGTGAAGAAGGACATGGCTTCACTTTACATTTCCAGTTGGCACAGAAAAGAAACGACTGGCATGCTTTGTTGAACTCGGCCAAAATCGCTTAGGCGGTTACAGCGCCAAATAAGAAGGAGAAGAAGAATAGAATAGATCTATAACTTTAGCAGTCATACAGTGTTATATTCCCGACAAAATCCTTGACGGTGGTACCGGGAGGGGAACGGTGCATGACGGTAGGAAGTTTAGTTTGGGTTAAAGTCTCATACTGACGGGGTTAGGCTTTCGATGCTTCCTCCTCGTAAAATAAACATGCGCAGTAAAAAGTTAACTATTTAAATCCACGAATAGTTTTATAGCAACTTTTGTGAACTTCAGATTGTGTTGTTGTACAACATACCTCTATTGGTTACAATAATTTTAAGCTATAATAAACAATTTTTTAGTAAGTAAATTATCGGTTTTGAAAAAATGTTTTTTGTATAGGAGCTCTCCCCTTAAATTTCGTTCTGGCAACGCCCATGCACACAGTGATCAAAATATAAATTAGGATTCTACATTTTAGCAAGGTTCAGCTATTTTTTCTCTTCTTTATTTAATATTTATTATTTTTTTTAGTAAAGCTCTTTTCCCTACAAAAACCGTATATACATCCAAATTTCCGCCTTTGTGCAAAACTATGCGAATTAGTTCTGCAAGTTTTCAAACTTTTTATTCAGAACCTTCAGAAAAGAAATTTGGTTGCAGTTTTGTAGATCATTAAAATTTAGTATAATAAAGTGCAAGTGCAACCTGCTGCTCATTTGCTTCCCTATCAACAAATTGTCGCACATACTAACTTTGTATGAAAAACATGCGTAGGACCGTCGACAAAAAAAAATCTAAAAATTAACGGTAAGTACTGAAATTTAACGAAACTTTTGCAAAAATTTTGTTGAGTAAAAATCTTCAGAAAGATTTCCTACAAATTTGTGATGTTACTATAAAGATGCTGTTTCAGGGCTAATACATACATCTAAGATCATTTAAGAAGGTGTTAAGATCTGTTAGCTTTTATGGGAAAAAATTGCAAAATTATTTTTTGTCCCGTATAAATATGTACCCAAATGGGCGAATTGGGCTTCGAAGGCGTATGGAACAAAGATCGTCTAACGCTCAAGCAATATGAAAAATAGACATTTAAATTTTATGAAATTGCAAATTTTTGAATAAGGAAAGGTGTGTAAAAAAATAACAACAATGTGAATAAATCATATTTACTTTGCTAAGGAAATGGCAGATAGCAATTTTGTAAAGTGTTTTAATTGCCTTAACAAGTTATTGCATAAACAAGTATTGTAAAGTGTTTGTTGTACAATAAAGTCAATTGTACTGTAATTTGGCCATCGTGAGCGTTTATTTAAAAAAGCGAATCAGATTGTTTTGCTCATGGAACACGGCCTGCAAGCTTGAAATAATTCACGTCGGATCCCAGAACTAATTGCGCAACACTTTTCTACTTCCAGGTCATCCTTTCCAGTCAAATGAATTTGCTGAAATTTTGCATCTTGTTGTGGCACCACGCGTAATGAACCGATACTGTGGTATATTTGGCTTTGGACTTTGAATGTTGGCATGTAACCGCCTTCAGATATAATTTTCGTTGCTCCAAACGAAGTCATTTGAAAGCAAGAGTTGTACTTGCGTATGTTTTTCAAAAAGTGGTTTGAAATAGGAGTAGTGCCAGAAAGGTAACTAAGAAGTGGGTCAGGTGTTTCAATTAACGATGGCAAAACTAGTTTACCATTTAAATAGCACATTCTTTAGCGATTTTAGCAAATTGTAAACATCGATGGCAAACATCGAATTTCGAACCGATATTATCGATGTTTCAAAAATATCAATACATCAATATATTATTCATCGGTTCAATGGCGACATCAGCATAATTTTTGTAGGCTTGGTTTTTTCATAATTGTATGCCGCCAGCATTAATGGTGTTCTTTCATGAATGTGTCAGTCGTGATAGATTAGTGTGAAGCCATTCGTTGCGTTGTTCGGGATTTTCAGAATCTCTGAAGGTTGAAGCTCTCACACGATTTCGTTGAAGGCGAGATTCTCATTGTTCCAGTGTTTCAGCGTCTCTGGAGGTTGAAGCTGTCACATGGTTTTGTTGGAGGTGAGATTCTTATTGTTCTAAAGTTTCAACGTCTCTGGAAGAGGAAGCTTTCACACGATTTTGTTGGAGGCGAGATCCTCGTTGTTGTAGTGTTTCAGCGTCTCTAGAGGTTGAAGCTCTCACACCATTTTGATGAAGGAGAGATTCCCGTTGGTTTTTCGTTTCCACATTTCTCGAGCTGGTCACTCTGTTTCGATTTTGTTGAAGTCGAACATTTCGTTGTCTTCCATTTCATTCGACTTTTTTGTTTTTGGGAGTTTTTCTTTCGATTGATGTTTTCTTCGGTGGCATTATTTTCTTTTTTTTGTGAATGTAAATAATAATTCACTATCGTTTGCGCAGTGTCTACACTCGCTAAGAGCGAATGTATTAGCTATGCGACCTTATATTTTTGTAACACAGGGCGCGTTCATAAGACGTAGCTGTTTAGCTTAACAGCTACGAAACTGCTGGCAACTGTTGGACCCAACAATTACGGCTTGATGAATATGCTGTCAAATAAACAGCTGATAAATGTAAACAAATGAAATTGCAATAAATAGAGATAATTGTGCCGATGGTACTTAGAATTCAACGCTGAGCTGCCGCCGTGTTGAAAAAACCATTCAATGTTATAATGAATTAAACAGTGTATAATTATATAGCAAACATCTTAAAAAAAAATATATTTAGAAACGTGGTATTATTATAAAATATTTTAGTTACTAATCACATCAGCAATATAAAATATAATAAATTTGTTTGCAACTGCCTCCGGACAAAGCGGCGTTGAATTTAATATAAGCGGCGTAAATATTTTCGATCAGCTGTTTATGCTAAGCCCAATACGTTGAGTTCAGGTAGCGTAATAATTTTCCGCTGGAAAAAATGGCGGACAGTTGCCAACTGTTGAGCTGAGCGGAACTACTCAACTGTGCGTTTCTAAGACAAATAGCCAACGGTGAGGCAACAGCTACGTCTTATAAACGCGCCTATAGGCAAATAATATAAATATGTTTTCTGAAGGTCCCTTCCACTTAAAAATATTAAAAATCCTTAGATTTTATCTATGCTAAAACGTATGCAAACAGAAGATATTCTCTACAGTTACTTTCACTGAAATAAATTAAAAAAAGCAGGTCGACTTTTGCAACCTCTTATTTATCTGAATTAGTGTATAAAGAAAAATTTCTTTGTATGCAGGTATTTTCTTAAAGAATGTTGGGAAAAATTCCAAAATTTATGAAGCCATTATTTAGGTAAACTTGGGAAACAAAATATACTCTCGTAAACAAATATTTAACTACCCTCGCCTTAAAATAAAATCGAATGTAATAATTCTGCATTCCTTTTATTTATGTGAACTCAGGTAACAAAATGTTTTCTATGTAGGTATTCTCTTAATGAATGTTGTAGAAAACTACCAAGATACAGCAACAATATTTAACCGTGCTTTCGCGGTTGGTGCACAGAGCATTAATATGCGCATAAGGAAAAAATATTACAAACTTTCTTATTCAACAATTTCACAGGCCAACAAGATTTTCTAACCAAGAATCGGACTATACTTTTCCGAGGCTCTTTGACGTGCTGAATTCGAATCTGGCCCCAGAATAGCCTAACACATCCGGTTTTCGAGATATTCTAACCTAAAAGTACAAAAATCACGGTTTTGGGCACATTTGAGCTTCTGTAACACGTTGATTTTTTTTTCAGAAAGATCATATCGTCATAAAAGTACTACTCCTCCCCTCCAATTAATTTTAAAGTTTAAAAAATCTTTATTTGTCACCGAGAAGTCGTCTGTTGAATTTACTGAGTCTAGTAAATTCGTTGATATTCTGAAAATAAGGAATATTGGATAAAGTGGTAGGAGTAGTACTTTTAGATAAGGAGATGATCGTTCTGAAAAAAAAAATTTTCATTGCGTTACAGTAGCTCAAATGGGCCCAAAACTCGTGATTTTTGTACATTTAGGTTAGAATATCTCGAAAACCTGACGTAACTGGGCTATTCTGGGGTCAGATTCGAATTCAGCAACGTCAAAGACCTTCGGAAAAGTACAGTCCGATTCTTGGTTAGAAAACTAAATGAAATTTTGTCGGCCTGTGTTTTTATTGAGCTTGAGGCCGTTTTTAATGAAAAACTACTGTGGAAAAGCAACACTAATTTTGAAAAAATTGTAGAAGTGATAGCTATTTCG
Source organism: Rhagoletis pomonella (assembly GCF_013731165.1). Lineage (NCBI taxonomy): Eukaryota > Metazoa > Arthropoda > Insecta > Diptera > Tephritidae > Rhagoletis > Rhagoletis pomonella. Next base: position 63,741,424 of record NW_023458555.1, on the reverse strand, counting down.
GAAATAACCACATTTCCTCTTCAGACTTCTTTCAGTGGGATTCGATCCAACGACCCCAGCTGACTCAGCCAGTTGCCTACGCACCGTGATAAGTTCGCCTTGTAAATTCTTGTTGCTTTTTTCCACTTTTTCATTTGTGAAGCTAACTACAATCAAGAGCAGCTATTCCAGTGCTATATAAACTTGATCATGTGGTTGTTGATTTTTGTTAATAATTCTATTTTTAGAATGTTTAACTTTAAGGTGTGCTCAGGCCCGCAGAGAGCCGAGCCGGGCCCCTGGGACAGTTCGCGTTTGCGGGCCCCCCTAAAAAATAAACTCAATCTAGTAAAAAAATAACATACAAAAATTTTTCAATTCACATTGTCAGTTTTATTTCATATAAAATAAGATTTACTAGAGCACTTACATACATATCGACGTGCTATACGAAAACTAACACTTTTTAAATTTTTTACGAAAACTAACACTTTTAAAATTCTGTAAGAAAACTAACACTTTTATTTTGTGTCTGACGAAAAATAACACTTTCAATTTGTGTCTGACGAAAACTAACACTTTTATTTTGTGTCTGACGAAAACTAACACTTTTAGCTAGTACATATTCTTCAGAGAAAAAACGTCAGACACAGATTGAAAGTGTTAGTTTTCGCCAGACACAAAATAAAAGTGTTAGTTTTCTTCAGACACAAAATTTTTGGTGTTAGTTTTCGTATGGCACGTCGATATGTAAATGAAATGTTAGATCTCATTGTTTGATTTGCTTACATTAACCTTTTTAAATACATTTTAAGAGCTTGAATCATCCAAGGAAAACCTTCCGTGCTTTTTGGTCTGCGAATATGGAAATTACTGAGTCAAAACTAATGCTGCGAGCAAAGCTGGACTCCAATGCCAATGTTCCAAGGCTTGTCAAGCGATTTTGGCTCATAGTAGAACGCAACAAATTTTTTACGCGAGACAATAGACTGAAAGAACGCTCCCCTTCAGCCACACTGACTGGAAGTGTGCAAAATATTCTTAATGCTATGCAGATGTTAGGAAATAATACTTCCATCTTCAAGTCATGAAGTTTGTTCAGAAGTTGAAATGGTGGCAGCGAATCACATCCCAAATTTGCTAAGTGGATGGCTTTGAGATGAATGATTTCATCTATTAGATCCGTAGAAATATCGATGCCATAAATCGTGCAGAATGCCGTTGCCTTTCTCTGAGCTCTTCTTCCGACAGATCCTGATACTTCCACAAAAAACTAAATTTAATCGCAATGTCATTTACGGCTTCAAAACGTCTTGTCACATTTTTTTTTTTGTATTTAACTGTAAAATCGTGATGTTTGAGTCGTGAAACTCTCGAAGTAAATGAGAGATGCATTAAATTTTTTCATTTCATTTATTTAATAGATTCTTACCTTTAAATTTTATAAATCAGTGCTTAGTGTATGTCTTTAGAAGGCCCGTGAAGAATTACAACCAAAATTACATTCACAAATTAAAAATTTTACCAATAATTGCACCACTGACAAAAGAAATACGAAGCTTGCAACACTTAACGCGAAACTGACCAACGTAAGCTTATCCACGGCATACTCATATGTTTGCACAAATTTGCGCTTCGCAAAACAATTCAAGTGTACTAATTTTTTCAAATTAACCCTCTAGTTCATTATCAGCCTGTATTTACAGATGTCGCTGGCTTTTACAAAAATGAAAAAGCAATACGACCAAACCGATAGTTACTACGTTTATACGCAAGCATACAACGCTTTCATTCACTACGGTCGCTGCTCAAAACACATGTATAAACCAAACTAAGCGCATTGGCTTGTACTCGTTTTCAAATCGGTTCTTATTATCTCCAGACGGTTTCAAGGATCGTATAAACACAAATTTTGTTCAAAGCGCTTTAAAAATCAGCTGTTTCTTTATTTCACATTCACTGTTGCGAAATGTCAGTTCAAGACGATTTCTTTGCTATCGATTTAGGTGCGTTCGTATAAACACTTGACAAATTTGTGTCGTCAGAACCGTTTTTTATATGTATGTATGAACAAGGTAAGTATTTGATTGGATGCTTATAATTTTAGTTCACACTTCAATTTTAAAACAATTTTTTGTAGCAACAAAATACCTATGTATGTATCTATGAAATCCTAGTTCGAGTACTGTCAATACTGCTTTGCCTTTCCGGGCCCCCAAAAACTTTCCGGGCCCCAGGGCGATTGCCCTGGCTGCCCCCCTCTCCGCGGCCCTGGGTGTGCTCGTCTTTAAGTTATTTGTTTTTGCTATTTTATGGCCTTATAAAAATTATATTCAACAATTTTTATTGAGCTTGAGGCCGTTTTTAATGAAATACTATTGTGGAAAAGCAACAATAATTTTGAAAAAATGGTAGAAGTGACAGCTATTTTGGAAAGTGGAAAAAAACAAGAATTTACAAGGCGAACTTCGCACGGTGCGTACGCTACTGGCTGAGTCAGCTGGGTTGGTTGGATCAAATCCCACTGAAAGAAGTCTGATATTTAAATAAATTTTATATTTCGGACAGGTGGTAACTCTTTCAAAAATACCTTAACTTCACACTAACACTCTCCGGGTTTCTAAGAAGATATCCTACACACATACACATACATACATCATTTTTTATATATATAGATTATAATTTGTATATTTTTATACCCGACCGCACTTGTTCACAAGGGTATTATAACTTTGTTCACATAACGGTTGTTTGTAACAGGCAAAACGAATCGAGATAGATATAGACAAATGTTAACACAAATGATCAGAATGAAAAGAGAAATCGAATGAGCGATGACTGTCTGTTCGTCCGTCTGTGTACACGATAACTCGAGTAAAAATTGAGATATCTTAACGAAACTTAGTACGTATACTTCTTTCGGGCGTATTGAAAATGGGCGAAATCGGACAATAACCACGCCTACCACCCATAAAACGGTAGTTTTCAGAAATACGAAAACTGCGACATTTTAGTAACTACTGAAGATTATTCACTCAAAATTGATATTTACAATAATTTTTAGACAAGAAATAATAAAATATGATTACATGCGTATGTCCTGGTAACCGCTCCACCAATTTCTCCCAAACTTGGTACAGTTGTTGGCCTTGGTACTAGGGATGGGTAGTGGGGGGTTGAAATTCGATTTTTTCCGAATTTCGAGCATTGCCCAACCATTCGATTATTCGATTCGAAATTTGGCGGTACAAATTCGATTTATTCGAATTTTTTCGAATTTTTGAAAAAATGTTTGAAGTGAAACTTCTTAATCGAGTTCGGATATGTTTGCGTTAAATATTTAACACCATGTCATAAAATCTGTATCGTTCGTTCGATTTTCAAAAAGGAGGTAGGTGTCAAATGAAAGGGCTTGCCCTGTAGATGTGTAGTATGGTTTTAGCTTTGTGCCATATGAATGTATGTAAGAAAATCAAAATCAAATTATTTAATAAGTTAAATAAATTACCCCAATATGGGTATCAATCGAAATTATTTTGAATAAACTTAATTTTTTAATTACATTTAAGAGGGGTGTCACCTGTTTGAAAAGTCGAATTTAGTTAGAGAAGTGTTGTGCTTAAATTACTACGCAACAATTACAATATTTTTGAGGTGCTTGAAGAGATTGGCCACTCGTTTAAAAAGTTAAACTCAAATTACACTGTAGGACAGCCCAAACCAGCCCAGATTTTGCTAACATTTTCTGAAAGTATACACATCCAGTAATAAAGCACTCGGTGGATTTGCGAAAGTTAGCTCGTATTTTTATTTCATGGCCTACTAAAGTTTTCATGTCTCGGCCTAAGTAGTTTTCAAAAAAATAGTTAAAATATATGTCTGAGCGAAATTAAAGGTTAAGACATATATAATAAAATTGCATGGGTAATATTTTCATAGAACATTTTAACCTATAAGTAATTTTGATCCTTACTTCAATAAATCCCGCAAAAAGCAAATTTGGAAGGTCGTTACTCTAGAAAATTACTCACAGGAAAATTTTACTAGGGGTCTTCTCAGGAAAAAGCTTCGTGCTACCAACGTAAAAGCCTCTACAAATTTAAAATAAAAAATCGACAAAAAAAGTACTTTTTATTTTTTAATTTAATAATAACAGTTCCTTCTTGGCACAGATATTTTGTCTCGATGCATCAGATCGAAAAACATGAATTTTTTACTTGCCACACACAGTGATGGCAAATTTAGTCAGAAAGAAGAAAGTTGAAGAGTTGATTTTTTTGGAAATAAATATAAAATTTTTTCTAGAAAAATCGATTTCATCCTGAATTTTAGCAACACAAAATTCGATTTCAAAAATTCGCCATTTTGGAGCTAAAATGCGATTAAAATTCGAATATCGAAGATTCGAATATCGAATTTACCCATCCCTACTTGGTACAGCATATCAAATGGCTGAATATTTTTAAAATCGGACAATAACCACACCCAAATCACATATAACGGTAATTTAGAAAAATACGAAATCTTCGATAAATCAGTAAATACTAATAAAAAACTAATTTATTTAAATTCATGCTTGCAATAATTCATTACCAAGAAATACGTTTATGATACAATTTTGGAAAATGGGCGTGCACCACCCACTTATGATCACAGATATGTATCTCGGTAACCGTTACACGAATTTGTACCAAACTCTAAAATTACGGCCACTTTTCATATAACAGTGAATTTCAGAAATGCTCGAAGCTTCTATATTTCGAAATTTAAGGACGCTAATTTACTCAAAAAAAGAAGTAACTTTATTTGGAATTTTGGAATATGGGCGTGATATCGCCCACATATGACTTTATAAGTTTATATGTTCTTTCTAACTGAATATTTTATTGAAGATATTTAAAATAGGAGTAAAACCACCTCTGCTTACCATGTAGTGGTAGTTTTCGGAAAGGTGAAAAACATATGTAAATTTAATACTTGCGTCGAATATTTAATGTTCGTCTCCGCCCGAACTTAGACTTTCTTACTTGTTTAATTTTGTTTTTAGTAGTTGTTTTATACTTTTTAGGAAAATTAAACTGTAAAATTTTAAATTAACTAATAATAGAACAAAAATATGAAATAAAATAAAAAAACGGAATAAAATATAGTAAATATCAATGTTGTTGTGACTTATTAAGATTTTATTTTTAATATTTTTATTGAGCTTTATACCACGATTGTTTACTA
>NW_023458555.1:63700200-63731216 GCF_013731165.1 Rhagoletis pomonella | reverse complement strand
ATGTACATAGCTCAGTGGTTAACGCTTCTGACTTTGAACATCGAATTCGCAGGTTCGATCCCTGCTGAAGTCTAGAAAAAAGAAGTCTGATGAGGAGATGTGGTGATCTCCGAAATAGCGCTATAACTTCTACCGCTTAGACTTTGTTGCTTTTTCAATTTTTCCTAATAAACAATCGTGGTACAAAGCTCAATAAAAAATATTAAAAATAAAAATGTTAACAAGCCACAATAACATTGACAATAAACTAAATGTTTTATTTTTCTCAAATAAATTGCTAAAAATGTTCTCTAAATCTAAATTATGTATTCAAATCGATGTGTCCATTGAAACACATAGTTTTTCGAATACGGAATAAAGCGAAAAGGATGATCAAGGATATGATGATATCAAGGATGATATGTATTCTAAAATATTAAAAATAAAAAAATATGAGAAATGATAAAAACTTATCAACTAGGTACCAACTTTGGATACAATAAACAGCTGTATTCGTCTGATAGTCTCGTAGTTTATTTTTGTTAAGATATCTGCCGGGTATGGGCGCACACATGTGCTTTTTTTGAGAAGTTTCACTTCTATCACGTGTACGGTGTGTGTTGCACTCGTGCTATTAAACTAATGCTTTTTTCTCAAGTAGTTTTGCTCAGTGGCAATTTATACATATGTATGTAAGTAGTAGCGGCACATTGGGTGAACTAAATGCATTTATACATACATATTTATGTACAACTGTAGGTAATGTTATACGCGTCTTCACAGGATGGTTAAGTGCGGGTGATAAACCCATGTAGCATAGTTAAATACTATGTACATACCTGCAATTAAAATAGGGAAACATGTTAAAATTTCGGCATGTGACTGAAAAAAAACTCTAAAATACACATAAGTTGTGGTTTCCAAGACATGTACGAAGTGATTAGCACAGCTGCATCCTTCAACTTGTCAACTCGCGGGAAATTCCCCGATTTGCAGGGAATTTCGGTTTAAGTGGCAATCGGGGAATGGGCGATTTTTTTCGGGAACTGAGTATGTTATTTTTATATCTTAAAGTAACCAAATTAGACGGATATGTTAATTTTTAACCATTTGACCCTTTTTGGAGCGACATTTTTTCAATTTGAATAGCAATATCTCCACAACAAGAGTTTTCCCAGATATAAGCTATATACCAGATAAAAGCTAAGGTTTTGCACAAGACTTGCGTAAACTTAGAATAAAATCGACTGACCAGTTTTTGAGAAAATGAACGAAATGTATATTTTCAGCAGCCCGATTTTTAGTTTTCAGGCGATATCGTTATGACATATTTATATTTTATAAACACAAAAGATAGCGTTAGATAGCTCGTTTGAAGATCGCTCTACTGATATCGACATCAATTACATGGATTGAGTAGTGCGGCCTCAGTGGTAGTTTATAAAATTGCCTTTTTTCGAATTTCAGGCAGCAGCCACGCCCACACAGGCATACAAATCAAAACATTCTGGAGCAAGACCTTCTTAGTTTTTATTGTACTTTAATTCCTGAAAGTTTGAAAAAAATTAAATGAAGGTACGTACAGACGCCACATACATTCCAAAGCATCTCGTAGTGGAGACACGAACCAAAACACAATCTATCGTTTGAACAACACTAAGGGCCGGTTGTTCAATGTCTGGTTATCACTACCCCTACACTATCGACGATTTTGACATCATGCATGTAACATGTGATCGATAAAGCAGTAGTTGTGCTTAACCGGAGCTTCTACCTCCGATTTGTGCTAATCAGACATTGAACAACCGGCCCTAAATATGTTGGGTGTACCCACATGCCTCCTTAAACCGGCACAAGCACAAAAACCTTTTTTTGTTTTGCAACACATTAGCCTAATTTTTAAGAATCCGGTTAATCGTTTATGAAGCTTGAATACATTTTCTGGACGCACTCTGACCTTTCCAACGATATCTCAAACATGTCGATTGGACGTCTGGATAAAAATTTCTAAATCTCGTGTATATATAAGCGAGTCATTTCAGCATGCTACTGTGGCTGCTTTCGTCACTCGCGCGCACTGCCGTGCGCTGTGATGTTTTTTCGTTCAATTTAAAAATCAACGTTTAGAATTTCTGTGTTGGTCCAGGATCTCTTTGATACTAAACAAATACATGCAATTTCATACCGATGTCTAGTTATGACACTATTGAAGTAAATGAGCGATATGTATTTGTTTACTTGTACATGAACATGCTATCATACATATGCATGTAACTACATATGTACGTATGTGGCTTATTAAACTATGCGTAATATGCATGCAAAGCGTATAACTATCGTCTAATGGACATGGTGTTCGTTGGAAACTGCGGTTTCATAGAACCACTGAAGAAGCGTTTGCACGTCAGCCGCCAGAAAGCCGTACGAAAGTCAACACTGTAGAATGCATAAATGAACGGATTTATGGCGCTGTTGAACCACCCCAACCAGGTTAGTCCCTTCGCCAGAGTGCGGCTAACTTCATGCTCTTCTAGGAAGGGGGTTATAAGATAGTAGATGAAAAACGGCAACCAGCAGGCGATGAAGCCCCCAACGACAATGCTCAAAGTTTGTGTAGTTTTATTCTCCTTCTTAAGCGAAGTGACGCGGTTCGAAAAAGATTTAGTGTGATGGTGATGGATTCGTGTGTGCCGCGTCAATGCAGCGGCTTCCGGTTGCAGATTTGGCAATGTGGTCACATTACCAACCAAAACGTTTCCACTTATACCTGAAGTGCTGCTAGACGTGCCAATGTGATGGTGATGCCGAATGCTAAGTGTACGTGAAGGCCAATGCTGATCGCTGGCGCTCGCACTATCAACTGCAGAAACATTTAGAGTGTCGCCGACGCCACTGGTGCCGCTGGCACCACCACAACCGCTTGTAATTACTGTTACTGTGGAGGACGAAGTAGGCGTTCGTTTAAGGGACGATGGGCGCGTTAATTCATAGCAACTATTCTTGGTATTGGCTGTTGCGAGAGTTAAAAGTGAGTGACAATGGGAGGAGGACTCACCGCCACTGCCTTTTCCGTTGCCATTTATTGCCGCCGTCGCATTCGCCACACCACTCTCCCCTTCAGACAGCATCATGTCGTGTAACTCCTTGGCAAGGGTTGGATTGGATAATGTACGTGCAGCTGTATGCTTGCGCTGACCCGAACTAAGCTCCTGTTCAGAAAAGTCGTGGTCCATGTCAGCTTCAACGTCGGCGGCTGTGTAGCGCTTGAATTTCTATAAAATTAATGGAAATGCCATATTAATGCAAGTGTTTTTGGGTGAGAATACATATATATGTAACTTTGATTATATGGGTCATTTCCCTATTTTGTAGTAACCCCTTTACCTTATTTAATGGTGGTAACAACGAAAAATTAAAAACTGTATTATACGATACAAATAATACACCACCCATATATGTATGTAACTGTTTTTTTTTTTGTTATTATTGCCTGACTAGTTATCTGCTTTTGCGATCGGTATTTTCTTGATATTTCTGTGGTCGCAAGCAGTAACCGCCTAAGTCGACTTAAGAAACAGTGGAGTTATATGTGATATATATGATTCTTCAACCACTATTCCATGCGTGTGTGACATCCCCATCTCGCCGGCTAGGCTAGTAAAAAAGTTATAGGCGAAAATATTTTGGTTTCTCCGTAAAGCTAACATTACAATCCAAATGTTTAAAACGTTTTTCTCGAATTCAGCATTTTTGACATACATAGGCGGTTATTGCTTATGACCACTTACTGCATACAAAAATAAATTTCCCCGCTCATGCTATTCGATAGTCAACATGAAAAAAGTTTAAAACAATTCAAATAAGCGAAACTCTTTGTCAATGTTTTATTATATTTTTGCCTGAAAAACATTATAAGCAGGCTACGGTTATAAGTTATCGAATTTGCATAGCTCGATGCGATCGATATCGCTACCAGCGATCAATTACACAATTTTTTATGGCGGTATACATCGCTGCATCATAAACACTGCCATATGAATTTGTTTGGTTGGTCGCTAGTAGCGATTTCAATCCCATCGCGCGACGCGAATCCGCTAGGTCATGTACCCAGCGTAAGCGTGACTTTCCATTATAATCAGGGCAATCACAGAATCCATCATAAGTTCGATTTTCGTGAAATCTACGAACGTGCTATCATTGAATCCGAATAGCTACGAAAGGAAATTCGAAATTCGCAGACAGCTATCATCGAATCCATTTGAATTTGTACAATTCTCTACGAATTTGTGCTGTCGGAGCAAAATTTAAAATCGCTAATTGTTAAAAATAACGCAAGAAAGCTGCATTATTGTTAATAATAAATATTTATTATTTTCCAAATTTGTTACAGTTTGATATAATTCCGTATATTTGGGCAAATGCAGGCTAGTGATGCGCACGTACAAAAGTACATCGATGTTTTTCTCAATGCAATGCATCGTGATGTCACATCGATGTTTTGCGATGCATCGCATTACTTGTAATTAAAAAAAAAACTTAATTAAATTAAAGCAAATATAATTTTTAATAAGGTTCAGTGTACTAATTTTAATTGTATTTTTTAACCCTCATACGACCTTAAAATGAACACCAGTTAACTTTCTTCGATGTAGTTTTCTACGTCACTTGTTATATGAATAGATTTAAAAATAACTTAACCTTTGGTTTGGAATCTTCATAACTGATATTTTTTATTTGGGTTGAACAGAAAAATGCCATTTTAGAGCTCCACAAATAACCTGACGCTCCTGAGAATCCACTGCCCCGGTCTGCTCAAATGCTTTCAAACAGCTCTTAAACCCTGAGTGTGCAATTTTCTAAGATTGACCTTGAAAATAATGTCTTGAAAACGTCCGTCCGTCGTCACCGGCCCACCATGCATAATTATTACGACGCTGCTACACGCGTTGATCTTAGCCGAGACACGGTTCAGCACGCTAACACAAGGTATTTGACACTTTGACCTCGATTTTCTCAAAACCTGTACGTGTTGGATCCTTTGTACTTACGGATTCCTAATCAGCACAAAAAAGTCTATCAAAACATTAACATTTGTCGCACCAACATTTTTTTTCATTTTTGTTGGCCTGTGTAATCATTATACTTAGTGATTCCATAAACAAAGGCCAAGATCCTGAAGGACAATTGAGAAAGGCAATGCAGTTGCAGAAAAAGAGGCATTTAAAAAAAAAGTGTCAAAATAATTATCACTTTCTCACTAAATTTATTTAAAAATGCAAGCCACCAGAGCTACCTTTTTTTTTAAGAAAAGACAAATTAATTTTTTTTATGCAATCCCGCACAGCTTTTTTTAATACAGTCAGTCAATAAAGTTTAGGTACAACGAATTTTTTAAATATTTTAGTTTTCGGTAATTTTTTAAAAAATATGGTCAATTCTACAACAAAATCCCAAAAAAAAAATTTTTAATAAATGCGTTTAAACATTTGTGATTCTATTGTCCTTCCTACAATAACTACATATAAAAAATGGATGCAGATCGAACTGGATCTCATCTGTCGAATTTTGAACTGGTTCGGAACTATAGAAAAAGGGATGCAAAACGAACTATATCTTATCTGTCGAATTTAGAACTGGTTCGGAACTAGAGCCAAAGGGATGCAACGGGGGACAATTGACACTTCCTAGGACATCGCAATGTTAAATTCGCCAGTCGCTAGCATGCAAAAGAGAATTAACGCGTACTAGTCATGGTTCCAAACGCACTAGAACCGAACCGGTACCACACTAGTTCGTTTCCCTAGAGTGCCGCACCAAGCATAGAATTCCAATTATTTTGGCGTTTTGGTTTCCCAAAAGCACATCAATGCTCAAACAGTAATGCCAGACCAAGTACAGTATATTTTGCTTTGCTGCCTTTGTGCTTAAGTGCACATTTAAGATACCTACCCCAAAATGCGCATCAGCGGCATTATTTTTAACATTTATAAGGAAACTGCTCCGATATTTGCATTCAACATACCTGCACATTAGCGATACCTGCCTTAAAAATTTGCAACTACAGTATATTATGCTTAGCAGCCCATCCATCTTTGCACGAAAAATTTGTGCGCTTAACCGAAAAAAGCACTTAAGCGAATTTTCTTTACTACTTCAATGAGGAAGGTATCCGAATCGCTATGAAATCAAATAGTGGAGGAGCACTTACCACGTAGAAATTATACATAAAATTATAGCCTTTTTCGTTGTTCTGTGAGATGAGCAAAATAGATAAAAGTTTACAAAATTGGGGTAAGTGTAGGGCCAGTGCAGGTAAACATAATACTTTCTTTGATAATAGTTGCGCAATTTTTAAGGCAGGTATCACCAATGCGCAGATATATTGAATGCATATATCGGAGCAGTTTCCTTTTAAATGTTAAAAATAATGCCCAGATGCGCATTTTGGGGTAGGTATCTTAAATGTGCACTTAAGCAAATAAGGCAGCACAGCAAAATGTACTGTATTATCAATTATCAAAGAAAGTATTACGTTTACCTGCACTGACTCTACCCTTATGGTCTGATTATGCATACTTCGCATAACTTCGCACAACTTCGCATAAACTTCAAACTGTAATTTCGTATGTACTTTGTATGTATTTTGTATGTTTTCCATTACCCAGAAATTAGCAGAACTTTTAAAAACTTAGCGATCTGTTGAGTTTAGATTTTGCTTCACAGTTTCTTAAGTTACACTTTTAGTGCACTGGTACAAATGGTTGTGCGAAGTTATGCGAAGTATGCATAATCAGACCCTTACCCTAATTTTACAAGCTATTATTTATTTTGCTCATCTCGCAGAACAACGAAAACGGCAATTATTTTATGTAGTTATATAGATAATTAGATACCATTCGGAAAAAATTTCTCTTGCAGTAATTTCTAAGTGGTAAGTGCTCCTCCATTATTTGGTTTCATAGGGATTCGGATACCTTCCTCATTGAAGTAGTAAAGAAAATTCGCTTAAGTGCTTTTTTTCGGTTAAGCGCACACGTTTTTCGTGCAAAGAAGGATGGGCAGCTAAGCAAAATATACTGTATAGAGTAAATGCACTATGTATATTTTTCTTTTAAAGCAAAAGTTCTAATTGGCGAGAGGATTGATTTTTGGTTCTTACATAGAACACTGATAAGATTCAGATGTAGACGAATATATTTGTGTTTGTATGAAATAGTAGCTTATGTCGGGAGGCTGGCTTTAGTAAATGACCATTTCCTATATTCTTTAAACCACAAGGAATTTTTTTATGAGACTTTATACGAATATTGACTTGCTAGCATCGCAACTGCCTCTTTTACGTTTATTTTCCAAGAGTTCTTCAACGACTCGGCGCCAGTGAGTCTTTCGCAATCGTATGCTGCGAATGGTTCATTATACTAAAGCCAGTCTTCCGACATAAGCTACTATTCTATACGAACACAGATATGTATACTTCCTAATAGGCTTGTAAAATGCCCAATCAGCGTTGCCACAGACAAATTTTTTTGCCTACCTAAATTTCCTACCATAACCAACCAAAACCTACCAAACATTTTTTTGAGTTTTAAAATTTGTTTTCAATATCAAATTTTTTAAAAACATAGTTAACATAAACTAGTAAAACTAAAACACAACTAGAATAATAATAAAGTAATGTAAAAAAAATATTTTTTTAAAAATAAGCTTTTATTTAACATGTTTAACCAAAGGAATAAAATAAGGTAGTGAAACAAACGATTTTTTAGCAAGAAAATTTTGTCAAAACTACACTAAAATGAATAAAATAAAATAAGTTAAGGTCTCGTTAAAGTTACTAAAAGCCATTTAGTGAAAGGAGTTATTCAAACTCTAATGAAAATTACTAACAATTTGTACTAATTTACTTCGTTTTTAATCGCGCGAATAGCAAGCCGGCATTTAAATATCTGCATACATACATATAAATACATACATACCTAACCAATTATGCATGTACGCTGAATTCGCCGACAAGCTTTTTTAAAAACGAAGTAAATTAGTACAAATTGTTAGTAATTTTCATTAGAGTTTGAATAACTCCTTTCACTAAATGGCTTTTAGTAACTTTAACGAGACCTTAACTTATTTTATTTTATTCATTTTAGTGCAGTTTTGACAAACTTTTCTTGCTAAAAAATCTTTTGTTTCACTACTTTATTTTATTCCTTTGATTAAACATGTTAAATAAAAGCTTATTTTTAAAAAATATTTTTTTTACATTACTTTATTTTTTAATTTTTAATCCAATTATAAAAGCGTTGTATATTAAATAGTTTTATTTTATTTTATGTACAAAATTTTGCAATAGATATTAAAATAATTCAACTTGCAATGAAAGAGAACAGAAGACTATGCAAGCAAAATGTTGTTTGCTTACGTTTTGTATAAACATACATATGTACATACATACATATAGCAGCAGTTAATTTCATTTAAAGAAATGGCGTGTCGTCCACTTCCGCTGTAGCATGGCATATATTTAGGCGCAATATTAAAGTTCTTCTGGCGGGGAAACTTCTCGAGTCTTCTAATTGTATCTCCTTTATATGATGCCTACAACGAGGTTCATATCTAGACTAGGTTGATATCTAGAATTTGCCATAAATTGCTTTGCTCTGGTTTTACGTTCTTTGGCAAATTACGCTCTGTTAGCCATAAATTTTTACTAAATTTTGACCGACTTTGAATCAAGACCCCTGGACCATATAGGGAATTCATTTATATTTTAAATTGCATTGTCATCGTGATTGGAACAATGCTGAAAGTCTCTAACTTGTCGGGAAGTTAGTTTAAAATCGATTGGAAATGTCCACGATTTGCGCGGGATGACCAAGTTAAATAAAAGCTTATAAAAACAAATTAACTGCGTATAACGATTAATTTTACTGTACAGACTTATCCATATGTACATATGTCTCTTTACACATACATACATATCGTCACTAAATACGAATAAAGACGCGAGCTCAAAAGTTGATAGCGAAAAAAGAGGCATAAAAAAATTTCGGCGAAGAAAGACTCTTAACATAGGTGACGGCAAATAAAGCCGCGATAACCTCTTTGACAGCGAAGAAAGACCCATAAACTTATGTCCGCGGTCAACTATATTTTCGAGTGCAACAGTATCCCCCAGAACTCCCCAAAGAGTTTTTCCGAGCTCTTTATTCGTGTCAAGTACGATATTATTAGTATTACGTCGAAGATACCCGCTCTGCGACCTAAGAAGATATATTGTGCTAAAACAAAATTGTATTCACTCCAACCTTAGGCTATTTAAAAAGCTCAGCACTTTGGATGAGGCCATGTTCCAAATTTTAGATGGAGAAGGCAATCGTTCTCCAAGGTGTATCAATCTACGATTCATGCTTGGTGGACAGGCACATAGAATATACTCTGGGGTTTCTTTCACCAGCCGACAAACCCCACAGCCCGTCTCTACAGAAAGACCCATTTAATTAAAACCGTACGTTAACTTGCAGTGTGCTGTCAGGTTGCCAGCAAGAGTTCTAAGTTCAAGGTGTCTTTTGGAGTTCCTGCTGGAAAGAGTTATGCATATCTTTGATTGTCTTATTCCCTATGACTTCCGCCAGTAGGCAGCAATTTGAGATTATTCTCAGCTAAGTAGGTCTGCAGTGTATCCTTTAGATGTACCACAGAAAGGCTAGGGATCATGCAAACGCATTTGGGCTTCACGCTTTGCGATAAAGTCAGCCCTTTCGTTGCCTTCAAACCCTTCATGGGGACGCTATTGTTGGCTCACAGGTGGTTCAAGACTTTACAAGCCTTGATGCAGTTTTAAAGGACTCTAAGGCCTTTAACGCTGCCTGGGTGTCGCTATAATTTATGTACGCTATAAATTATGTCGCTATCTAAAGGTGAAAAGGTGCCAAGTCCATTTTTTTTCAAAGTTTAGTTTTTGATGCAGAATGACAGGTAATACGAAACTACATCGATTTTTCGTCTCTCCTGAAAAAATTTAAAAAATGGACTTGGCACCTTTTCATCCTTAGGTCAGGATATATGGATGTCCGTATTGCATATTGGCAATAATAAGGTATACGTTTGCACTTAGGAATCAGGTATATTTACATGTTTGCGGCCGCCATTATACGAACGCACCGGTGAAATATTTGTGTAAAAAAGGTTGCTAAAATATTTTGAGATACGTACATACTTTCTATTTTTCGCAAATAACTATTACTCATTGTCTCGAAACCTACCAAAATCCAATCAAGCCTACCAACCTACCAAATGGAAAAAAACCAGTTCCAGTTTTGGTAGGAAAAGCCCATGTTTGGCAACACTGTGCCCAATACACAAATCCCTCGCATGAGTTATTATCGGTAAAAAATTGGGAACGCTCAAATCTGAACCAAATTTCTAGTTCAGTACTAGTTATTTTTCGCCAAAAACGACCTAGTCCGATAGTAACTAGTCCCGCACCAGTCCAAAAGCAGTGAAATGTGGTACTTTCACTAAACTATTTTATTTCAAATTCTAAACGCAGGGCAGGTAATCATTATGAGAAAAATAATTTAAATCAGCATTTAATCATTATTTTATGAATTATTATTGAGTTTTACTTTTTCGCTCAAACGGAAATAATTATTATTTGATTTTTATTTTTGGGATTACAAATAATGATTATTTTATGATTTTTATTTTTTCGCGCAGAGATTATCATTAATTTTGAGTTTTATTTTTCCACTTAAAAATAATGATAATTTATAAAATTGAAAAGACCATACAGACGCAACCTACTGAAATTTTGACCTGAAAAGTTTGGATCTTATTCCTCTTATAAGGGTGCGGCTACCTCTCAAAAGGATACGTCGGTTATCACGCTGGTATAGTTTTTGAGTTGCTTAATAATCATTATACTTAGTGATTCCATAAACGAAGGCCAAGATCCTGAAGGACAATTGAGAAAGGCAATGCAGTTGCAGAAAAAGAGGCATTTAAAAAAAAGTGTCAAAATAATTACCACTTTCTCACAAACTTTATTTAAAAATGCAAGCCACTAGAGCTACCTTTTTTTTAAAGAAAAGCAAATTAATTTTTCTTTTATGCAATCCAGCGCAGCTACCTTACTACAGTCAGTCAATAAAGTTTAGGTACAACGAATTATTTACAATACGGGCAACTATTTTTTATATATTTTAGTTTTCGGTAATTTTTTATAAAAATATGGTCAATTCTACAACAAAATCCCCAAAAATCAGAGTTCCAAGCCTTGTGCAAAATTTAATAAAATTCTCCAAAAATTTCATTAAAATAATTCACTTTCTATTTACGCTCTCTACAAAAAGTTGAGTTTACAGTTTTATAGCCCATTCAATTTTAGTATAATGAAGTGCAAGTCGGAGGAAGCTAGGACTTACCAAACAACAAAAAAAAATTGCTAAATATCAATGGTAAGTCCTAGCTACCTCAAACGTGCAATTTGTTATACTAAAATTGAATGGGCTAAAAAACTGCGTACTTAACTTTTTTCTAAAAAGTTTGAATTGCAATATGTGGATGGAAATTTGCGGAGTTTTCTTTAATTTTACATAAGGTTTGGAACTCTGATTTTTGGGGTTTTTCGTGTAGAACTACTTTTATAAAAAATTATGGAAAAACAAAATATTTAAAAAATAGTTGCCGGCATTGTAAAAACTTCGCTGTACCTAAACTTAATTGACTGACTGTATATCTTATTTAAGTACGACAAAAACTTTCGAAGTACTATATATACATATAAGCTTAAAAAGAACTGCATTTACTTAAAAATCAATATGCTTAAATTTAGACAAGTAAGACAAAGTGAACTAATATTTTTACTTTTAAGCAGAACGCACTTTTGTTTTTTACTTACTACTTAAGTTTAATACTACTACTACTACTAATCTATATTAATAAAAATGTTGTGTTCGTATGTCACGGTCGCCAAAACCCGAGAACGGCTGAACCGATTTGAATAATTTTCTTTTTGTAGGGATCGGTATAATACAGCACCAATGATATCGTAAAAAATTGGAGAGTTGCCACCTATTTGAAAATTTCTAAACCCAACTATATTGATAAATGAAATAAGTTATTACAATATGGGTATCAAATTAAAGAGGTTTAACAAAGATAACTGTTGGAGATCTTTTTGACGAGGGTTGCCACCTATTTGAAAATTTTAACTCGGTCAAATTGAAAAAATTAATGGAATATTGCCATGTGGGTGTCAAACTAAAGAGTTTTAAGAAGGCTTACAGCTGCAAATATGTTTGGAGAGGTTTGCCACCTGTTTGAAAATTTAACTAAAGTACATCGATAAAATAAATGATATATTACAATATGGGTATCAAATTAAAGCGGTTTAAGAAAGATAACTGCTGGAAGTATTTTTGACGAGGGTTACCATCTATTTGAAAATTTTAACTCAGTCTAATTGATAAAATAAATAACATATTGCCAGGTGGGTGTTAAACTAAAGAGTTTTAAGAAGGCTTACGGCCGAAAATATGTTTGAAGAGGGTTGCTACCTGATTGAAAATTTAACTAAAGTACATCGATAAAATAAATGAAATATTGTAATATGGGTATCAAATTAAAGAGGTTTAAGAAAGATAACTGCTGGAAATATTTTTGAGAAGGGCTGCCACCAATTTTGAATATTTAACTCAGTTAAATTGTTAAAGTAAATGAAATATTGCTATGTGGGTATCAAGCTAAAAAGTTTTAAGAAGGCTTACAGTCGAAAATATTTTAAACGAGGGTTGCCACCTGTTAAAAAATTTAGCGCAATTTAATTGATAAACTAAATTATATATTACAATATAGATATTAAATTTAAGAGCTTTAATAAAGGTAACTGCTGGAAATGTTTTTGAGGAGGGTTGCCGCCTATTTTAAAATTTTTAACTCAGTTAAATTGATAAAGTAACTGAAATATTGCAATGTGGGTATCAAACTAAAGAGTTTTAAGAAGGCTTACAGCCGAAAATATGTTTGAAGAGGGTTGTCTCCTGATTGAAAATTTAACTAAAGTACATCGACAAAATAGATGAAATATTGCAATATAGGTATCAAATTAAAGGAGTTTAAGAAAGATAACTGCTGGAAATATTTTTGACGAGGGTTGCCTCCTGTTTGAAAATTTAAACTCAGTGAAATGGATAAAATAATTTAAATATTGCCATGTGGGTGTCAAACTAAAGAGTTTTAAGAAGGCTTACAGCTGCAAATATGTTTGGAGAGGTTTGCCACCTGTTTGAAAATTTAACTAAAGTACATCGATAAAATAAATGATATATTACAATATGGGTATCAAATTAAAGAGGTTTAAGAGAGATAACTGCTGGAAATATTTTTGACGAGGGTTGCCTCCTGTTTGAAAGTTTTAACTCTGTGAAGTGGATAAAATAAATGAAATATTGCCATGTGGGTGTCAAACTAAAGAGTTTTAAGAAGGCTTACAGCCGAAAATATGTTTGGATAGGGTTGCCACCTGATTGAAAATTTAACTAAAGTACATCGATAAAATAAATGAAATATTGCCTCCTATTGAAAATTTTAACTTAGTCAAGTTGATAAAATAAATGAAATATTGCAATGTGGGTATTAAACTTTAGATTTTTAGGAAGGCTTACAGCCGAAAATAAGTTCGAAGAGGGTTGCCACCTGTTTGAAAATTTAACTCAATACAAATGATAACATAAACGGCTTATTACAATAATCGTATCAAATTAAAGAGGTTAAAAAACAGACTGTAGGAAATATTTGAAAGTTTTGGCTCAGTGAAATTGATAAAATAATTGAAAAATTGCAATGTGAGTAATAAACTTTAGATTTTTAAGAAGGCTTGCAGTCCAAAATATGTAGGAAGAGGGTTGCCCCCCGTTTGAAAAATTAACTCAATTTAATTAACAAAATAAATGACTTATTACAATAAAGGTATCAAATTAAATAGGTTTAAAAAACATGACTGTTGGAAATCTTTATAGGAGGGTTGCCACCTATTTGAAAATTTGAGCTCCGTTAAATTGATTAAATAAATGAAATATTGCAATATGGGTATCAAACTAAAGAGTTTTAAGAAGACAGTCGAAAATATGTTTGAAAATATAAATTAAATTGACAAAATAAATGAAATGTTACAATATGGGTATCAAACGAAAGGTATTTGAGGAATCTTGATTTGAAAATACTCTCAATAGAATTATGCAGTAAAGTTAAACAGAAAATATTTGAATTAAATTAAATATTACATAACTGGTTCGAAACGGAAAACGTTTGGGAAAGCTTTACTAGAGACATTTTTTCTTAATGTTTTTACTTATCCAAATCCGGACAGTTTAAATGAAGGGAGAGCTTACAACATCTTACCAAACGAAGTGATCATATTATCAACGAAGAGTTGGTATAAAAATTACGCACAGAAAAAAATTAATAAAGAACTACTGATACAAATGAAAAAATTATAAAAAGCGTAACGAAAGACTTATATATCCCATGAAATGAAATAAGGAAAACTTAAAATTGTTACTACTATTCCCTTACATCAACAGTTAAATTTTAGTCATGAACAATTTCGTTCGGTCGCCATAGCCTACTTAGTATATTGCCGATAAAGCAATTTTGAATAACATCAGATAATATTATTATGATTATGATTACTATTACTACTGTGAACTCCTGTTATATGCCCAAACAAACATTCCCGAATTAAAGCGAATTCAGAAGGGCATTTACGATCGCATGATGCAAGTGTTAAGATAATAAGAGCTGCAGAACTGAACCACTCAGGAACAATTTTTTACAAGGGCGTGTAATTTCTGGCGTATGCCAATGACATCGATATCATCGGTAACAAAAACTTCGAAGTCTGTCCTGCCTTTTCTAAGTTGGATAAAGAAGCAAAGCGATTGGGTTTAGTGATCAACGAAGACAGGACGAAGTATCTCCTGTCATCAAACAAAGAGTCAGAGCATTCCCGCCTTGACACCCACATCACTGTTGCCAGTTGTAATATCGAGGAAGTAGAGAATACCGTTTACTTGGGAACCAGCACTAACACCGATAATAATGTCAGCATGGGAGAAAGATTTTGCGGAAGATGTACAGGCCTTGAGCGTTGGCGACGGGAGTGCCGCAGACGATGGAACGATGAGTTGTATGAGCTTTACAACGAAATGGACACAGTGGAGCGAATGAAAATACGGCAGCTCCGCTGGCTTGGCCATGTCGTTCGAATGGGAAGCGGTGTTCCAGTTCTGAAAGTATTAAACTCGCAATCCGCTGGTGTTAAAAGAGGAAGAGGGAGAGACCAAATGGAGAAGGACTTGGCTTCACCTGGAATTTCCCATTGTCGTCAGTTGGCACAGAGAGAAACGACTGGCGTTCTTTGTCGATCTCGGCCAAAACTGCTTAGGCGTTTACAACGCCAAATAAGAGGAAGAATATGCAAATGATAATTGACGGAGTTGGAAGACCTTCTTCTTGATGCGCCTGAAGGAACTAGGAAAACATCCCTTATCAGATTGATTATGGCAATGGTTCGTGCAAACAATTACATAACCTTAGCTGCCTGGAGTTGCTGCCAGGTAGAAACATTGCTAATTCAGCTCTTAAGCAGCCATTGAACATATAAATCATCGAAACTCCTACTTGCAATATTTCCGGAGTATCCGGTATGGAAAAAGTAGTACAAAAATTTACTAACACGATGGTACATAAAAACTTGCTTGAGGTTCTTGGTCGATTGTCGTGGGATTTGCATGGAAACGTTCAACCATTCGGGAATGTATTGATATTGCTCTCAGGAGATTTTACGCAAACGTTATCTGTAATTTCTTGATTAACGTTAGATAAATGCTTGCCTGAAATAGTCAACATTGCGACAAGACGAACATGCCATACATACACTGCAGCCGAAGTATTCTCGCGACAATTACTGGACATTGGGAACGGAAAGCATCCAGCCAACGAGAGATTGAGACGAATTTTATTGCCTGATAATTTTTGTAACTTAGGAACATCGAAAGGAGAACTGATCGAAAAAATGTTTCTTAATTAAGAAAATTAATTATAGGCTCATTGAACGAGCTATTCTTGCTGCGAAGAATAAGGATGTCTATCAACTAAATAAAAGCGGTATTGACAACAGTAGTTGTTGGGCTGGTCTGCTCTTTTACCAGGCCACTTGCTCACTTTGGTGAATACCACTAATTATATTCAATCCAGCATTCAAAGTGAGGAAATAACTGTTTAGCTGAGAGAGAGAGGGAGACCAGGTTTAGAGTTGGGGTTGAGTTAGAGTAGTTGAGGAGGTAGGGATTACCTTTGCGAGTGTTTATGTATATGGGTTATAGGTGCACATCAAGTCAGCCACGCACTTCATATGCCTAATATTCGAGAGAGAAAGAGAGAGAGAGAGAGAGAGAGATATGCTGATGAACGGGTAGCGCAAGATGTGACCCTTTCATCGTATATTTATTGAGGGACTCCATTGGAGGAGTCATGCTCATGCCGTAGGCTGCTGTGCAATGAGCTGGGATTTATCCAGGGATGTATTCGTGCAGAGCCCCAGTGTGGTTTGTAAGCAGTAGCTTAATACCATGCCAAAAATTACTCCGGGAGTGGAGTGTGGATGATGTTTAAAGCACCGAGTGATAGCCAAGCTGGGTTAGCGTTGACCATAGCTGAAAATGCCAGCGACTTATCACTTCACTAAGTTCAGCTAAGAGATATTGGAGAATTGCATAAAAAATGCATTCCCAATTAAGAACGAGCGAATTACTTTTAAACACAAGTGCGTTTGTGTGTTCGTTGCACTTAATTTATGCGGGAAATGCAATATAAATGCGTCTGTGTGTTCACTGTTCTTTGTTAATGCGGGAAATGCATAAGTCGCTTAAACAATAACATATACGTCGATAAACACCGTTGTGGAAAAGGACGAATCAGTTAATTATCCAACGGAATTTTTGAACTCGATTGATCTTCCAGGGATGACCCACATACTTAATTCAAAACAGGTGGAAAATTATCACGTTGCGGAATATTAATCAGTGCAACGGTACGCGACTCGCAGTTAAGAAATTGATGAAGAACGTAGTATAAGTAAACATTTTTACGTGGCCTTTCAAAGGTGAAGAATTACCATGATTCCGACCGATACACCATTTCGATTGTCGGCAAACCAGATATCCTTGATATCAATGCAGAGAATGGAAAAACGACAAATATTGTGTGCACACAAGTACATATTACAAAATCAAACTCATATGAAACGTATGCTTTGTTTCGTTAATAATTTATTAACAGAAATATGCCACAGCAAAGCGTGGCAGGGTATAGCTAGTGTGGTTTATAAATTTTTAATAAATGCGTTTAAACATTTGTGATGGTATTGCCCTTCCTTCAACCGATCGTATTTAATATAAAAGGGAAATGTTTCGACAAGTCTGATTAAAAATATATATTTAAGGTGACAAATTTATAACAGGTTGGGAACTACATATAAAAAATGGATGCAGATCGAACTAGATCTCATCTGTCAAATTAGGAACTGGTTCGGAACTATAGAAAAAGGGATGCAAAGCGAACTAGATCTTATCTGTCGAATTTAGAACTGGTTCGGAACTAGAGCCAAAGGGATGCAACGGGGGACAATTGACACTTCCTAGGACATCGCAATGTTAAATTCGCCAGTCGCTAGCATGCAAAAGAGAATTAACGCGTACTATTCATGGTTCCAAACGCACTAGAACCGAACCAGTTCCGCACTAGTTCGTTTCCCTACAGGGATTAGATCCTTGGCAACATCCGAAAGCGTACATGATATTTCTCTAATAGCACCGTTTTATTTCATACCAAGGAATATAAATGCACAATTTTCCGCTATATAGCTGTGACACTACGTGTTAAAACGGGGTCAATAGAAAGATACGCTTTCATTGGCGAAGGGTCAGCGTGCACTTTTATAGAAGACAGGTTGTCAGCTGAACGACAGAAGAACTCTGCCTTCAGTGGATAGGTGAGGTTACACAAAACGAGGCGAATTCAAAATCTTTTTTGCTGCATATTTCTGCTCGAAGTTTAGGTTCAAAGAAATTCTTACTAGAGAAGTACGCACTGTAAGCAATATGAATTTGCTCATTCAGATCCTTGAGAGCGCTGCCACACACACATTTTACGGTAGAATCAATCGCCTTTAAAGACGTCTCCTATTTAATTTCTAAGGAAGATTTGCGTTCGCAGCGTATAATGAACTCAACTGCAAATTATTTTCCAAGCGAAAAGCGATGGGAAATCGGTCTTGTCTGGAAGTATCACCACATCCAACTGCCGAAGTCCTTACCTATGGCTAAGCAGCGTCTTCAGTGCCTTGAGAAAAGGATAACATGGGATCATAGCTTAAGCAAGATATGATTGAAATCATTTCTAGTAGACACCATTTAGCAGTACGAAGAGTAGGGTTAGGTGAGAACACTACATAAAGATGAAGTGCTGGCTGGTCCCAAGTCCTGGTATATACCTGCATTACCAACCCCAACAAAAACAAAACTAGGCTGGTGTGGGATGCTACGGCTAACGTTGCTTTAAATTTTGTATTTTTAAAAGGACCAGGACTACTGAAATCAAATCCTTAACCGCTTTCGTGAAAACTCAATAGCTTTGTGAGCTGACATCCATGAAATGTTTCACCAAATACGTGTCAGACAGGAGGATAAAACTGCTCAAAAGTTTTTATGCCGCGCTAGCGAATTATGTCAAGGATAAAAATGCTGCTCGTTTCGAAGTTCGTCATCCATATGCCGTTAAAACCATCTATGATAATACTTTCGCAGATGACTGGCTACAAAGCATGTAAACTGAAGACGAGATGAGCAAATTAGGTACAACAGTTCGTCACCTTAACGCCAAAGGAGGGTTAGTAATACGAAATTTGAAATCAAACTCAACGAAAGTTTGGTGGCATTGATAAGACAGTCAGTGCAGAATGACAAGTATATCAAAGAACGAAATCTTAACCATGGAAAGGTACTAGATACGTGGTGGTCACCGATGGTGGACGTGTTGACGTTTTTTGAACATTTCCCGAAACAAGTTTATAAGGAAAGGAAAATCCTAACAAAGAGCCAAATATTAAACGTTTATAATGATAGAAATTCATGGCGAACGAGAACAGCTATACACCTTTGCGACGCCAGCGTAGATGCTTACCGTCGTGTACCTCCGCGCAGGGAAAAATGCTGATGTTGATTGTTGCTTAGTTGCGTTCGAAACCCGAGATGCGCCACTTAAGCCAGTATCGATCCAGTGCGATACTAGGTTGGCCACTGTCGAAGTTTATTGCTACGGAATTGTCAATTTGTTTAGAAAAGCGAC
Source organism: Rhagoletis pomonella (assembly GCF_013731165.1). NCBI lineage: Eukaryota > Metazoa > Arthropoda > Insecta > Diptera > Tephritidae > Rhagoletis > Rhagoletis pomonella. Next base: position 63,711,833 of record NW_023458555.1, on the reverse strand, counting down.
TATTTTGGACCGGTTCCAAAAATGTCCTATATTGGATAAAATCAGGCGCTAGAACATTTCATCAGTTTGTGGCGGTGATAATGTCGCCGACGAAGGCACCAAAAGGTCACAGAAGCTAGAATTTATTGGACCAGCGCTTTGGTATGTTGGACATGCGGTTTTGTCTCAGCCGGAAGTGAATTGGCCACAAGCCAATATGGACCACGATCAAGAGCACGATTACGAACTAGTTTGCCATGTCGCACGGCCGAAAAATCGTCATTGTCTGTTATAAGCGGGAATCCTCAACGGTTTAGCAAATGGGAACAACTGAGGAATGCACAAAGCTATGTATGTGCTGAAGTTTCTTCACAGGGTGACAAAACAGGCAAGCGTACTAAAAACAAACACACTTGTCAATAGGGTACCGTGACTTGTGCGGAATGTGTAATTATTCGCATTTGTCAAGAAGAGGCATTTGGCGATGAATTGCTTCTTCTCAGAGAAGGGAAATCTGTTTCTAAAAACAGTGGACTTTACAAGCCATATTTGGATGTATAAGGCATTTTGAGAGTTAGAGGTGAGATAGATTCAATGAAATACATAACGTGGGGCACTCAAAGAACAATTGCCACGTCTCCATCGTGTTACGTATCTTATTACCGACTTTTGCCATCGAAAGTTCCGACACCATCACTACGAAATTATAATAAATGAAATGAGGTAGTGGTACTAAGTGCAGGGTTTGAGAGCCATAGTGAAAAACTATCAACTTTGTCGAAATCTTAAAGCGCATCCAAGCGCCCCGGGAATGGAAATCATTCCAGCGGAGACACTTGCAGCATACGAGAGACCTTTTTCTTCGAGCTGATTCAAACTGTAGTTGGCAGGCGTGTATTTAATGTGTTTGATTATTAGAGCAGTCCATATCGCGATAGCACATTCATTCAGTGTTGCCGTTTTAGCCCTTTGGTGGCTAAATTTAACTACCACATACTTTTTTGGCCACATAAATTTAAAATTGCCCCTAGCCCTTTTTTTAGCCCTTTGGAGAATTTATTCATACTTGTCATGAAGAAGTTGTTTATTGTATGTTCCTTACGTTTTTATACATACATACTGTAAAAGTGTTAGGGCTGTTAACTTATCTACTAACGATTTAACTATAGTTTAAAATAGATAAGTTTACGGCCCTTAATATGCTTAATTTGTTAAATAGCCCATCAAGTCGATTGACCGTGTATGTTCTTGTGGTGTGATTGTACCAGCTGCTGGTGCGACTTCAAAAACTATTTGAAAATTGTATGATTGTACCAGCATGCTGGTGTCGTGAGTGGTGAAATTAGCTCAGTTTTCTAAGTAAAAAGTATTTTGGCGTAAATTTCTTGCACTATATGAGTAAAATCCGTGTTTGTGGAATATTAACTTAACGATATTGCAGTTGTGATTTAAAAAAAAAAAAACAATGTTTAACAAAATGCTAGAAAAATTTTGAAATTTCGGCTCTAATCATTTCTATCTTTTCTCGACCTCATTTGCAAAGAAATAAATATTGTACCAGCATCCTGGTAAGTTATATGCTTCGAGCCTGATGGTATAATCGCTTGATGGAGCCAGCAAGCTGGTGTCGTATATTTTCCCTATTATACAAAAGAGTTTTTGGTTGGATAAAATATTAGCTTTTTTTCCCCGAGTTCAATGTTTTTATATACCATGACTTTTTCAAAATGTTTCCGTGTATACTTATATATGTATATATAAGTAAAAAAATTTAGCTACCATTTTTAGCCACAACAAATTTTTGTAGCTCTTCTTTAGCCCTTTTTTAAAGGAATTTGGCTACCAGTAAAAATTATTCGCGGCAAAACTGCATTCATTGTCAACAGATTCGTTTCTGCTCGTGTTAAAGCAGTCTGACGGCCAATTACGAAGCCGCAGCGGAACTGTTCAATCGACTGCACACAGAGATGCACAAGGTTTACCGAGAGGGATATGTTGCGCCACCTTTAAAAATATTGCGCCCCATTTTATCCGCGACGCCTTAAGAGATGGCATCCCTGGAGCGCAGGCGAATTTCTTCTTCTTCTTATTTGGCGCTGTAACCGCCTTAGCGATTTTGGCCGAGTCCAAAACAGCACGCCAGTCATTTCTCTTCTGTGCTAACTGACGCCAATTGAAAATGCCAAGTGAAGCCAAGTCCTTCTCCACCTGGTCTTTCCAACGCAGAGGAGGCCTTCCTCTTCCTCTGTTACCAGCATCGCGGCCCGCGTTGAATATTTTCAGAGCAGGAGCGTTTCTGTCCATCCGAACGACATGGCCAAGCCAGCGGAGCCGCTGAATTTTAATTCGCTGCACTATGTCTATATCGTTGTAAAGCTCATACAGCTCATCGTTAAATCGTCTGCGATATTCGCCATCACCAACGTGTAAAGGTCCGGAAATCTTTCGCAGAATCTTTCTCTCGAAAACTCCAAGAGCCGCCTCATCAGATGCTTTCATTGTCCATGCTTCCGCGCCATACACCAGCACAGGCATGATGAGTGACTTATAGAGTGTGATCTTTGTACGACGAGAGAGGACTTTACTTCTCAATTGCCTACTCAGCCCAAAGTAGCACTTGTTGGCAAGAGTGATTCTCCGTTGGATTTCAAGGCTGACATTATTATTGGTGTTAATGCTGGTTCCCAAATAAACGAAGTCGTCTACTTTTTCAAACTTGTAACTGTCAACAGTGACGTGGGTGCCACGACGCGTATGCTCTGACTGTTTGTGTGCTGACAGGAGATACTTCGTTTTGTCCTCGTTCACCACTAGACCCATTCGCTTTGCTTCTCTATCCAATCCCGAGAAGGCAGAACAGACGTAGCCCTTGTTTTTACCGATAATATCGATGTCGTCGGCATACGCCAGCAATTGTACGCTCTTATAAAGTATTGTGCCTGAGCGGTTCAGTTCTGCGGCTCTTATTATCTTCTCCAACATAAGATTAAAGAAATCACACGAAAGGGAGTCCCCTTGTCTGAAACCTCGTTTGGTATCAAACGGCTCGGAGAGGTCCTTCCCTATTCTGATGGAGCTGGTGGTATTGCTCAACGTACACAGCCGTATTAGTTTCGCGGGGATACCAAATTCAGACATCGCGGCATAAAGGCAACTTCTCTTCGTGCTGTCGAAAGCGGCTTTGAAATCGACAAATAGATGGTGTGTGTCGATCCTATTCTCGCGGGTCTTTTCCAAGATTTGGCGTATTGTGAATACCTGATCTATGGTGGATTTTCCGGGCCTAAAGCCACACTGATAAGGTCCAATCAGCTCGTTGACGGTGGGCTTCAGTCTTTCGCACAATACGCTCGATAAGACCTTGTAACCTATGCTTAGAAGGCTAATTCCGCGGTAGTTGGCGCGTATGGCGGGGTCGCCTTTCTTGTGGATTGGGCAGAGCACACTTAAATTCCAGTCGTCGGGCATGCGTTCATCTGACCATATTCTGCATACGAGCTGATGCATGCACCTCATCAGCTCCTCGCCACCGTACTTGAATAGCTCGGCTGGCAGGCCGTCAGCTCCAGCAGCTTTGTTGTTTTTCAGCCGCGTAATCGCTATTCGTACCTCGTCATAGTCAGGCGGTGGGACAGCTACTCCATCATCATCGACTGGGGACTCGGGTTCTTCTTCCTCACTACTTTCAGCGCTGATACCATTCAGTAGGTTATAAAAGTGTTCCCTCCACAATTTAAGTATATTCTGGACATCGGTCACTAGGTCGCCATTGTTGTTCTTACAGGAGTTCGCCCCGGTCTTGAAACCTTCCGTAAGTCGCCTAACCCTCTGGTAGAATTTTCGGGCGTTCTTCCTGTCGGCCAGCATCTCAAGCTCTTCGCACTCACGTATTTCGGCCTCTCTCTTCTTATTGCGGCAAATACGTCTCGCTTCCTTCTTCAGTTCCCTATAACGGTCCCACATGGCTCGCGTTGCGCCAGATCGCAGCGTGGCCCTGTAGGCGGCATCTTTTTTCTCTGCGGCTTCTTGACATTCCTCATCGTACCAGTTGTTCTTTCGGGCTCGCTGAAATCCAACTACTTCTTCGGCGGCGGTACTTAATGATCGGGAAATGTGGTTCCACTGCTCGCGTACGTCGGATTGTTGAAGAGTGCTCTCAGAGAGCAGGTGTGTGAGTCGAGTGGCGAATAAATTGGCCGTCTGTTGTGATTGCAGCTTTTCGACGTTAAGCTTTCCTTGCATTGTTGGGCGCACATTTTTTGCTGCACATTATTGTGCTTGCCACATAAAAGCAAACCGTTGAAAATTGTTGAAATCGGACTAAAATTGAGGCCGCTTTTCATATAACGGTAAATTTCAGAAATGCTTGAAATTTCAATATTTCGAAATTTAAGGACGCTAATTTACTTAAAATGTATACACCCCGGCTTATCATGTAGCGGTAGCTTTCGGAAAGGTGGAAAACATATATTTAATACTTGCGCCGGGTATTTAATGTTCGGCTCCGCCCGAACTTAGACTTTCTTACTTGTTTTTTTTTTTTATGTATGTTACCGCATAACTTTGGACCACGTCAACCGATTTCGATAATTCTTTTTGCATCGGAAAGGTAGTGTCTCAGAGGTGGTCCCATACTAATCTGGTTAAGATCCGATCAGCGGATCATGATATATATATATATATTTTTTTTTATATGGGAGTTGAAGTCGGTTTTTTTTTTGTTAAAAATTACTTGTTATTAATCGTTCTTTTCAAGAAGAAACGTTCAGCTCTGTTCCTTTTAAATATATTTTCTTATATTAAACTTAAAATAACAAATATTGATTATGAAAGTTTTTAAATGAATGTTTAACACATTTACGGATTTTAGTGAAATTTCAACACACTGAAAGTGTGGGCTTTTTATTTCGCACCCGACGTCACAACTGTTTAAGCACAAAAAGATCCATCAAGCTAAGTGGCGGTCTCCAGATCGAAAAACGAGAAACCAAATCGATTGTGATAGACGGAAGGCACGCTTCCAGTGTTTTCGAAGTAGGTACACTGCGCGGCCCAGACATCGACTCGGGCCACTATCTTGTTGCAGAAAAGATAACCACCCGCCCAGTGATGCCAGACATTCTATGTTAAAAATCCAACGAAAATCGGAAAATCGGAAAAAATCCCTCAATTACCCACATATTAAAAATTTTTCCCACAAAATTCCCAAACAATTCAAAACATTTACATATTTCAGGGTAAAAAGCAACATTCATATAAAATGACGACAGATTGGCGCTTACACATATATTAGTGTTTGGCCGAGCTTCTCCTCCGATATGTGGCGTGCGCCTTGGGGTTGTCACACAAAGGGGAGGGACCTACAGTTTTACGCCGACTCCGAACGGCGAGTGTATTTTTATGCGACGCTGTCTTTCATAGCAGAAATGCACTCGGAGGTTTGCCGCCGAGGGGGGCGGACGCTTTTAAGAAAAAACTTTTTTTTTGTAAATTTTTTTTGCGATGTTGCTTTGATCACGGCTTAAACCCAGGCCTTGCAGAGTGGAAGCGCGCACTGCTTACCACACCCATATAATATTCTTTCGAAATTCAAAGGTCGTTAGATTACTCACTAAGGGCCTAGAAGAATTTAAAAACATCTTCTACATTCATAAATTAGCTTCAGTGTTTATTAAAACCCAAGATTTTGAAGAAACTTTTTTTCCATATTAAGGTAACTAATGCATACATACAATTGTTTTTTATTGTTGTATACTTATTGCCAATTCTTAAAACTATCACTGTTACAAATTATTTGCGCCGTGTAAGCAAATATGACTTTTAAGTGACTTCAAAATTGAAGCCCATACATGTGCTATTTAACATTTCATCAGATAACACTGTAGGTAAATTTTAAAGTTTTGAAATATCACAGCTAAACGCCCAAACACGTAAACTTAATTTTGACCTCTAGATTACGATGCCGTTTTCAGAAAAGCCGTATTACGTCAAAATTGTTACATACTTAGGAGTAAAGTTTTTGAGCTCTGAAATTGAATTTTTGGTCGTTTATAACACGAATAGAACTTTTTTCTGTGCAAAGGTTTTGAAAGCTGATCTTATTTAATCATGGAAATCGGTTTACTACAACATATAGCTCCAATGCAATTGATTGCTCAGATATGTGGTTTTGCGTTATAACTCATATTATATTTCGTAATATTTTTTAATAATACCGTGGGAGGCTAAAGCTAAACGGCAAACACATAAAAATAATTTTGGTCTCTAGATTACGATGCCGTTTTCAAAAAATCCTTATCACGTCAAAATTTTGAGAGATTTGTGAAGGAAGTTTTATAGGTCCGAAAGTGAAATTTTCGTCGTTTATGACATTGTGCTCAGGCTTTCAACTTTTTTTTCTGGGCAAAGTTTTGATAGCTGATCTTGTTTAACTGGTGCCTTTTAAATTTATACCGTATACTTGAAAATTTGCTTATGTTTTAACTTGTTTTTATAATATTCCCTCAGTTTTAAAGTTATTTTACTCAAATTTTGCACGTGACCGTTTTTAGACATTGGGCCGTATGAACAAAAACTAAGCAATTGCTTTTTCTTAAAATTTCATACCGTTTACTTCAATTTTGTTTGAATAAATAGAGTAAAATGTCTGATATTTAAGAAAAAGCAATTGCTTATTTTTTATTAATATGGCCCATTACCTTAACTAATTTTTAAAAAATCGGTTCATTATAACACAAAGCTCCCATACAGATATGTGGTTTTGCGTTATTACTTATATTTTATTTCGTAATATTTTAAATTTTATTGGGTTGTACACTTTTTGGGCCTGAACTTGGGTTCTCTTCAATCCCATTCTGCCATATTTTGGCAGTTTCTATCGTACGAATGGTTTTTTAATACCCTTTGCCCGCTGGGATCGACCAGCAAAAGTCCGCCAACATTGAACTCAATCGTTTTCCAGCAAATCGGTCCTCAAAATACATAATGGATTGGTGCAATATTTCTCCTACCTCGTCGGTTTCTGTTGAAAGCTGTTGTACGTAAAAGTAAAAGTGACTGTGTAACATATGGAATTATCGCAATCGCAACCGAAGTTGTTTAATTTATTGCAAAGCTTTTTAACTCTTTTCATCTTAAATAGTTTCCGGAGAATGAAAAAAGTTTTCGTAAATTTTTCGATGGTTTTTATCAATTAATATGACAACAATCGTACGTGTAGGGTTCCGGTTTTTGTGGTTTGACTACCATGGCTTGTCAACTAGTGCCAAATGTGACGCGGTATAGGCCGCCGCCTATTGGAAAGCATTACACAGTTACTTTAACTTTAACAGAGCTTCACAGCACCAAAAAGGTTTTAAAAATCCATTCGTACAATAGAAACTGTCAAAATATGCAAAAATATGGCAGCATGGGATTGAAAAGAACCCAAGCTCACGTCCAAATAGTGTACACTCTGAAAAAAATTTAAAAACACTGCGAAATAAAATGAGTTATAATGCAAAACCACATTTCTGAAGAATCAGTTGTGTCGGAGCTATATTTTATAGTCAACCGATTTCGGTGATTTTCAGAAAAAGTTAAGGTAATATCAAAAGACAGTCATGTGCAAAATTTTTGTAAAATAACTTTAAAACTTAGGTATTTATTAACAAAAAAGTTCAAATTTAAGCAAATTTTCAAATACCGCTATCTCGAGGAGGAGCCATTCTGGCAAAACGGGGGACGCCATAGAATTCCAAATGACCCAGTTGAGTAAGATCGGTTATCAAAACTTTCGCCCAGAAAAAGAGTTCAAAACCTGAGCACAATGTCATAAACGACGAAAATTTCACTTTCAGGCTCTAAAACTTCCTTCACAAATCTCTCAAAATTTTGACGTGATACGGATTTTTTGAAAACGGTATCGTAATTTGGAGACCAAAATCATTTTTATGTGTTTAGCCGTTTAACTGTGATATTTTTGCCTCCTTACTGTGTAATTCGTTCCGCTTTTTACATGAAACACCAGCTACAATTGAAACGATTATTTCCTACTCAGCGGTTGAATTGGTTAACGTGAGAAAAATTTTCAAAAGTAGCCTTATACCTACTTTTTAATAAGTATATATCATTTCACTCGTAAGTGTGTCGATTATTCTTGAAGTTTGATCAATTGTGCATCGATAACTGTGTCAAAAGAAAATCCCTTTTTTATTTGAAAGGTCCCGTTTTTCCCTTTTAATAATTTTTGTTGCAAAATATCGCTCAAATAGGGAAATTACCCACAATCTGGCATCACTGCACCCGCATCTGTTCAGCAAAAAAGTACGCGCAAAAATGCAAGGAATGCTCAACGTCGAAAAGCTGCAGCCACAACAGATGGCCAATGCATTCGCTAATCGACTCTTAGACCTGCTATCGGAGATCACTGTGCAACAAACCGTCACATGCGAGCAATGGAACCACATTTACCGTACATTAAGTACAGCCACCTAAGAAGTAGTCAGCTTTCAGCGCGCCGATAACGGTTTTTGGATATCTGCGCGTAAAAATTTAGGAAATCGCCATTGGCGATTTTTTCCCTTCAAATAAATTTTTTCCAATTCTAAATATATACAAAACTTAGTTTTCCACGATAATTTTACAGAAGAGGTTAATAAACTGCGTGATAAACTTCACTTAAGAAGCATATTAAAAGACTGTCAAAAATGTTTAATCACCCTTATCAAAAAACTTTTGAAACGATTACCTAGTCAATTAAATACTTTTAAAAAAGCTTTGATTTTGTCTCCAGAAAAGTGTGTGAAAAGCCGCGGAAACTGAATATTTAAATCTTTTAACTTTCGCATGGAATAAGAATAATAAGAATTTTGGATAATTGCTTACGAAGCGAAACCCGCAACAGGCAGTAAAATGTTTGGAAATATAAGTAAATACTATTATCCTTGCCGCACTCACATGCTTTGTTGAGCGCGTTTTTTGCGTAATGAATTCAACAAAAACTAAGATTCGAAATAGGATGAGGTTGGAAATCCTTATTTTAATAGTTCGACTAAAGTGTTATATGAAGGCTAGTAGTTTCTGCTGCAAAACGTTTCCAATATCAAACAGTATGTTATCAAGGTTGAATAGCTCAATATATGACAACAAACGAAATGCAAATCCTTCAGATTGTGGAAATAGCTGATCTCGCCTTATTATAGGTTTTTATTTAATTTTTAGCGCCAAGCTATTAAATGCGTATTGTGCGATTAATCTAATAATATGAGTTATAATAAATTTAATAATTGCGCAGTCCTATTGCAAAATGTGTTGAAACAAATATTTTTAAAAAGTATGCGTATTTTTAAAGAAAATTGTTTGTACATCATTATATTATATAAGTAATTTGTGTTATTTATTATTACCCTCTGAAGGGATTATATTCGTTTTTAGTTTTAAAAACTATATTATAACAAGATCTCATATTTAAAATAAAAGATTTGTTCAATAGATTTCATGAATTTTATTTAAAAAAAAGTTCGCGATTTTTTGCGGCTGAAAAACTACAAAGCTGCTGGACCTGACGGCCTGCCAGCCGAGCTATTCAAGTACGGCGACGAGGAGCTGATAAGATGAATGCATCAACTCTTATGCACGCATGCCCGACGACTGGAATGTAAGTGCGCTCTGCCCAATCCACAAGAAAGCCAACCCCGCCATATCGCGGTTACATAGGTTACAAGGTATTATAGAGTATATTGTGTGAAAGACTTAAGCCCACCGTCAATGAACTGATCGGACCTAATCAGTTTGTTTTTATACCTGGAAAATCCACCATAGATCAGGTATTCACAATACCGCACAGTATTGGAAAAGACACGCGAGAATAGGATCGACACACACCATCTACTTGTCGATTTCAAAACCCCTTTCGGCAGCACGAAAAGAAGTTGCCTTTATGACGCGATGTCTGAATATGGTATCCCTGCGAATCTAATACGGATGTGTAAAATGACGTTGAGCAATACCATCAGCTCCATCAAAATTGAGAAGGACCTCTCCGAGCCGTTTGATACCAAACGAGGTTTAAGACACGGGGACTCCGTTTCATGTGATTTCTTTAATCTTATGTTGGAGAAGATGATAAGAGCCGCAGAGCTGAACCGCTCAGGCACAATACAGGCACAGCGGTCTAAAATCCAAATCTATGAGGGCAAAACTATTTGCTCAAAGGCGCTTTGACACAATTTGACACAACTTTGTTTCCATATGTTTTCGAGGCCGCTGAGTACGAATCTGAAGTGAGATTTTAAAAATTCAAAATGGCAGGTCGAATATTGCGAGCAAATAAATTAAGAAATCAGTAAACCTTATTAAAAACAGGGTATTTCGGGACTTTTGGGACCCCTGATTACGAATATCAAATCCAAATTTCGAATTTTAAAATGACAATTGATTTGGGCAGACCTTTAAAAGAAAGCGAGTTTAAAGATGTTAATTGCACATATGAAATTAGTTAAAGTTAAAACTGTTTATTGTGAACCAAATTTTATTTCTATAATCTTTCACAGATTAAAAAGCAGAAAACAAAAAATGGTTTTGATAATCCAATTGGCAAAAAATTATGTCAGTAATGAAGATTGGGCAGAAGGATTCAAAGTGTTAGTAAAGTTTGTCGTTATCTTCTGTGGAAGCTTCGAATACAAATTAAGGTAGTACTTCTTACAGCAGTTATTCTTTAATTAACCACTTATCCATATACATATACATGTGTATATCTATACACACTTTTGGTCTGCTTATTAAGTTAAGTGACAAGTTTTTGTTATTTTTCTTTTGTCTATTTAATGTTTTCAATATATTATAAAAGTCTAGCACATTACATAGCCAGCAATTCGACAAACTTTAGCAATAACACGCAAAAGTTTTAAACTTTTTATTGAACATTTTGAAAAAATTTGAGATATGCAGTTGTATATCCCTTTAAATTTTAGTAGGTCAAGGTGCAAATCTTATAACGCTAGAAAATCGCGTTGATTTTTATTAATTTTTTTGTGTAATTGTCGGGCATACTCTATATGGGAGAAAAGGCTCAACACCGTCAGCCAAAAAATTATTGGAAATAAACGCGATTTCTAGGGTCTTGAAATTTGCGCTTTAACTTTTAATTTTTCTAAAAACTTTTAATAAAAAGTACAAAGACTTTGGGTGTAATTGTTAAAGTTTCTTTAATTTTTATAAAAAAGTTAAAACTGATCGAAATGTCACTTACCTTAATCAGCTGACCACAAGAATACATATTTTGTAGATCTAGTATAAATAAGAATGTTTTCAGAAATAATATTGAAAGTCTCAAAATGCGCTGGAAAAAACTCTTACATGGCCCGCTTTAAACATGAATATATCGAAAAGTAGCAAAAAGTGCAAAAAAGTATTCATGGTTATGGAAAGCTTAGGTCTTATTAAATATTTTCCCGTAGATTGTTTTTCGAACTAACTCACACAATTTCACTTTTGTCATTTTGAATTTTGCAATATACAAAATTTGCAACAACGAACTTTTGTTGGGATTTTTTACATATAATATAAGCATTGGTGTTTAGGCCTCCACCCTAAACTCAAAATAATGCAATGGGTGTACCAACCTAATGTTCATTTATACTCACATGCATGTATACATTTGCAGTAGTAAT
>NW_023458555.1:63637178-63680200 GCF_013731165.1 Rhagoletis pomonella | reverse complement strand
TTTGACGTAGCAACCACCACAACGTTAGCGAGCGAGTTTTTTTTTTTTTCGGGTGGCAGGACCGCTTACGATATCTACGTATCACGAATGGGAGCAAACAAGCAAAATCGATAACACCTGTCCACAATGTATCGCTTCAATATGTGAGGTGCCCATACACTTTTTATACGCTTGTACGATATTAGGTGCAGTTCACACTATCAATTTACAGTGTGGAATCGGCACCCTGAAATTGTGCATATGGAAACTGTGCATACGAAATAATGCATATGAAAAAAACCGAAATAATGCATACGAAAAAAACCGAAATAATGCATATATGCACAGTTTCGGTTGAAAACCGAAATAATGCATATGAAAAAAACCGAAATAATGCATATATGCACAGTTTCGGTTGAAAACCGCAATAATGCATATTAGAAAAACCGAAATTATGCATATGCACTCTTTCGTTTGAAAACCGAAATAATGCATATGAAAAAAACCGAAATAATGCATATATGCACAGTTTCGGTTTAAAACCGAAATAATGCATATGAAAAACCCGAAATAATGCATACATGCACACTTTCGTTTGAAAACCGAAATAATGCATATGAAAAAAACCGAAATAATGCATATATGCACAGTTTCGGTTCAAAACCGAAATAATGCATATGACAAAAACCGAATTAATGCATACATGCACAGTTTCGACTCAAAACCGAAGTAATGCATATGACAAAAACCGAAATAGTGCATACATGAAAACGAACTTCTTTCTGAGTAGGCGGCCTTCGGCCGCGCTTAGGGATTATAACCCTTACTAAGTAGAATTCTCCTTTCTGTGTTGCCGGAAAAGGGGGCCGGAAGTATTTTTGCGCAGAACTTCTTTCTGCGTAGGCGGCCTTCGGCCGCGCTTAGGGATTATAACCCTTACTAAGTAGAATTCTGCTTTCTGTGTTGCCGGAAAAGAAGGGCGGAAGTATTTTTGCGCAGAACTTCTCTCTGCGTAGGCGGCCTTCGGCCGCGCTTAGGGATTATAACCCTTACTAAGTAGAATTCTCCTTTCTGTGTTGCCGGAAAAGGGGGCCGCAAGTACTTTTGCGCAGAACTTTTTTCTGCGTAGGCGGCCTTCGGCCGCGCTTAGGGATTATAACCCTTACTAAGTAGAATTCTCCTTTCTGTGTTGCCGGAAAAGGGGACCGGAAGTATTTTTGCGCAGAACTTTTCTCTGCGTAGGCGGCTTTCAGCTGCGCTTAGGGATTAAAACCCTTACTAAGTAGAAGTAAATAATTCATATTAGAAAAAACGAAATTATCCATATGCACACTTTCGTTAGAAAACCGAAATAATGCATATAACGAAAACCGAAATAATGCATGCATGCACAATTTCAGTTCAAAACCGAAATAATGCATATGGCTAGAACCGAAATAAAGCATACATGCACAGTTTCGGATGAAAACCGAAATAATGCATATGTGAAAGACGAAGGTATGCATACATGCACAGTTTCGGTTGAAAACCGAAATAATGCATATAACAAAAACCGAAATAATGCATGCATGCACAGTTTCGGTTGATAACCGAAATAATGCATATGAAAAACCCGAAGTAATGCATACAGGCACAGTTTCGGTTGAAAACCGAAATAATGCATATGAGAAAATACCGAAATTATGCATATGCATACTTTCGTTTTAAAAGCGAAATAATGCATATGAAAAAAAACGAAGTAATGCATACATGCAGTTTCCGTTTAAAACCGAAATAATGCATATGGTAAAAACCGAAATAAAGCATACATGCACAGTTTCGGTTGAAACCGAAATAATGTCTAAATGCACAGTTTCCATATGCGCAATTTCGGTGCCCCTGTGGAATCAACATTTATTTACAAGTATAAACTATATTTTATTTTCGTTTTTAAACTCATTTAATGCTCGCCACCCAACTGCAACCTACACACATAAAGGCACATTATTTAGTACATAAGTACTTGGTACTAATATTGGATAACAGCAAGGGGAAAAACATTAACCAATTTCAGACAATGACTAAATTCACTTCAATGAGGAAGAGGGCGGAGCAGCAATCACAGCGTTATCCGCTCGCATGCCGTCTACGAGCGAAGAGAGATGCCGTCGGTGCCATGACAAGCATCATACAACTCTGCACCTGGATGAGGAGCACCAAGCAGTCGACACAAGACCATGGAGCGTGCAAGTCGCAAGTGAGGATGAATCAGAGCACCAAACAGTCGACACAAGACCATGGAGCGTGCAAGTCGCGAGTGAGGATGAACCAGAGAACATTCTATCGGTCAATGCTTCAGGCTCAGGAACAGAGACCAGGGCTCTCCCACCGGACGCCGAGGAAGGCGAAGTCATTGAAACTGCAGTAGCAACCCGCACTCTTCGCTCGACTTCACGAAGGGGATCGGAAACTAGGCCGTCCCGACCGCTCTTAGCACATGAACGGCGCCGAGGATCGGAAACTCGGCCTTTCCGACCACGCAAGCCTTCACGCCGTCGCCGTGGAGCGGAAACTAGGAATTTCCGCCCGCGGGCCAGACACTTAGATTCGGCAAATCGACGCCGCCATCAAGGTAGACTGGAGACGAGGCCTCGCCAGCTGCCTGTTGCATTCAGAGCGAGTCAGGTCCAGCCTTCAACTCACGTATTAAGGCCCGTTACATCAATATGTCCTACTGCCGTGGTCAAGGTCGAATCGCAAGGACGGCTCCATTTGATACGCGCCTTGATTGATGTGTGCTCACCGACCTCGATAATTTCAGCCGATTTAGTACGCGAACTGCGCCTTGATTTTGGTCCGCAACAGGGTTGCCTACTGCGTTTGCGCGGCAAACATGGCCAAAATAAAAGGGTAGCAATCCATGTAAGAGTGATGCTAATTATATTCGGATCAGCCCCACCAGTAGCGTCGATCCCTCGATAGCGGCACCGTACACGCACATTCGACTAGCGGACCCGAACTTCCACACCTCAACGCCGATTCGCTTGGTCTTGGGAGCCGATGTATATCCCGAGATTATCTTGCCAGGGATACTCCCAAGCACTTTTGGGCCATTCCTGGCCCAAAGCAGCATATTTGGGTGGATCCTATCGGGATCGTGTCCATCCTAAATATCGAATAAATCTTTTTTTCGTTTTTGTTTTTTTTTATTTAGATAATTATATATATACACCAGAGCTGTAAAATGATTGAATCAACATAGTATGCATTCACTCGGCATTCCTTTCAAAATGTTGATTGTTGGTTTGTATAAATAAAAACTTCATTCCTGAGTGGCTTAAAATATTTTAAAACAAACAAACTGTGTTTTGTTGTTGAATGCTAGATTTCCATTCAGTATAGAATGTGAATGTTCAGCAGCATTCGCACTCACACATGATTGTATATTTAGAATGAATGCACACTTTTTTTTACCATTCAGTACCAATAATTTGTTCCCAGGGTTGATATATTTTATACTTTAAAGTTTTAACATATCTGGAATTGAAACAAAAACAAATATTTTATTTCAAAGTATATGTACTTATGTATTGAAGTTTTCTGCCACTAACCCAAAGCCAATGACTCGTGCAATATTATTTATTCCAAAGCAACTTATCGCAACTGTAGAGCAAAACAGACACATCTTGATATGTATACATATACATCATCGATTGTAGACATTTTTTCGCAGAAGAATATACAAAATTGATTTATCACAATTATTTTTGTACTAAATATTTTTTTCACAGTATACAGTGATCCAGGTAGCCAAAACAAAAAATGTAAACATACTTATTTGACATTTTGTTTGAATGTATTGGTTGATATTTTTTCACAGTTGTCGTTTTCGTTAACCCAAATGAAATCCAATTTAATTATTTTCTTATAGTGAAAAATATTTCCAAGTCACATAAAATGAAATAACGAGAAACACGAAATTCCAAGCAAATGAAGCGTGAAGCGTTAGCAATTATGACCGGATGCAGTTCCTACATAAGTAAACCGTGTTCTGAACACAACTTTGAGTGAATAATGGTGGGCTGACTTTGTAAAATGGTCCCATCGATTAGGCGGTAAAAGATGTATTACTTAGCTTATGGTACAACTCTCCAATTTCCAAATGCCCGTAATTTGTGTGTATTTGTTCAGCCGATTATTCACATTTGAAAGAGGATAATGCATGAATTAATAGTGGTATTCATCTAAACCGATAACTTTATCAAGCAGATAATCTTATAAGTTTATGCACTCTGTTACATGAACGACCCACACTCTCTTTTCGTTTACACATGCGACAATAGTCGTGTTTTCTTTGGTTATAAAGCGCAGTGTCACTAACTTTATACTACTAGCACGGGGATAAAGAAATTATAGAAACTACCTCACTAAATTGGAAAAAATTATATTTACGAGATATCTATTTAAATAAATGTACATACAACATAAAGGCTATTTATTTGAAGCAAGTTATAAGAAACAATGGCAGAATGTCTGTTTGTGTATGAATTCATTTGTCACGGCTACCAAACTTTGCGAATTATCAATGAAACAAAACAAACAGACGGGATAATAATTGAACCAGATCTCTATCAGGATCATATCGGTGTTGAATTTGCGTGCAAAATTTGTATGCGGATCCCGATTATTGCCTAAGAAAACATAGCTAGAGTTGCGACAGAGTTGCATTGTCTTCAGTTTATCAAGTTTATTCAGTGAAATCGCTGGATAAATTTATCAGAAATGTGTAAACGAGTTTCCATACAAATTTTGACAGTTCATTTATAAGGTTTACACAATTATAAGTTTATACGGTTTACAATGCATTTATAAGGTTTGATGAATACCCTTAATGCAAGTAAAGAAGGTTTATGCAGATAAGCGAGCGCGTTTGTTAACCGTATAAAATGTATGTACGTATATACACATATATTCAGAATGACGAGATGAACTAGTTCAGCCCTCTCTGTTTGTAAACACGCTAACTCGAACAAAATTTAGTTATTTTAACGAAAGTCGGTGTCGAAGTTGCCTTTGGTATAATTTAGGTTAGTGTTAAATTTTGTCGAAATCTGCCAATAACCACGCCCACCTCCCACGTAGTAATTAACAATATTTTTGTTTTATTATAATTTGTTTTACGAATTTTGCTGTTCAAATTTACATTTCAAATATATCAACAAACATTTGTAGGTACTTTTGCACCAGTTGTTGCCTATGGGTTAATGACAAAAAAATCCTATATATTCACAACATTTCATGTATTAGTTTTCAAATAAGCATATTGTCAATGGCTGGTTTGCTGTATACTGTGATTTTTTTCAGTTTTCAAATATGAAAACTTTCAAAACAAAATTTCAGAAGGGTTCCTGTTTTTTTTAAAGGGGTTGAGGAGTTCCATTACTTTGAGCAACTTTTTTAATTAACTATTAATTTAAATGTTTCCTAAACATATTTACAACGCAGTTCTGCAAGAGGGTACCATAACTTTTTTTCAAATAACGTATATTTGGAACAACCAAAATTAATCGATATGGATACATACATTTATGTTCGTATGTACTACTTATGTATGTATATATACATAAAAATGCTCAGAATAAAAAGGGAAGATGATTAGTCCATGCCCGTTTCTCTCTCTGCTCTAGCAAAAGTTGAGATATCTCAACCAAATTCTGTACGAGGGTTTTTTATCTAGGGCAGCAGGGTATTGAAAATACAAAAGTCGAACAATAACCTGGTCCCTCTCATAAAATGGTAATTTCGAAAAATGCCAAAACTACAATATTTCCTTAATTACAGGAACCAAATTAAATACTGCCATGTTTATTATTATAGTTTTGGAAAATGGACATGGGATATATTGCTAGCTTTAAACATCAATTTGCTCAAAACATACGTTTAGAACAGTGTGCAAGCTGCTACCACATGTGTGGTAGATCAACCACGTATTTTTTTTTAAATTTGGGTGTCTACCACATCTACCACACAAGGCTTAAAATCTACCACATTTTAGACAGAACATTTGTTTACAATTTTCCCATAACTCTAGAATTTCAACTCAATTGTAATTCGAAATATAAAAATTAATTCAATTATCAAATTCAAATTAATCAATAGATTTTTAAAAAGGTACATCATAAATTTTGCTTTAAATATATCTGTGCCTTAACTTTCTAATATTTCAAAAATACGCCTATTTATATTTGCTAAAGTATTATGCAATGGGAAAATAATTTGGTCGATTTTTTTGCATACAAATAAAATATTCTTTTCTTCATGATTATATTCTCTAACTAGAAAATTAATGTTATACTTGTTTTTGCACCAATTGCGTGGAATCTGTACGATCCACTAGCAATTATATTTCCCGATTTAATTTTTGAGTTGTGTGTTTTTGAGTTTTGACGACGGTGAGCGATATGTATACCCAATAAAATATGAATTGGAAAATCTACCACATCTTATTCAAATCTACCACATTTTTTTTTTTCGATTATACCACACTAAAATAAAAAGGGGTTTGCACACAGATTTGTTAGATCTTTTTTTGAGAAAAGTTGATAATTTGCAACTTATTGTAAATGGTAGAAACCACCACAAACCCACAAATCAGGTTTTAGAATCTTTATTAAATGCTTGACCCAATAGCGAAGAAAAAAGTACGAAGAAACTTGTATTAAGAATTTTTATTAATAAATAATAAAATGTATATATCTAAAGTTAGAAGTAGAAGCGCTTAAATTTGTTTACTTATTTTAACGTAGATATATAGGTATGTACATATGTAATAATTTCTGCACATACCTTTTATTGGTACATTGGTAATACTTATTTAGAAAGCTGACAATTTTCGAAACAGAGATGTAAAAATCGTTAATAATTAACATTTTTCATAATGACATTCTTGGCAGAAAAATATTTCTCTAATTAATATTTTCATTTATTATAAATATTTGTACAAATTTAAGTGAAACAAATTAGTGATAACGCTCAATAAACTATTTTTCGTGTTGAAATTTTGAAATCTGTTCAATAAAATTCAACCTTGCGTATTTTTCAGTGGGTTTTGTGTATTTAGAATATTTATATCGATTGATTGGTACTGAATGAATGTGTGCACACATAGCAAAAGCTGCATTCATCTGAATGCTTATTCAGTGTTAAAAGTTAATGTTTCGTCATTCAGTTTTTTCAATCTTTCTTTGAATATGTTAATGTGTGCCATCGTATCTACTTTGAGTGAATGTAGAATTGGAAAATTATAAGCCACATTCCCCAACAAGGAAAAATTCAATGAAAACATAATAACATAAAATTGATGATTTTTAATTTCATATGATTTCACAGTTTTACAGCTCTGATATACACATATATATACTTTCTTGAAATGAATATGAATTTTTTAATAAATGAAGTGCAATGAAATGTCAAACCATGCCTTGTTCTCTTAACCTTTGTTTTCGTATCATTTCTACAGCTGTAGGAGGCGAAGATGGAAGCACGGGTGGCAACAAGGAAGTCCGACTGACCGGATGACAACCAGCTGACATTTTTACTACTTACATTCGAATTTGTAATTAGTTACTCAACGCGGTGTGATGGCTGAGTCGTAATAGATGTTGCTTGTAGCAAGGGGGCCGGTATGTTTAGGCCTCCACCCTAAACTCAAAATAATGCAATGGGTGTACGCCCTTAATGTTCATTTATACTCACATGCATGTATACATTTGCAGTAGTAATAACCCACAATGTTGGCCGTTAGTATCATTTATACACACATGCATGTATACATTTGCATGTATTAATAACCCACAATGTTGGCCGTTAGTAATACTTCCCGCCAAATTAACTTTCGTTAAGTTACCCCTCCAAACAGTTTTACTGCTTGGAGGTTGAACTTAATTGCGTAAAAAGGAGATCGGCCACTTCTTTTCTGGAGATCAACAGAGGACGACTATCAGCCATCACCCGACGTCATAAGCGATTGAGGTAAAAGTCAATTTTCCAATCCGATATTTGTGCATACATAGCAAAATATATATATATATACATACTTTGTAATAAAAGAATTACATTTTATATGGAAGACTAATTCCCGTCTTTATTTATTTTCACCATACCTCTAAAATGACATCGGTGCAACAAACTGCGAACCATTGAGCTATCAAGTACGCAGTCGTTGCAGCGTTGCACAATTGGAAAGATATTAAAATAGTTTAAACTATCTTATAGTGTGTAAATTAAATTATCAAACTGATAAAGGAATGGTTAAAATATGACAATTTTATAGGCCACTAGCTGCTTTCAAGTAAAGCTATGATTTTCAGGTCCAAATCAACTATGCGTGAGCATTAAACTATTTCGGTGTTTAAACCATAAAAAACCAGGTGCACGAGATATGATTAGACATAAAAATACAAAAAGAAATTAATTTGAAGAGTTCGATTTTCCGGATTTTGTCCAACTAGATTTGGGGTTCAGACGCAATAGCAGTAACTTGAGCTCCCAAATGCTGTCGTCAGCGTCTGCGAATCGTCGATTCTCGATTGCAGGTGCAGCAATGCAGCTGGATATCAAGTGGAAAGTCATGTCCGCCAGGCAAATTGTGCTCTCTTTAAGTTTAAGGGCCGTTTTCTCATCTAACCTTTAGTTTACCGGCCACTTTATCTTCTCGATATAAGAGTTTTCGTTTTCTCATCAGCGCATTAATTTCTCGAATCGATAAATTGTTGCTCATCTGATGCAACCTTTAAAAATTTGTACCCAACTTTAAATTTTGGTTTGGTTTTGGTTTATGAGTCAGATATATTAGATATTTCAACCAAGGTTTTGGTTTTTGCTAACAGTTGCTCTCGCTCTGTATTTGCTTATGCTGCATTGCCAACCTTTGAAATTTTATGACGAATGTAGTGAAGTTTTACTCTCGGAAATGTAGTGAAGTTTCCCTCTACGGAATACAAAATGTATTTTTACCGGTAAGATAAGAAAACGAAAACACTTTAAAGTTAGGAACAATTTATCTGCCCTGTTAGTAAAGGCAACTTTACTGCTTACATTAGAAAACGGCCCTAAGAATTCTATTGTTAGTTAGTTAATCAGTAGAACTCAAAAGAGGCACAGCCAAATTGCTGGACAAAAATAAATATATTAAGGGCCGTTTTCTTATGTAAGCAGTAAAGTTGCCTTTACTAACAGGGCAGATAAATTGTTCCTCACTTTAAAGTGTTTTCGTTTTCTTACCTTGAAGGTAAAAATAAATTTGTTATTCCGTAGAGTGAAACTTCACTACATTTCCGAGAGTGAAACTTCACTACATTCGTCATAAAATTTCCAAAGGTTGGCAATGCAACATAAGCAAATATAGAGCAAGAGCAACTGTTAGCAAAAACCAAAACTTTGGTTGAAATATTTAATATATCTGACTCATGAACCAAAACCAAACCAAAATTTAAAGTTGGGTACAAATTTTAAAGGTTGCATCGGGTGAGCAACAGTTTATCCATTCGAGAAATTAATGCGCTGATGAGAAAACGAGAACTCGTATATCGAGACGATAAAGTGGCCGGTAAACTAAAGGTTAGATGAGAAAACGGCCCTAAAAATATAAACGACAATAATTTAATTTATGATATTTAATGTATGATGTAGACGCTCGTATATAATTCAATATACAAAACTTAGACTATAAATAAATAAAAAAAATGTATGTTTTTCAACACGAATACAATTTAAGGCCAGTATCCAGCTCTTAAGAAAAGCAAAAACTCCATATAAAATGACATGCCAGAAACGGCTAAGAAATTTTCTTATTTAAAATTCTCTTGAGGCAGTACGCAGTTCTAAAGAAACTTGCTACGCTTTCTACTACGGTTTTCTAAAGTTTTTTTTGTAAAAAAAGAGCACAAGGCAACCCATGCTTGCAACAGAAATATATGCCCGTTCCATTATTTCTTGAGGAAAGAGTGAGGCAACAGGCTGGTGAAGTATCAGATGTCAAAATTCCTTGGACACACCCACGAAATAACGACAGTTTTTTTCTTTACCGTTTTCTTGAGATCTGCATAATGGCCATTAGCGGGTAAAAAACGTGGGTTGCAACTTCAGACTTTTGTGAATCATGGTTACATTTTAGGCCATTTAAATTTGTAAATCCTTGTAAATTCAGCGCTGACACAGCTTTAAATATTTCAAAATATTTCATCTTTTAACTATCCTTGAAAAATTTTACTTAAAAAAAACAAAAACACTAAAAAGAGCACTTGGCACTAAACCATTTTTAGTTGTTTTAGTTTTCAAAAAGCACTAAACCTAGTGCTTAAAGCACCAAGTTGGCAACCATGGCTCGAAGTGTTACCAGTTAAAAATGCCATAGTTTTGTAAATTTTTTATTTATTTATTACATTACGGCGGCCGTTGTTGCGAAGAAATAAACCTGGGAAGTTTTTTTATATAAAAAAAAACCTTGGATTGCGTGAACTTTGTGCGATGGTGCCGTGTCTTGTTGAAACGGACAATGATTTCTACCGAATTTTTTTCCTGCCCAAGGTAATAACGCATCGTTAAACATCTTTTCACGGTGGATTTTTTGATTTACCTTTACGCCATGCTCAATGCAAAATTCCACTAGACGACATTCGTGCAAAATGTGAAGCATTCCCGTAAAGCCTCGATGGTATTATCCGCGCTAAAGATGGTTACAACTTAAATAAAAAAAAAACAAATTTTGATTGGTAACACTTCGAGTACCTACCCCTGTATATGTTAATATCAGTGTCTATACGAACAAATTTAATATAAAAAACAACTTCCGTATATGTTTTGCTTGGAAATGACCCATATGTATAGCGCATAATTTAACAAAAAATAAGTTTCTGCTACCACACAGTTTTAAAATTTACTTTGAGAGGATTATATCGCTCTTCAAATGCTGTAAATTGCACAGTGCCACAAAAAACAATAAAGCAGAAATACCTGGGAAGTTAAGTATATTTTCTGGTAGGTCTTTTCGAGTAAAACTAGAATCTAAATATGAAATTTCCCAAAGAATCTAAATATGAAATTTGCCAAACACCCCCAACATCTTGATTTACCGTTAAAAACCTGGTTTTTCGTAGTTTTGCGCACTTATAAGCCTGTAACTTAGTTGATTATGAACCGAGTTTCAGTTTACTACCGGGTTTAAAAAGAAGAAACTAAAGCCTTTTGAATGATTATACGTGAATAAAGAAACCTTTAGAGATCTTTTGTGTATTTACCCAGCAAACACATTTTTTTTTACTTTTTTCGCCTTTTCTCAACTTTGGTATGGTTTTTACGCATTATTTTATAAGGAAACTATATTAGTCATAAATTGACTGTGAAACTAAATTTAATAACTAGTAAAACTAGTTTTTACTTTCAAAAAGAGGACGAAAGTCTACTGACTGAAAACAAAATTTTTGTAAAAATATTATTTTTAGCTATACAACTCAAAAATATTTGCTTAACCGTTTCTCGATGAAGAGACCAGCAATATTCTGAGAATATTTTTATTTTATTTTTCCTTCGAAACGTTTTTAATTGTAGCTATTTCTTGGTGAAAGCGTTCGCATTTTTCATCACTGAACTGGCCCAAATAAAGCGAGAAGGAGTCCAAATACGAATGAAAGAAATGAATTTTTATGGACATGTTACAGCCCATTCCTCCGTAACCATTCAAAAATTCATAGACACATAGTTGTCGCTTCTGTGGTTTCCAAGGAAATTATTGCATAGCGCTATAAAACTCTGGTTCCGTGCGCAGAAGTGCAAAACTTTTGACTGCCATTCACCTGTGAGTGGCTAGAAGCGATTCTTGTGCGTCTGGTTCAAACCGCAGCTCACAACGTCCGGATATTTATATCCATGTATCCTCTGGGTAGCAACCAAACACCCGTTTGGGAGCGAGCTAAAGTGAGAAGGCGTAAAACCTCGCGTGTGCTGGGTTTGGGTCCCGCCATGTTAAAACCTCGCCCAATGAAAAAGAATAAACAGCCTCGGATGAGACCCCCTTTTTTTTATGCCGACCATAGCAAACGTATAAAGGACTATGATATGAGGGTATGCACCTGGAATATCCGCACCCTTAATGGGGAAGGTGCCTCTGCACGGCTGGTTGATGTCCTCGGGAAGACAAAGACTAACATCACCGCCATCCACGTAATGCGATGGACGGGGCAAGGAAAACTAAGCGTGAAGCCTACTATAGTTGCCACGTAAAGGAGCGCAAATTCAGTGTGGGATTCGTGGTAGGAGAGAGACTCCGTCGCCGGGTAATGGCGTTTAGCCCGGTGAACGAACGTCTAGCCACAATCCGCATCAAAGCGAGATTCTTTAACATCTCGCTCATCTGCGCCCATGCCCCGACGGAAGAGAAGGAAGAGGCGTCCAAGGATCTCTTCCATAAGCGCTTGGAACGTACATATCAGCTCTGCCCCGACACGATGTCAAACTCGTGCTTGGCGATTTGAATGCCAAAGTGGCCAAGGAAGGGATCTTTGGCGCCACTGTCGGAAAAATCAGCCTCCACGACGAAACGTCCGATAACGGACTGAGGCTGATCGACTTTGCCGGGGCCCGATACATGTTAGTATGTAGTACTAGGTTCCAGCCTAAGAACATCCGCCAAGCTACATGGCTGTCTCCAGATCGAAAAACGAGAAACCAAATCGATCATGTTGTGACAGACGGAAGGCATGCTTCCAGCGTTTTAGACGTACATACAATCCGAGGGCCAAACATGGACTCGGACTATCTTGTTGTAGCAAAGATACACACGCGCCTCTGTGCAGCAAAAAATGTGCGCCCAACAATGCAAGGAAAGCTTAACGTCGAAAAGCTGCAATCAAAACAGACGGCCAATTTATTCGCCACTCGACTCACACACCTGCTCTCTAAAAGCACTCTTCAACAATCCTACATAAGCGAGCAGTGGAACCGCATTTCCCGATCATTAAGTGCCGCCGCCGAAGAAGTAGTTGGATTTCAGCGATCCCGAAAGAACAACTGGTACGATGAGGAATGTCAAGAAGCCGCAGAGAAAAAAGTCGCCGCTTATAGGGCCACGCTGCGATCGGGCGGACCGTTATACGGAACTGAAGAAGGAAGCGAGACGCAGTTGCCGCAATAAGAAGAGATATACCGAAATACGTGAGTGCCATGAGCTTGAAATGCTAGCCGACAGGAAAAACCCCCGAAAATTTTACCAGAGGGTTGGGCGACTTCCGGAAGGTTTCAAGACCAGGGCGAACTCCTGTAAGAACCACAATGGCGACCTAGTGACCGATGTCCAGAATGTACTTACATTATGGAGGGAACACTTTTCCACCCTAATGAATGGTAGCAGCGCCGAAATTATTGGAGAAGAAGAACCCGAGCCCCCAGTCGATGACGATGGAGTCAATGTTCCACCACCTGACTATGACGAGATGCGAATAGCGATAGCGCGCTTGAAAAACAACAAAGCTGCTGGAGCTGACAGCCTGCCAGATGAGCTATTAAAGTACGGTCGCGAGGAGTTGATAAGGTGTATGCATCAACTCTTATGCAGAATATGGTCAGATGAACGCATGCCCAACGACTGGAATTTAAGTGTGATCTGCCCAATCCACAAGAAAGGCGATCCCGCTATTCGCGCCAACTAGCGCGGAAGAAGCATAGGTTATAAGGTCTTATATTGTGCAAAAGACTGAATCTCACCGTCAACGAACTGATTGGACCTTATCAGTGTGGCTTTAGGCCTGGAAAATCCAAAATATATCAGGTATTCACAATACTCCAAATCTTGGAAATGACCCGTGAGGAAAGGATCGACACTCACCACCTATTTGTCGGCTTTAAAGCCGCTTTTAACAGCACTAAAAGGAGTTGCCTGTACGCCGCTCTGTCTGAATTTGATATCCCCGCGAAACTAATACGGCTGAGTAAAATGTGTATCAGAATAGGGAAGGCCCTCTCCGAGCCGTTTGATACCAAACGAGGTTTCAGACAAGATGACTCCCTCTCGTTTGATATCTTTAATCTGATGTTAGAGAAGATAATAAGATTGCTGGCGTATGCCGACGACATCCATATGATGGGTAAAAACAAGGGCTACGTCTGTTCTGCCTTCTCGGGATTGGATAGCGAAGCAAAGCGAATGGGTTTGGTGGGGAACGAGGACAAAACAAAGTATCTCCTGTCATCACACAAACAGTCAGAGCGTACGCGGCTTGGCACTCACGTCACTGTTGTCAGTTACAAGTTTCAAAAAGTAGACGACTTCGTTTATTTAGGAACCAGCATTAACACCAATAATAATGTGCGTTGAAATGCAACGGAAAGTCACTCTTGACCTCAAGTGCTACTTTGGACTGAGTAGGCAATTGAGAAGTAAAGCCGTCTCTCGTCGTACAAAGATCACACTCTATAAGTCACTCATCATGCGTGTGCTGGTGTATGGCGCGGAGGCTTGGACAATGAAAACATCTGATGAAGCGGCTCTTGGAGTTTTAGAGAGAAAGATTCTGCGAAAGATTTACGGACCTTTACGCGTTGGCGATGGCGAATACCGAAGACGATTTAACGATGAGCCGTATGAGCATTACAACGATATAAAATTCAGCGGCTCCGCTGGCTTGGCCATGTCGTTCGAATGGACAGAAACGCTCCTGCTCTGAAAGTGTTCAACGCGGGCCGCGATGCTGTTCACAGAGGAAAAGGAAGGTCTCTTCTGCGTTGGAAAGACCAGGTGGAGAAGGACTTGGCTTTTGGACTCGGCCAAAATCGCTTAGGCGGTTACAGCGCCAATAAAGAAAGAAGAAGAAGCTAAAAACTCTTCCACGCACGTTTTTCTACACAGCTTAGCTTGTTCATAGTTTTACGAATTTTAGGTCCTATGAAAATAGCTAAAATTCATAAAAAGAGATAAAACCGATGAAAAAGTAATAGATGGGAGAATAAAAAATTAATACCTCCTTTCATTTTGGCTTCACCTAATTTTTGGAACATTTAAGATGACAAAAAGCGTCGCTATTTACATCAAATTTTTTTACAAATGAGTGGTATTCTCGGAGTCTTTCACAGCCCTTGCTCTGATTGCACGGTTGGCAAGGCTTTGCAAGACTCCAAGAATACCCCTATAGTTTCATATATCCTAGCTTTAAATGTAGTGGTGTTAGGACAACATTTTCAGCTTTAACCAATGGGACGTTTAAAACAGCCTATTTGATGCGGCTCTCGGGATGGCCATACTTTGGTATGATAGAAAACGTAAAATTAAAAAACAGAACGGACAAGAAAACATTCTTGATTTGTATAGCCAAAAATAATATTTTTACAAAAATTTTGTTTGCACTAAAAATTTAATAACTCACTAGACTTTCTTCCGTTTTTTATAGTAAACACTCGAAAAGACCTACCAGAAAATATACATAACAGGTATTTTTTAGTCTCGCACGGTGTTACTTTCAATCCTCTTAAGGAGATGTAGTAGATAGATATGTAATATATACATACACTATATCAATGAACTTTCGAACAAAACAAAAACATTTCTCCTCGAGACAAGAACACCGATATATGTCTTTATAATACTTTAAGATTCGACTGTAAATGCCGAAGATATGATGAAAAATGTAAAAAGGCAACCGGAAAAAAAAAATTTATTTCGAAATATACTAATACACTATGCTCAGGGGATACGGCGAATTTTTTTTCAGTATGGTCGAATGTAAAAACTTACGTACATTGCATTCAAAAGTTCCTGCTTTCTTTATGGGGGTATTATGGTACAAATTTTTGCGACACTCCATGTAAACTTTCAAACCTCAACTGATTTAAATGCAAGTGAATAAAGTGAAAGGTTTACGCAATGACAAAAAAAAATATTATTTCTGAAGCGCAATCGCAAGAAAAACAAGACGAAATAAATCTTCCTTTGAGTTTTTCGCTTTTTAACAAGCCTTTTATTGTTGCTTACACTTATTATTTGTGGAGCGCAATCGCAAGAAAAACAAGATGAAATAAATCTTCCTTTGAGTTGTTCGCTATTTAACAAGCCTTTTATTGTTGCTTACACTTTACTCACCTTATTATGTACACTTATGTCTGCCATATGGTCATGGCGCGATGCAACGACGCATGAAATTCTCGCATAAACATAAATCATAACAGCCATTGGAATGAAAAATGAGCCCATTGCAGAGAAAATCACATATCCTTCGTTCTGGTTGTAGCGGCACTCATTTAGATCACGTCGCCCCGGCTCATACCTGTGAAATATGAAGGTTAAGAAAAAATTAAATGTCAACTGAATTAAGTACCAAAAAGAAAATGGATAAAGCATAAATTTCTAATATATATTAATGTACTACATACATATGTGTATCCCGAAAATCCCGGATTTAAATGAATTTACTCATAGCGTCGCTAATGTAAACTAAACAGAGTTTTAGGAAAAGTTAGTTAGTTAGTAGTTAGTTTACATCAATCTACTCAAAACTTCCTCAAATCGAGAAACTTATAATTTGTCCGACGTGCTGGTAGAAGAAGTTCAAATGTTTTGTAATCCAGGAGATAGGGGTCATTATCTTCAAATGGCTTATGACTACCTTTTGACAGTTTAGCCTAAAAGTGTTGAGGCCGAAATAAATACATATGTTTCTCATCAGTAGGTTTTGCATGTAAAAACATCAGGTTAAGATAAGAAGACTCCGCTTTGAATGTTTCGCTGCTCTTACGAAAGCATTTTAAGTGCAATTATAACAACACCAACAATACAAAAAAGGGCTGTGTGTTTTTAACCAGGCCCACCTACAAACATGTATTTTGACCCGCTGAATCCGATTCTGATATCCATTTGACTCGTACACCCTCAAAATTTCGAATAAATTGCGAAAAAATGGCAAAAATTTCGGCATTCACCATTTCTTTATAGAGTAGAATAGGCATGTTTAGATAAATTATTTTTGTATATTTTTGTTTAATTTTTTTTTTTATTAATCATTACTTCCAAAATTACCTGGTATTAACATTACATTACGTTCCTCAATCACATGATTTTTTAAATGCAATTTAAAAATTTGTCTGATTTAATAAATATCGCTAGCTTAGAGTGCAAAGTTGCTAAGTCCCCATTTAAAAATTGGAAGATGAGGAAAAAACTTCTTATAGCCATTTTCTTCAAGTATTTCGCAAAACTTTGAATGCAAGATTTTGTCTGTTTAAAGCAAAGCAAATCTCCATACGAATCAGAGAGATTCGATCTTTATTAAAAGATTTCGGACTATTTTGGCCTTATCGAATCTTCAGGGCTTTTTTGGACTAACCAAATTTTCCTTTCACTGAATATAAATGAGAAAACATAAAACTAGGACCTTTACCCCTCTCGAAAAGATGCATTTTTAATTTTCCTAGCCTCCTGTGTCAATATATGATTTTTCATAAAAAGTGAAGTTAGCAACTTTTCACTCTAAGCTAGCGATATGTGAATTTTACAGTCAGTTTATCGTAAATTTTAAATAGTTTAACTTCATGGTATGTTCAAATGCTTTCAAAGATATTGAATTTTTCCTCATATTCATAAAAGTTATGACTCAATGTGAATCCCGGGAAAAATCCCGGGATCCCGGGATTAGTTATAAAACATCCCATAATCCCGGGATGGCAATTTCCCTCATTTTTTGGCATCCCTAGTGTATACTTATGCACCAGAGATCTATTGCGATATATACAGTATTTATTTATTATTTATACAAATTCAGTGTCATCGTCAAATGTATTCATCATGCAATATAAAGCTCCAAAGACTGTCATTTGTTTCAGAATAAGTAGAGCATTTTTCACTGAAAAAAATACGAGGACTTCCTCAACTCAAAATTCATTTTCTTATATCTTAACAAAATATGTAAAATTTAATAAAATTTAATACTTCAAAGCCTGGTGGGAACCCGTTAAAGTTATTTTAAAATGGCTAACTTATTGCGGATGCCTACATTTTATACTAAAATAAAGCGGTGTCCCACACAAAAGTAGATGTAGGATCACCTTAATACATACTTACAAAGATGGACAAGTATGTCAAAGTAAAAAAATTTCTGGGGCCTTCTGACGTCTACTACAGCTGCCATTTAAGGAGCGTAAATTTTGTTAGATTTGTCGTGAGAGAGGATTTTCGCCGCCGAGTACTGTTGTTCACCGCCGTGGACAAGCGTCTAGCCGCAATCGGCATCAAAGCAAGATTCTTCAACATCTTCCTCACCTGCGCCAAATGCCCGACGGAAAAGAAGGACCAGGCGTCCAAGAAACTCTTCTATGAGCGATGGGAGCGTACATCGCGACTTTGCCCCGAAATGATGTCAAAATCGTGCTTGGAGATTTCGATGCCAAGGTAGACAAGGAAGGGATCTTTAGGGCGAATATCGGAAAATTCATCAGATAACGGATTGAGGCTGATCGAATTCGCCGGGGCCCTAAACATGGTGGTATGAAGTACAAGGTTCAAGCATAAAAAGATCCATCAAGCTTGGCTGTCTACAAATCAAAAAACGAGAAACCAAATCGATCATGTTGTGATAGATGGAAGACACGCTTCCAGTATTTTAGACTCACGTACTCTCCGAGACCCAAACATTGACTCGGACCACTATCTTTTTGCAGCCAAGATATGAATCGTCCGCTGTGCAGAAAAAAATGTGCGCCCTGCAATGCAAGGAAAGCTCAACGTCGAAAAACTGCAATAACAACAGATGGCTAATGCATTGCCACTCGACTATTACACCTGCTTTCAGAGAGCTCTTCAACAAACCGACATATGCGAGTAGTGGAACAACATTTCCTAATTAAATACCGCAAGTGTGGCTTTAGATCTACCTAAGACCAGGTATTCACAATGGTGCAGGTAACAAGATCAACGGAAAGAAGGTCAATTGACTTTATTTCGCTCCAGGGTGGACATTATTACTTTTTCAAAAGCGAAATAAAGTCTAAAAAATTTGGAAATAAAGTCATTGACGCTATTTCCTCATTCAAATGGAAATATCGTCAACAATGCTTAAAGTATGTCGATTCAAAGGAAACAATTTTGTTCTTACAATAAACATCGCCCCGTAAGTGTTGTTTTTTAATAGATGAAAAAGGTTATTGCCAAATCCTCAGTGTTGTGATATTAATCCACACACAATAATTAACTACCACCAATTGATTTTATTAAAAAAATTTAAATTTCGAATATGTAAAAACACGATGCGAAAAACTAAATGCCTGCGCACAGCTGAAATACGAGAAATATTTAAAGAAAGAGTGTAGAAATGATCCATAACTTGCAAAGCATGTTTCGTTTCCACAAAAATAAAGCGAACACTATTAAATTGAAGAAACAGTCCATGTAAAAAACCACGGAGGAACACTGAAAGAATTCTGTGTTTTAAATTAGCATATTTTGAACGAATTCGGAATGTCTAAGGTGGAAAAGAAACCAACCTTTCTATAAGGAAACAATTATATAAAACGAATTTTCTTACACTGAATTCATGTCTCCGCCAGCAATTTGTGACGACATCATTTAAAAGCAGCTAAGGAGAACGACGACACTATTTATTAGATGGCACATTCAACGAGCCATTGTGCCAAAACGCGGGTATAAACAATTATTGATTATTTAATATCGGAACCGAGATCATATACATAAGTTTTAAGATTGGTTTTCACATCCTTTTGAAACACAAATTATATGCTTTTTTACTGCAGACAAGTTGTTGCCCCAAAACACAGCAGAAATCTTCCAATCAGGGCTGCCAACTATCCTTAGTTATGAGGTGCCATATTGAGGATAAAAAAGTGCCAAAATGTGCCAAATAGAAAAATAAAAGTGCCAAAAAAGGTGTCTTCCATTTAATTATTCACATTTAGCAATAAAATAAAGCTACATTTTCCAAACCAAAGTGCAATGATAAAATAAGATAAACTTGTTTATCTTATAGCCTTTATAAATTAGAAAATTTTAGTTGAGAAAAAGAAGAGCACGCAAATTAAGTGCCATTTGAAGTAAAATAGGGACAAATGGCACGGTTTGAGTCAAGTTGGCATCCCTTCTTCCCATAACTTACAAATATAAAAATGTGAAATATCGATGGCTTGAATTCATTATACCCTCTATCTGCAATTTGCACAAAAACTAATTTGTGATTTTAGAAACCATCTGGGACTTATTACCTGTCGTTATATAAGGTAGCATTAATATCACTGATGACAGTTAAAGCTGAGGTGGATTTTTATATCAGAATCTCATCTTTGTGAAAAGTGTGCAGATAGAGGGTATTACTGAATATAAGCTCTCGATGTTTAAAATATATACAAATTTTATTTCAACGTATACAAAAAATAAATCTAACTGCCCTACAGCACGGCGGGAGACGGGGAAGCTAAGTAAATTTAATGTTTGAAAGAGAAATAATGTCAATGGGTTTTATTTCGTTTTTGAAAAGGTAATAATGTCAATTGACTTTATTTCGCACCCGGGGTATTTCCGTTGATCTTATTACCTGTCACCATTCACAATACGCCAAATCTTGGAAAAGACCCGCGAGAAAAGAATCGACATTCACCACTTATTTGTCAATTTCAAAGCCGTTTCGCCAGCGCTAACAGGAGTTGCCTCCACGCCGCGATTTCTGAATTCGGCAACCCCGATAAATTGAACCGGCTGTGCAAAATGACGTTGAGTTATAACACCTGCTCTTTCAGAATTGGAAAAGACCGCTTGCTACCAACGGGGTTTCAGAAAGGGAGCCTTCGTTTCATGTAATTTCTTTAATCAGATGTTGGAGAAGATCTGCAGAACTGAACCCAACAGAAATAATTTTTTACATGAGCGTGTAATGCTGGCGTATGCCGGTGACATTGACATCATCGGTAACAACAACCGTGAAGTCGATTCTGCCTTTTCCAAGTTGGATAAGGAAGCCAAGCGATTGGGTCTGATGCAGCGTTCAGACTACCGAAACCCGATTCGGGAATAAATGACTCGAAAAATCGGAGTAAAAACGAAGTTTTCGGAGCATCTTAACATTATTTTATTAAGTAAGTTATGCGGAATGAAATGCGGACAATTTCTAAGCAGATTTTAAAAAATTCTGGTAAACTCAGGAGCCAAACTGAGTATACTAAAATCTACTGCACAATCTTAACAAGCATTTCACAAAAAATTGCCTCGTTGTATATTATAATGCTGAAATAATTTCCTTGGAAGCGAACGAACACTGAAAAATTGCTGTTAATTTTATATACCGAAACTCAATGTCACGAAAAGTAACGTGCTTTTGAATTTTTTTTTCTATGAGACTTAAGAAAAACTTTATTTACAAAGGAAATGTCGGCTTTAAAGAACAGGAAAACACTAGAAAGAAGAGTGCGAAAAAAATGTTTCACATAGCAGCGAAAGGGGACCGTAACAGGAATCATAAATTGCTTGATCTCTCTGCAAAATCACAACGTATAATGACAATAAAGTGCAAAGCAAGCAAAATAAATATTAGATACTACGCAAGAGCCAGGAATATACTGAAATATGTGCAAACCACTCTACCCAAGATTTTTTAAACGTTGAAAAGGAAAATTAAAAGCGTCTATGAGCGCTATCCCAAAATTTGCTTTTACCACATTCATTTTAGTTTTGTACAACGGATTAGGGAAATATTTTTCATTTGGGACCCATAAAAGGACACCTAAATATAACTCTGAACTAATTATCGTCTAAATGGCTAAAAAAAATAATAACTCAAGTTGGCACAATAATGTCCCAAAATAACATTTTTGAAAGAGCCCTCCGCACTATGCCTGAAAACTTAAACAGACCAATCGTTAAGGACATGAGTCTTTTCTATAATAATGTTTCTTGGAAATTTCGACAATATCTATGTGAGTGGGAAAACAGTATTTGTTGCATCCGAAAGTATAGCTGTTTCTTTTTACTGCATCAGGTCGTATTTCATTCCGCATACGTTAGTATAGTGAAAACTTTTTACATCTTTAGGTATTTTTTCTGTTCATCACTTTTTTTCTATAATAACGCATTATTTGCATTTTGTTAATAAGAGTTCTTGCGAACATTAAGCTTTCAACTGTTTCCACATTAAGCCTATTCCTGAATTTATTTTTAATGAGATTCAGCTCTGAAAATTTTCTTTCGGCAGCGGCACCACGAAATATTTTTCTGGTCCTTAATCAATCCCTTGCTTTGGGAAATAAAAAGTGGTTCCGCAAGGAATGTTAAAGAGTAAAAGATACAACTTCTGTTACACCTTGCTATACAAAACATTGGTGCCACAGAAGTTATTGCGCAAAAATCTAAGAAGTTAATTATTCTGCAATATATATTTTAATGTGAATGAGGTAGGGAGTAGATTTTAAATTTAAAAAAGAAATCGGAGTAAGTCTACTCCGATCGGAGCAAAGTTCGGACGCTGGTCTGATGATCAACGAGGACAAGACGAAGTATCTCCTGTCATCAAACAAACAGTCAGTGTATTCGCGCCTTGGCATCCACGTCACTGTTGATAGTTATAAATGCAAGACTGGGCAACTGGGCCGGCAGGAGGATTTCTCTTTAGGGGGGTTTTATGCAAATTCATTCGTAACAACCAAGAACATCTTTGTTTTATTTAGAGTATTTAGCATATTGTATTTAATTGTGAACTCAAAGAAAAGTCACATGCAATTCACCGAGGTATAGATAACAATTATTTTAATACAGAGTCAACATACGGTTTGTACCACACGAGCCCGCGGAATTCCGCGGGTGCCCAAAACAGCCCAGAAAGCGTTCCTCATGCAAGAAAAATTGATTTTAGAGAGCGAATACCTTCCACCTTTGGATCGTAAATGTCTTCTTCTTCGTGACCAAAATAGCCCGAGCTTTTTTTCGGACAGAAATTTGTAAGAAGCCAATTTGAAATTTTGTAAGAGGGCGATATTACCGTCGCGGGTGGGACATTAGAACTGAACAAATTTTTCTTTCTTGTTTAAATTTAAGTATAAAGTACTCAACAAATATTATTATCTTCTCCAACATCAGATTAAAGAAGTCACATGAAAGACAGTCGTCCTGTCTGAAACCCCGTTTTGTGGCGAAACGCTCGGAGAGGTCTTTTCCAATTCTGACGGAGCTGGTTGTATTGCTCAACGTAATTTTACACAGCCGTATGAGTTTTGAGGGGATGCCAAATTCAGACATAGCGGCGTATAGGCAACTCCTTTTAGTGCTGTCAAAAGCGGCTTTAAAGTCGACAAATAGGTGGTGAGTGTCGATCCTTTTCTCGCGGGTCTTTTCCAAGATTTGGCGTATTGTGAATACCTGGTCTATGGTGGATTTGCCAGGTCTAAAGCCACACTGATGAGGCCCAATCAGTTCATTGACGGTGGGCTTCAGTCTTTCACACAATACGCTCGATAAGACCTTGCAACCTATGCTTAGAAGGCTGATCCCGCGGTAGTTGGCGCGAATGGCGGGGTCACCTTTCTTGTGGATTGGGCAGGGCACACTTAAATTCCAGTCGTCGGGCATGCGTTCATCTGACCATATTCTGCACAAGAGTTGATGGATGCACCTAACCAACTCCTGGCCGCCGTACTTGAATAGCTCAGCTGTAGGGCTGTCAGCTCCAGCGGCCTTGTTTTTTTTCAGCCGCCTTATTGCTATACGTACCTCGTCATAGTCAGGCGGTGGAACGTCGACTCCGTCATCATCGACTGCGGGCTCGGGTTCTTCTTCTCCACAACTTTCCGTGCTGCTACCATTTAGTAGGGCGGAAAGGTGTTCCCTCCATAATTTAAGTACGCTCTGGACATCAGTTACTAGGTCGCCATTATTGTTTTTACAGGAGTGCGCCCCGGTCTTTAAACCTACCGTAAGTCACCTAACTCTCTGGTAAAATTTTCGGGCATTCCTCCTGTCGGCCAGCATTTCAAGCTCTTCGCGCTCACGTATTTCGGCCTCTCTCTTCTTATTGCGGCAAATACGTCTCGCTTCCCTCTTCAGATGCCTATATAGCGGTCCCACATAGCGCGCGTTGCGCCCGATCGCAGCGTGGCCCTGTAGGCGGCATCTTTTTTCTCTGCGACTACTTCTTCGGCGGCGGTACTTAATGAGCGGGAAATGTGGTTCCACTGCTCGCATATGTCGGTTTGTTGAAGAGTGCTCTCTGAGAGCAGGTGTGAGAGTCGAGTAGCGAAAGCGCTGGCTGTCTGTTGTGATTGCAGCTTTTCGATGTTAAGCTTTCCTTGCATATTTGGGCGCACATTTTTTGCTGCACAGAGGCGGGTGCGTATCTTGTATAGTGGTCCAAGTCGATGTTTGGGCCTCGGAGTGTGCGTACGTCTAAAACACTGGAAGTGTGCCTTCCGTCTATCACAACATGATCGATTTGGTTTCTTGTTTTTCGATGCGGAGACAGCCACGTAGCTTGATGGATCTTTTTATGCTTGAACCTAGTACTGCATACTACCATGTTTCGGGCCCGGCGAAGTCGATCAGCCTCAATCCGTTGTCGGACGTTTCGTCGTGGAGGCTGAATTTTCCGACGGTGGTTCCAAAGATCCCTTCCTTGTCCACCCTGGCATTGAAGTCGCCAAGCACGATTTTGGTATCATGACGGGGGCAGCGCTCATACGTGCGCTCCAAGCACTCATAGAAGAGATCTTTGGATGCCTCATCCTTCTCTTCCGTCGGGGCATGGGCGCAGATGAGCGAGATGTTGAAGAATCTCGCTTTGATGCGGATTGTGGCTAGACGCTCGTCCACCGGGGTAAACGCTAGTCCACGTCCACGGAGTCTCTCTCCCACCACAAATCCAACTCCGAATTTGCGCTCCTTTACATGGCAGCTGTCTTATCCGAGGCTTTGCCTTGCTTCTTCACTGGAAGTGGTTTTTACGTGGCGGGTCCCAAGCCCAGCGCACAACCCATTGCTGGGACGGGGGTGGTTTCGCAACCAAATACACGTTTATATAGCGAGCCGCTTGCTCCAAGCAGACACCCGCTTACAGTCGCACCTACTGGTGAACAGACGCTGCAGACTTCAGTGAGCCCTTAAACCAAGTAAGTCAGAGTGGCCCCACCGAAGCTCCCTCTCTTTCTGCCGTGACCCAAGGCTCCACTCGGATTGGTTACCGCATCTCGCACATGGGTTGCTCACGTTGCCCAGAGTGCGCGAACGAGGGCGCAAGAGTCGGGATCGAGTATAGCCATGCAACTGTAACTGCATACCCAGCGCAATGATTATACCCCAATGCACTCCACCCTCAAAATTTCGAGTAAATTGCGAAAAGCCGAAAAAATGGCAAACAAATCGCATAGTTTATAGTTTTAATAAAGCCTTCGGAATAAATGACGTGAAAAATCGGAGCAGAAAATGAAACTCGGACGTAGAATTTTTAAACATCACTCATTTGTATACACATATTTATTATGAAGTATATATATGCACGTAAATAGGTAAGGTAAAAATAAACCTCTCGGTTAGGCTTGCCAAATGTTCGGGCCTAGGAGCCGCCGGGCTGGGGCAAAAAAATTGCGCCCTGCGGGTTCGCTATTAATTTCTTCGAGTTGCGGTTAAAAACTGGCAATCGATTTACTGGATATGGATATAAAAATAAGTTTTCTTTATAATAAAAAAGTACCAGGTTGACCGAGCTTTGCCCGGAGTGCATATATGTACTTTTTAAAGTTTTCAAGATTTGGATAGCTTTAAAAAAATATTTTGGAAATAAACAAAAAAGTGGTTTTCGATATCTATTACGTAAATTCCTCTCTATTCTATTCTACTGGATATGATTAAAAATAAGTTTTCTTTTTAATTTTCGTGTATAATAAAAAAAGTACCAGGTTGACCGAGCTTTGCCCGGAGTGTATATATGTACTTTTTACAGTTTTCAAGATTTGGATAGCTTTAAAAAAATATTTTGGAAATAAACAAAAAATAGGTTTTCGATATCTATTACGTAAATTCCTCTCTATTCTAAAATTTAGATGGAAACCCTATTCCGAAATACGCTGGAATGAATGGTACATATCTTGAGCATATGTGTACTGTGTATACATAAAAAAATGTCGATTGAAATGAATAAAATAAAAGTTTGTATTACATAGAACCCTGCCAATCCTGATGGAAAATATTTTCTGACCAAAGTTCTCAACAATACC
Organism: Rhagoletis pomonella; assembly: GCF_013731165.1. Lineage (NCBI taxonomy): Eukaryota > Metazoa > Arthropoda > Insecta > Diptera > Tephritidae > Rhagoletis > Rhagoletis pomonella. The sequence goes on along the minus strand of NW_023458555.1, from coordinate 63,654,007 downwards.
TTTCATTTGATACCCATATTGCCATGTTTTAGATAAATTGTGTATAATCGGAAATAAGTGGCAACCTTACACTATTATAACATTTTATATATAGAGAAAGCATTGTCTAAGAACCTTCTTTGGTACCCATGAATAGTAATATTTTACCTTTTTTTTGTAAACAAAACATTAAATAAATATGCGATTCAAAATGGGTGGCAACCTTAAAATAATGTATTTGGATTTGGGATCTTTAAAAAAACTTCCATTTGATACCCATTTTATGATGTTTTAATTAAATTTTAAATAATTTCGGATAGGTCGCAAGTTAACCTTAGCATCCAAAATATTATCTGTGTACAAAATTTCATCAAAATCGTTAGAGCCGTTCTGAGAACCTTATGGTTATATATATATACAAGAATTGCTCGTTTAATGTAATGAGATAACATATTCTGTAAACACGTACATGCATTTGTTATGTAGTATGCATTTGAATTTTTCTTCTAGTACCATTTGAAATATTGTAACAACCTTGTCATTGTTGAAACTATTATCGATGCGAAGAAAAATATCTGATATATAAACCTGCCATTACGTTATAGAGCATACGGAGTTCAGATAATCGCAGAAGGTTATTGGTAAAACTCTGCCTATGCCAGTAAGAAACGAGTTTTTTAAGGTACGTTGCAAACAGTTGAACCCTTCCAAGAAACAAAATGAGGGTAAAACTAATATTGTCCCAATTTGGCAAGCCTACTCACAGTGCTGACAAAGTGACACACTACATCAAACAAGAGATCTTTTCTGTTTTATGAGCAGTGTTGCCATTTTAGCCGTTTTCCGGCTAGATTTAGCCGGTTGCGATAGCAAACAGCCGGAGAAATTTCGATTTAGCCGGCAGCCGATTTGTTAGCCGTTTTGCTGAAAAAATTAGCCGTGTTTAGCCGATTTTGCTATTTACCTTGTTTTCTCAAATTTCAAATATGTATATACGTTTCAATTTTTGACTAAGCGACCCAAAATCTGTTAGAAATGGCTACTAGCCTTATCGTGGAGAAGGCAGGATTGTATGAAATTGGGCCGATTTCGCTTATTTTTATTTTAAACGAAGAAGGGATTTTCTTTATAAAATGTTTGTTATAAATGTCTTAATTTTAAGTGTGAAGTTTTATCGCCAACTTAGAAAATAAGAAATTGTTTCACTGTTAAGACTCTTAAGATGCGTTTGTGTTTGGATATAGTGCCAACAAGCAGAATAAATATTACATGTAGATATTGTCTTCCCAGATAGCGCATATTCAATTCTGATTAAATTAAAAAACATAATTTTTGCCCATTCCCAAAGGTTTAAGGTAATGGAAAAATTGATATTTTCAAGCACTATGTACACATATGTATTTTTTAAGCAAACGTTTTTGCTGAGAAGTTATTCAAATTCCAAAAACCGAATGCCAACTTGAATTAAAGGAACCAACACTGAAGTGAGTCAAAATGAAAATAAAAGAGCACAAATTTTTATGTAAAGCAAAACTCGCTGGGAATTCTACGAGACATCTTGCGGCCATATGACCGGTCATCTAGCATCATATTTTACATCAGAATTGAAGGGATTTCTGAAAAATCTGACCAGTTCATTTGTATAACTGTGATTTTGCATCCCTTGTCAACATATGGCCTCGGTTGATGTTAACTGAAGGTCGTTGTTTTACTGTCTTAAAATTGAAGGCAAATTTTTACAGCGTTTTTTATGTGTATTGGTTTCTATTTGAGCGTATTGAGAATCGGTCAGTCTGAAAAGGCCTTGTAGGGAAGATAATAGGTTTGTTCGTCGAAAATCCAGTTAGAATTATCACTCAAAATATCAGATAGTAATAGTAATAAATAGTTTTTTTTTCCGAGTACCTTTCAAATCATTGGAATTAACTAAATTAATTAAGTAAACAAGTATTAACTTACATTTTTCATTTTAAAATCGCTCCAGTTTGTAAATTTTTAAATTTAACGAACTTGTTTATTCAAATTATCGTCGACAAAAAATCCAACCATGTGCCACAGTCGTATCTTTTTTCTAAGTACAAATTCTCGCTGGCAAAATTTTTTCCGGCTCGCATTTGTAACTTCTCTCCAAGAAATAGTCCTTTTACTCGTGATTTATTTAAATAAAACATGTGAAATTTAGTTGAAACATTTTAGCCGTTTTTATTTGCCAATTTAGCCGGTTCATCCAAAAACTTCTGGCAATACTGTTTATGAGAAAAGAAACCTACCAAAATTTTAAGCGTCCTACCATCCTACCAACTAGAAAAAAACCTAAAAATTTTGGTAGGAAAAGCTCAAAACGGCAACCTTGCTCCATACCATGTTCGAGTACTCTTCCATGGAGACTTCCGGAGATATGCAGTAATAAAATTTCGGTTTTTATGGGAAGTGCCACGCTCCATTCGCCAATAGCTCTATGACTCTGCGATTGATTTTATATATTACCATACCAAATTCCAGTACTCTATCATGAACACTTCCAGAGATATGTAGTGTAAAAATTCGATTTGTATGGGAGGTGCCACGGCCCTTTCTTTTTTCTTCATGACTATGCGATTGATTTTATATGTCTTGTACCTGCCAAGTTCCAGTACTCTCCAGGAACACCATACCATGTTCGAGTACTCTTCCGTGGACACTTCCGGAGATATGCAGATGAAAATTTCGGTTTTTATGGGAAGTGCCACGCCCCATTCGCCAATAGCTCTATGACTCTGCGATTGATTTTATATATTTCCATACCAAATTCCAGTACTCTATCATGAACACTTCCAGAGATATGCAGTGTGAAAAATTCGGTTTGTATGGGAGGTGCCACGCTCCCTTCAATTAGCGGTATGAAACATGCTTTATAAACTATTATCATATCTACAATATATACACAAAAACTGTCATTCAAATTGGTCAAGCCGTTTCGGAGGAGTTCAACCACAGACACCGTGACGCGATATTTTTATATTCATATTACATTTTTCATAAAAAAATACTAAAAATTCTAAAAGAAAAAAGTAGAGAAAATTTTTGTAGGATCGGGACACCCTAAACGCCTTATTCCAGTACTCTATCGTGAACACTGTCAGAGGAATACAGTCTGAAAAATTCGGTTTGTATGGGATGTGCCACGCCCATTTTTCTAATAGCCCAAATTTTTCTTCATGCCCATGTGATTGATTTCATATATCTCTATACCAAGTTCCAGTACTCTACCATGAACACTTCCAGAGATACACCTACAGTATGAAAAGATCGGTCTGTATGGGAGGTGTCACGCCCCCTTTTCCAATAACCGCAATTTTTCTCATATATCTCCATACCATGTATTTTAAACTATAGATAAATATGTATGCGTTTCAGAGAATCTGATTATTTCAGTTTTTTCTTGCGGGTTAGAGAAGGGCGAGTACTCTCGCCAGACTCAAAAATAAAAATTAGTGCCACAAGAGATTATTTTGCGAGATTTAGCCGATTGGATATTTAAACCTCAGTCTGTTGTAATTAATCGAAACCACTTGAAGGATCGATCAATTTCATGTCCACAAAATAAGCACTGTACGAAAGTTAATAAAGAAATGGTTAATATGTTGTCCGGAGAAGAAAATGTTTACTATGGCGTAAATATCTACTGTCGTTTCTGAATATCCACAGGAGCAAATAAAAGTAGGGGGTTCAAAATTATTGTAGCGTTCGCAATAACAATAAGTAAGTCTCGAGGTCAGAGCCTAGCAAGAGGATTGCTTTACGCATGGCGTATTGAGTAGAGTACGATCTTGCCCAAATACGAAGTTAAAGTTACCTACCAAAAGCAATGCATGTGGTTTTTAGAATAAAGAAATATTCAGATTTTTAGACCACGGAGCACCCCCGACTATTATTATTATTTTTGCGACGATATAGACACTAGAAGCATAAAAAGACGGCAGCGTTGATCCGGATCAACTCGGGAATTTACTGCGGTTGATCCGGATTAAAACCAAGTTAATCCGGATCAACGCTGCGGTATGTTTAAGCTTTACCTCTCTGTTGAAATTCGTGCACTAGCTAGCCACGTTCTCAAAAGTTCCTGACAAATATATCTGTACCAAATATTGCATGCATTATGTCATTAATAACACCGTGCGACAGTCAATTTTACACACGAAAAAATCAATATATTCACAAAACTGGGGACCAAATATAGTAAAATTGCGTTTTTTAGTTTTTCTCTCTGACGTCAGGATTTTTTTAAAAGGACTTTGAAATTTCTAGAATATGATTGAATAAAAAAATTATTCCAAAGATGCGGTGCATTGTAGAATAACAGTATGGGTATAAATTAAAAGGAAAATTTCTGTAGAATAGAAAAAAAATCGAATTATTGTGCACCAGGACGAATAAGAATTGAAAAGTTCCTTTTAAAACTTCATCCTTGAATATCCTTGGAAATTTCCAATATTTATTTTTCAAAAAAATATATGTCAAGGACTAATATGTTAACTACCACATCCTCGAATTTCGTCCTTCTAACTTTATTAGTTTTAGATACAAAAAATTACACTTCTCTTTATAAAATATTGATAGTTACAATATACCAAATAAATGAAGATACTGTAATCATTATTATGGAACCATGTATGCGCTCTAAAAGAACAAACTGGCCGTATGATGTACCTACGGTTTAAATACTTAAATTGTTTTGTATACAAGTGCGTAGCCAGCGTTTCACCTAGGGGGCAGGAGTTTATATAGAGGGAAAAAATGTTTTTAATTATATTTTTTTTGTGTATATACATAAAACGAAATTTTTGGGTTTAAGAAAGTATACGTTTTCTGGTAGCCTTTACAACGATACCAATTTTTTACAAATCGGTTAGTAATTTTTTTGTTTAAATATTTTTCTTTATAAAAAAAAGTATTTTTTGGTTTCAAGTATTTTTTCTCAAATTTTTATACACGAAGTATACAAGTATGCACACCAGAAGAAAGGAGGTTCAATCGCCTTTACAACGATGCCAATTTCTTAAAAATCGGTTAGTAATTTCTTTGTTAAATTGTTTTTTTTTTTATAAAAAAGAGTATTTTTTCCGTTTAAGTGGTTTTTCTTAAATTTTTATTTACGAAGTATACAAATACGCATATCAGAAGAAAGAAGATTTGATTGCGTTAGAAACGATATCAGTTTCTTAAAAATCGGTTAGTAAGTATGGTTTAAAATATTTTTTTTATAAAAAAAAGGTATTTTTTCCTTTTAAATTTTTTCTGAAATTTTTACATACAAAGTATACAAATATGCATATCAGAAGAGAAGAAGGAGGTCTAATCACGTTTACAACAGTACCAACTTTTTAAAAATCAGTTCAAAATTGTTTGAAATATAAGGTTTTTAATTTTTCGAAGACCCGACCTTGGACCCCTTATAGCACCTGTAATATAAGTTTGCAAAAAAAGTTATAAACCATTTATATAAGAGCAAAAGGCGGTTTACGACTGTGGTTTTAGTTTTTTAGTTATTTACATATAATGATAAAAAATATTTTTTTTACCAAAGATCCTATTTCGAACTTCGAAGATATATAAATATATATGGAGATATAGGCCCTCCATTTCGAAGGCTAACTTCGAAAAACGAAGAAATTACTTTTTTACCTATGACACAATCTCTTAAAAAAAAATTGATTTGGTAAAACTAATACTTTAGATGGACGAAATTCGAGGATGTGGTAGTTAACATATTAGTCCTTAACATATATTTTTTTTGAAAAAATAAATATTGGAAATTTCCAAGGATATTCAAGGATAAAGTTTTAAAAGGAAATTTTCAGCATTTATTCGTCGTGGTGCAACAAAAAATTAATTTTTTTTTTAATTCTACAGAATTTTTCCTTTTAACTGGTAGCCATATTGTTAGTCTACAATGCACCAAATCTTTTAAATAATTTTTTATTCAATCATATCCTAGAAATTTCAAGTTCTTTAAAAAAAATCCTGATGTCAGAGAGAAAAATTAAAAACGCAGTTATACTATATTTGGCTCCTATATATTTATTTTTTTGTGCGTTTTACAAATTTTTTGTTTTTGTCGCACGGTGTAATCAAGCTAAATAACAATGGCCCTAAAATAGTAAACGCCCGTTAATAGTATTTTTGGTTCAGATACTTCAGCACTAACTTTAACTTTCTACGTTCGGTCACATAGGCAGCTCTTCATTAACCGCACGCAAAGTCATTAAACCCAAATAATTTTTGAGTTTGAAGTACTAGTTCATGGCTGACTCGAAAACTTTGGAGAAATCCAAAAGGCATAATAGTGTTAAGTATTTTTTTCGAGCGATGTCTTTTCATAAAGGTTATAAAACTTCACATATAAAAGGTTATAAACGTCACATATTTTTCATACAGTGAATAATAATAATAATAATAGATTGGCGCTTACACATATGTTAGTGTTTGGCCGAGCTTCTCTTCCGATTTATGGCGTGCGCCTTGATATTGTCACACGCCGACTCCGAACGGCGATTGTCTTTTTATGAGAAGCTGTTTTTCATGGCAGAAATACACTCGGAGGATTGCCATTGCCTGCCTTGGATTTAAGTTTTTTTAGGTTTTTTGCGATTTGCAAGCTTATTTTGCATTTTTCATAAAAATGGTTAAATACAAATCTGTAGAGAATTTAATTTCACACATTTGTCATATAGCATTTTTTATTGTAAATAATTTGCAAAAACTTTTAAATTTTACATTGTTACGGTTTTCGCCATTTTTCGACAATTTCTGTTGAAAATACATAGCATATTGAAATTCCAAAGTTGTAGAGAATTTGAGTCTCTACAACTTTTATACCTACATTTTTTTTACAACGCTTAGATCACGGCCGGGAGCGTGCCAAACATAGCGATGTAAGGGAAGCGGCGTAAACTTCATTTCCCTATCACGTCAACCGGTACAGTCCGATGTAGGGTTGCCAGATTCTGAAACGGGGAAAGGAGTACATTTCTATTTTCGATAGAAAAAAGCAGTACAAAACATAAAAAGGGAGTACATTTTTTTTTTAATTTTTTGTGCAATTTATTGTTACAAATTAGTATTAATTAGGTACAAACAAATTAAGATATCATAGAAAACTTCTTCAAAGCAACAATAAATGTTAAAAATAAATAACTAAATTCTACAAAAGAATTCCAGACTCTTCCTGAATGTGTGGCCACTTTTTTAATTTAAGCATTATAATTGATTTAATATTTTTCTGATTTTTATAGCCGAGCCCGCTGCACCCACCTGGCTACGACCATGCTTACACCTTTTCACTATCACACTTAACTTTGCTTACTAGGTAGTGTTTGCCACGGCATGAATGGCAAAATATAGAGCGTAAAATAATAACTTTCGCAAAGGTTTTTTGAAAAATAAAAGGGTTAATTATACATTTTGCGAAACAAGCATTTTTTGTTAACTTTGTAACTATTTTTATATTTACTTTAATTTTATTAATTAGTTTTAAAATTTTCATCCTGATTTGCATCTGCAAGCTTTGGAAGATAAGTGCATGTTTTTTTCAGTTGTATTTTTTCTTTGACTTTGTATTTATAAAAAAAAAACTGTATAGGGTTGGTCGAATGAATGGCCTCCTAGTTACCAGTTCCGAGTCTTTTCGATTGCTGAGTATGGGGCCTTATGTTGGGCAAAAGACGGAGTATAAAGGAGGGGAAATTAGCTTATGGTTACAGAAGATATGTATTAAAGTAAAGTCTGAAAGTGTTTACCGCTGGTAAACTCAAATGAAGGTTAAATTTAAAAACGAATCAATAAAATTTAAGTAAAATTTGTGGATAATTAATAATAAACTAGTTTTTCCGCAAAATCTATAAAGACCACTTTTACCTGTGCAACAGTTATTTATTTACACCCTGTACATGATAAAATATTAGTAGCTGGAAAAAGGAGTACAAAAGATGTACAAAATTGAGAAGGGAGTACATTTCCAGAAATTTTTTTTTGGGTGTACAAGTGAGTACATTGCAATAAAAAGGAGTACGTTTACTCCCAAAAGCAGTACGTCTGGCAACCCTAGTCCGATGGCCAAAATTTTATAGGACGGATTACAACGATTAAGGTCTTAAAATGATCATATAGACGCCCTACATTAAAAACAGTGTGAGCTTTTCAAAAATTCAACATGGCGTCTCAAATATAGCGTGTAAACTTACCGTAAATTAGATTTTGCTTCACATTTTTTGTGCCACCGGAGAACCCAACACTAAAAAAGAAAAAGTAACAGTAGCTTCTTATGTTTTTGAGGTTGCTGATTGCGAACATAGAGCATGATTTTAAAAATTCATAATGGCGAACCCAATATGGCGGCCAAAAAATTTGAGTCGATCCTATTTGTTTGTAAAGTTTTCCTCTGGGGTTCTTGGGGCTGCTTATTACGAATCTGAGGTCAGGTTGGAAAAATTCAAAATGACGGACCCAATAAGGCGAACAAAAATGTAAATCGATTAGATTCGCTTAAAACTTTCGAGTGTTCTTAAGGTCTCTGATTACGAATCTGAAATCAGATTTGAAAAATTAAAATGACGGATCAGTTTAAAAACACCGGTAATCTTCTGTGGGTGTGTATATCACTGATGTCTTCCTAAGCGGCTGGACCCATGTTTTTGAGTGGATTTCTGGAGGGTTTATACTCACAACTGGGTCCGATAGTTAGCACTACAGTTGAGTTTTGGGTTTTGATGTTTATTTTCATCTTTTCTCATAATAATAATAATAGATTGGCGCTTACACATATGTTAGTGTTTGGCCGAGCTTCTCCTCCGATTTGTGGCGTGCGCCTTGATGTTGTCACACAAAGCGGACGGACCTACAGTTTTACGCCGACTCCGAACGGCGATTGTATTTTTATGAGAAGCTGTTTTTCATGGCAGAAATACACTCGGGGGTTTGCCATTGCCTGCCGAGGGACGACCGCTGTTAAGAAAAAACCTTTTTTCTATATTTTTGCGATGTTGCTTTGACCAGGGTTTGAACCCAGGCATTGTGGAGTGGAAGCGCGCACTGCTTACCACTACACCACAGCGGCCGACATACTCTCATACCGTATATCAAAACACATAACTCCAAAATTTAAACTAACTAGGGCTGGGAGTTCTATCCAAATTTTTATACCCGAGCGCACTTGTGCACAAGGGTATATTAACTTTGTTCACATAACGGTTGTTTGGAACAGCCAAAACGAATCGAGATAGATATAGACAAATGTATACAGAAATGATCTGTCTGTCCGTCCGTCTGTCCGTCTGTATTGATTATTGTATCGTAATTGAGATATCTCAACGAAATTTGGTATGTAGGTTTGAATTTATCCAAGGTAGGTTGGTATAGAAAATAGGCGAAATCGGACTGTAACCCATATAACGGTAATTTTCAGAAATACGAAAACTGCGATGTTTTAGTCACTACTGAAAATTATTCACTCAAAATTGATATTTACAATAAATTTTAGACGAAAAATAAGAATATTATAAATTTTTGGAAAATGTGCGTAGCCACGCCCACTTGTGCTTACATGTGTATATCTTGGTAACCGCTGCACCAATTTCTTCCAAACTTGGCACAGTTGTTGGCCTTACAGCACATCAAATGGCCGAAAATTTTCAAAATGGGACGATAACCACGACCACATACAAAATCTTCAATAAATCAGTAAATATTAAAGCTAATTTATTAAAAATTGATGCTTCAACAATTCTTTACCAGAGGAAATACTTTTATGATACAATTTTTGAAAATGGGCGTGGCACCGCCCACTTATGATCACATATATGTATCTCAGTAAGCGTTTTACCAATTTGTACCAAACCCGGTATGGTTATTGTGCTTGCCACGTAAAAGCAAAGCGTTGAAAATAATTGAAATCGGACTAAGATTATGGCCGCTTTTCATATAACGGTAAATTTCAGAAATGCTTGAAACTTCAATATTTCGAAATTTAAGGACGCTAATTTACTCAAAAGTGATACACCCCGGCTTACCATGTAGCGGCAGCTTTCGGAAATGTGAAAATCATATATTTAATACTCGCGCCGGGTATTTAATGTTCGGCTCCGTCCGAACTTAGACTTTCTTACTTGTTTGTATATCCGAATACGCGAATTGTTTCAGACGTACAACTAACCCACCACCCTGATTTAATTTCGAAACAAAATCATTAGTTAATGAAGAATTTAACATTTAAACCTTCTTAAAATAATTCTCATAATTGTTTTTTGTATCATAGTAAGCGCTGATTTCAAATTATGAAGTATTTGACCCATCAATGAACATATGTGCGAGTATTTTAAATCGTATAGGCGTTTTGATACTTAAATTTCATAGTGTCTTTATATAAATGCGTTCTTATTTAGTGTATGTCCTTCGGGTGTCTTATATCAATAATTAAAATAAACTATTTGGTAACCATTTTGGTCACGTTTTTCGGGATTTTTTTTTATCAATTTGTGTTCAAAATAAACTCCAGCTCTGCCTGGCTCGAGGTGAAAGTGTTTGGAATGGAGAAGTGCTTTATATGTGAAAAATCTTTAGATAGTGGTAAAATTTCAATTGTTCAGGAGAAGGGCGTTACAAAACTGTTGTCCGTGAGTATCGAAAGAGGTGATAATGATCACGAAAGAAAGCTCAAAGATTTGGATTCAGTCCGCATTGTACGCTAATTTGCGAGAAATGTGGCGTCACTTCCTGCACCAATACTCCGAGCACCCAGGTAGATGACGACGACAATGACGAGGACCTTGTGAACGATAGCACAGAACTTGACGAGGAGACAGATGCTGAGCTACAAAGCTGGGAGTCTAAAGACAATGAAGATGACTTAAATCTTCCAACTTATCCTACAAAACGAACAAGATTCTGATGAAAATTAACCTTACTTCACCTGCTTTCATTAAAAAAAACGTTGCCCGTGGATTAGGCCTACTGGGAAACCATGTTAAAAAAACGCGCCGAAAAACTCTACCTCAGCGGTGGTGTGGAAATGAGTTTTACGGCGCATCCCGCACATCGCTATGTTTATCGCGTTCCCGGCCGTAATCTAAGCGTCGTACAAAAAAAATGTATGTACAAAAGTTGTGGAGAATGAAATTCTCTACAACTTTGGAATTTCAATATGCATTTTCATTATGTATTTTCAATAGAAATTGTCAAAAAATGGCGAAAACCGTGACAATGTAAGTTTTTGCAAATTATTTACAATAAAACATGCTATTTTTAAAAAACCTTCTATATAACAAATGTGGGAAATTAAATTCTCTACATATTTGCATGTAACCATTTTTTAGGAAAAATGCAAAATAAGCTTGCAAATAGCAAAAACCCAAAAAAAAACTTAAATCTAAGATGGCGGAGTGTTGCCAAACGAAATTTAGGGACTAGACTGTGGATCCATAATTTACGTGTCAAATAGAAGTAAACTGCATCAAAAAATCGCTGTTACAAATATTTTTTAATTTTCCTACCAAATCTATCTAATTGTACTGGGCTAATCGCTATGTTTGGCACGTTCCCGACCGTGATCTAAGCGTCATAAAAAAAATTTAGGTATAAAAGTTGTGAAGACTCAAATTCGCTACAACTTTGTAATATCAATATGCTATGTATTTTCAACAGAAATTGTCGAAAAATGGCGAAAACCATAACAAAGTAAAATTTTTTCTCAGGTTTTGCTAATTATTTACAATAAAAAAAGCTATTTTCAAAAAACCTTCTATATGACAAATGTGGAAAATTAAATTCTCTACAGATTTGAATTTAACCATTTTTTAACAAAAATGCAAAATAAGTTTGCAAATCGCAAAAAAAAACCAAAAAACTTTAATTCAAGATGGCGGAATGAAATTTAGGGGCAAGACTATGGATCCGTGATCTAGGTATCAAATAGAAGTAAACTGCATCAAAAAATCGCTGTTACAATTTTTTTTTGAGATAAAGTCTAATTTTACTGGGCTATGAAAGAATATCTCGGAATTGGTGATTACATGTATATATTGTTGTAATAGTGCATTTAAAAAATGCACCATTTATTACAACGAATAATGACTTCATTTAGAAGCAATGGAACACAAGATAGAAGAAACTGTCAAACCCGTAAACTTATGTTAAAAATTTAACTTTTTGAAAAGAAATCTGGTTTAATTTTGTTAAATTGTAAACATATATGATGTATAAAAAATGCAAAATTAGGACTATATTAAAACACGGGGCAAAAGAAAATTGCAGTACATTTAAAATGTGTGTTTTTTTTTTTTAGTTTGGTACCTTATTAACGTTACCAATGACGGAGCCACCTCTGTTCTCTACATAGTGATTTAGAATATGAATGTCATTCGGTCTGGTTTCGTTTCCATTATTTCGTAATACCGCCATAATGACGCTTGCAGTAAGGTTTAGTACATCTGCGCTCGTATATATTATATTCTTTACCATGCTTACAATTTAAATACTTAATAGAACTCCTTTTAAGTGCATACTTACCAACCTAGCATTGGTGGGCAGGTGATAGCCAATGCCAACACCCAGACAATCAAAATCATACAGAATGCCAAACGCTTTGAGCGCCTTTTGCGTGAGTATGTCAAAGGTTGCGTAACTGCCAAGTACCTGCAGCAAAGGACACCAAATTAAAAATCTCAAAAATTAGGTTCCAAAATGCCTTGATATAAAAGGGTTTTCACTTTGTATGAGCACTCATTTATAATGTAAACTCCACGGTTTTGGCAAATGTTGCTAATTACAATTTTACAATTTACTGTTTTTATTCTTAATACTTTTGAAATCGCTCAAGCATAGCACCGCTGCATTTAGTTTCCCTTACCTATCAACACTAATAGCACAGAGGCTCAATATAGACGCCGTGCATAGCAACACATCCAGTGATATCCAAATGTCACATAATACCCAACCAAGGCGCCAGGAACCTGAAAGAAATGAAAGGAAGGGTTAAAACGATTATTATTATTCAGCCCGGTCAAGTTATACATTCAAGGTCACATTAATTCGCATAAAGTCGAAAGTTGACACGATTGTTGCAAATACCATTATAAATTAAGTAGCAAAAATCTCCATCCATCTCACATCTGCAAAAATATTTATTCATGGTCAAAAGTCACATAAATTTATTTTTTGTATTTTTCAGAAAAATGGTATGGTTTGTGAGATATAGCGATTTAAAAAATTGTGTTCTCCATAATATGCAATTTCAACCCCTCTTTTATACAAATACTAGCAGACTCGGCGACCTTCGTTCCGCCCAAAATTGATTTTTTTATTGAAACTTTTTGGTCCAACATTTTCACCAACAATTCACGTTTCCCATTTTCATTCATCTGCTAAGATTATGGTTTGATGGTCATTTTCCGCTTTAAATAACCTATCGAAAGTATTATGTCCGTGCAGAAGTTCTTGAAATTCTTCAATTGTCCAGCATTTCACAGCACGGTTAATCGCAGAACGAAATAAATTTGAAGGATTTTTTTCTTTTCACTCCCTGGCAGCAACGATGATCCGGTTCTATAGGGAATCTGCCCTAGACACTTTATAGCAGCGGTCGGCATATTAACACATTTAAACGATTCAACAAGTGAGAATGTGTGCGTTAAATGTACTCCCACCAAAAAATTTGCGTCTTATATAAGCCTTATTTAATATGATCGTAAGTCTTAACATTTAATGCATGAAACTTGTAAGGAATAGAAATTGTATGGCACAACCCTTATTTTACACCTGATTTCGCAGTATTGATGTCATTGGGAATAAGGTCATGATTCATGTAGCAATCGTACAAAAACAACATTTACCGTTGGTATGAACTCCTTGTGTCAATAGCAGCTTCTTTATCTATTCATATTTGTATGTATATGTATACCCAGCATACCAGGATTTCAGAGCATTCTGAAAGGTTTCACAATTTTTTTAAGAATTTTCTTTAAGAAATCGTACAGAAATTTCTTTACTGGTTCTTGTCAACCGCTTCATATGTTTTTCTTTAAAGATTCCTAAACGAATCGTAACAAATTTTCGAAATCTTAAATATTTCGGGGGAGTTTGTTTGCAGGGTATATTAATCAATCCGGTATTAACGTACATAATTCGATCTTAAGTTTTCCTGTAAATTCGCTATAAATTATGCTGGCGGACTTCAAAATTGTAATTCGCATAATGGATGTAGTATTGGTGACAGCTAAAATTCAAAAGTGTATGAAAAAAGATGTCGAATATCGACAACTGGGCGAAGTAAATGTGCTTTAAAATGTTGAGTTTGAATCAACATCATAGCGTGCGATTAGTGCATTATGTCATGTCATATCATGTATGTGTATGTGCTGTCACCGCTGTGTTAGCCTTGCATACATACATATACTTTCTTAATTACATATGAAAAAGCATCCAAGACGTGCAAAACGCCATCCGTGCAGTGAAAACTGCTTAATTTTAATACGGGCGTATTTGAATTGAATATTTCCATTATACGTAGTGTATGTGTAATGGAAAAATTCATTTACCAGGGTTGAGTTGTGCAGGGGTAAATCTCAAATCACCATCGATAAATCAACCGCCAAAACCATCGCGCGCCTTTTACTGTAATAAATTCAAATAAAAAAAATTATTTTCTCTTAAATTGCTTTCGAGAAACTTACTTTTAAGGTATTTCGTCTGAAATGAGTCTATGTATATTAGATTTCTGTAGAACAATTATACGCATCCATTTTGAAATTGCCATCAACTATACAATAAAGTTTCTTGGACAGATTTACTATAGAACCGGATCATTTTTGCCGCCAGGGAGTGAAGTTATTTCGTTGTGAGATTAACCGTTCTATGAAATGTTACACAATTAGAGAATTTCAAGAACTTCAACACGGACATAACGCTTTCGTTAGGTTATTTAAGTCGGAAAACGACCACCAAACCACAATCTTAGCCGATGAGCGTACGATGGAAATCGTAAACGTGAATTTTTGGTGAAAATGTTGGACCAAAAGGTTTCAATAAAAAAATTATTTTGTGCGGGACGAAGTTCGCCGGGTCTGCTAGTATTATTATATTTCATTTAAACTAATTAAGATGAATTTTTAAAAAGGTGGCTACCCTTGTGAAAGACTTCAATATTATTCAAAACTTTAAAACTAACAATATTTTGGTTCACAGCCATATTTTAATTCTTCAGATGGCTTGCGTATAATTAATTTAAATTTTATTTTTCAAACAGGTGGCAAGCCTTTTCAAAATATATTAAACTACAGCATCCATTTTTTAAATATAATTTTCAAATAAATAACTCCCTTAATTGAAGTTGAATTAGATTTTTTAAAAGGTTGTAGCCCTCATCCATGAGTAGAGAATGATTTTATATATCTCCATACCAAGTTCCAGTAATCTACCAAAAATATTTCCTGAGAAATGCAGTTTGAAAAATTCCGTTTGTATGGGAGGTGCCACACCCTCTTGCCTAATCGAGATTAATTGCATCCTATATTTTAAGTTGGGGTAAATAACAGCAGAGTACGAAATTTCATGATGATCGGTTGAATAGCTAAAGCGTGAAAGCGTAGCAAACAAACAAACCCACTTTCGGATTTATAATATATAAGGTAAGCTTCATTCTTTTTATCCCTTCACCTGATTTTCCAGAAACCACGCCCTAAGCCCAGGGAGCTTCCTATAACTGTTGCCGATTTCTGTGAAGATGATATGTCCACTGCTAGCCGCGTTGTTAAAGAAGTGTCGAATGCCATTGCACGACTTTCCCCAGAATTTATTAAAATGCCGAAAACCCGAAACGAAATTGAAAATTCTAACCGGGCATTCCACAGAATTGCCAAATTCCCGAAAGTAGTGGGATGTATCGATGGTACCCATGTTAGAGTACAATCGCCTAGTGTGGAAAATGCCGAAATATTCCGAAATCGGAAGGGGTATTTTTCCCTTAACGTACAAGCGATGTTGTAATGCTAATTTAGAAATTATGGATCTGGTGTGCAGGTGGCCTGGCTCTGCTCATAATAGCAACATTTTTAACAACAGCCGTATTAAGCATCGTTTCGAAGAGAATAATTTTAAAGACTGCTTTATATTAGGCGATAGTGGTTATGCTGTCAGCAAATATATGACGACCTCACTTTTACATCCTAACACTGCTGCAGAACGGTTATACCATGAGTCGCAAATCCGAACTAGAAACTGCATCGGTTTTCAATACTATCTGTTGAATTAAGTGTTTCTGTAGAAACGACTATGTCAATTATTGTTGCCTGCGGTGTTCTACATAATATTGGCCAGAACAAGGCTATTTTTATTCATACAAAACCTAATTTTGGAGGTATTTTCAAATTGGTCCAGCTCGCTTAAATCTTAATATTTTTCCCAAATATTTTGGTGGACGTCTTAAAATATAATAGATTTTATAATCCGGGCTTAAAAACCGCAACTTTTTTTGGTGATGCAGTCTAATGTACATACATGAATAGATTAGACTCAAACAAGAAAAGGTAAAGTTGAGTATGGAGGAGAAGAAAGGGATAAATACAGAAATTAAAATAAAAGTAAAGAAACCTAAATATAAAGACAAAGACGAAGGAAATTTTAAATACCTAACCTAATGACAATGGTGGGGGTGAATATGTAAATGAAGAAAAGAATGGACATATTTAGATCAGGATAAAGGAAAAGATAAAGATGAAGACCAAGACGAGGAAGACGATGAAGATGAAGATGAAGATGAAGATGAAGATGAAGATAAAGATGAAGATGAAGATGAAGATGAAGATGAAGATGAAGATGAAGAT
>NW_023458555.1:63596427-63637168 GCF_013731165.1 Rhagoletis pomonella | reverse complement strand
GATGAAGATGAAGATGAAGATGAAGATGAAGATGAAGATGAAGATGACATTAGATGTATACATTTTTTGTACATTTGTACACAAAATTTAGATTTGTCCACATTTGCGCCTTTGGATAGCGATGTACAAATGATTTGTCTTGCGATCATTTGGCTGCCAAAGATCCAAATGATTTGGCACACATTTGCGCACAGCAGTAAAGTGACAAATATTGTCCACATTCATTCACACGATTTAACCATTTGGTCATAAATACTTAAACAGCTGATCCGGTGTCAACCATACTTTTGCATTTATGATTTCGTGAGATTTGAAGTAAAATAAACAAAAATAATATATACGAACAGGTACTCAGAATTTTGAATACACCCTCAAAATCTGGGCTAGAAAAAGTGCAGAACATATTGGTCAAAGTCGAATGTCTCAGCCAAACCGTAATTGATTTTCAAAAGTTATAGCTAATTAAAAACTAAAGTGCTTACGGCTTCTTTCTTATATATGTATGTACATTAAAGTGGCCCTTATTTTTGAAAATCGGAAATTTGCGGGTGCTACCCCTTGAAATGGTTACCTTTATTGAAAAAGTAATTCCCTTAAAATTTTGGCTCAATTAATCAAGTCTAACCCGTGCCACAAACGGGTCGAAGTTGAGATAACGACAGTATCACTTTGCGTCAGTGCTGCCTTTGGCTAGCCACCTTATTAGCGGCCTTTGCACGGTTAGACTGCGTTTATACACGAAAACTTTTGTCGCCTCGATTTTTCACATTCCCTTTTGGTGTTGCTCGTTTCATTTACACACGGCGATTTGTGTGTATGCAATTGTTGTTGTCAGCTGTGAACAGCGGTTCAATTTACACAGACGAACGAGAGCACAAAGCGTGTTGCCCGAGCACGAGCAACTCGATGCCCCTCTCCTTTCCTCGTCGCGCTCCCTCCTACAAACGTCGAGTTGCGGCAACAAAAATCGCCGTGTGTAAAGAGCACTTACCATTGTATAAAACATATCATGATGCAAAACAAAATTATTTCTGTTCACCCCATCATTCATAAATAAGTGGACAACTAATTTTTAAGCAAAAAACAAAACCGACTTCAATTCTCATATACAAATTTAAGATTATCGTTAATTTCTTCATGATCCAGTGATTGGATTTAAACCAAATTAGTACGGGACCACCTGTGGTAAAAAAAAAGAATTATAGAAATCGGTTAACGTGGTCCAAAGTTATGCGGTAAAATACGTTAAAAAAAAAAATATTCCGACGGATTGATAATTGATAGCCTTCGACTTTTTGTGAAGTCGGTTAAAAATAAGTTTAATTTCGTTCCTTTAAAATATATATGTATATTTAGGACTTTTTACATGTACGAGTAATTAGATAATAACGCACAGATCCACCATACATGGTTCATTATTCCAACACGTTTGTGGCATAGGTTAATCTGGGTCAATTGAGTCTATATTAAATGATAAATATTTTCTCCTTATATGTAAAAATTTCAGGGGTAGCACCTCAAAAAACTAAAAAACCAAAATTTTAAATATACCTTTAATTTCAATTCATTTTATGCTAGAAATTTAGGTTTTGTACATTTATCAGTTTTGAATGACTATTTTTCATTAAATTTTAAAGATCGAACATGTCGTGAGAAAAGGATTTATAGGTATTTAATATGTTGTATAATAATCTATTGTCATACTTGGATTGTCGGGATTTTCATTGAGCAAATAAAAAAAAATTATATTCTTATTTGTTTTGAGTTTTGACGATTCCTTATTTCAACAATTACAAAATATATAGTACAACTAAACTGATAAATCTACAAAACTATATTTTCTGACAAAATATGACAAGTCGCGAACTTTAAATGATTTTTAAAAAACCTATAAAAATAGACAATAATATTTCTCATAAAAAGGAAGGAAATTAGGGGTTAGGGCCTTGAAATAAAAAAATAAATAAAAATTCGATGGGCACCCTATGTATGTATACTAGTAAACAAAATAGTCGGACAAGTCGTAGTTTAAAATGAAAAAATGTTAAAAATTAAAATTTTGCATATACTCTGTAAGATTCCTTTCAGTGATCGGACTTCTACCACATTGTTGAAGATCTGCCACTTTGTTGAGCACATCTACCACACAAGGTCTGAAATCTACCACATATTCGCGTTTTTGAGTAGTTTTATTTTTGCTCAACATAATTTTCTTAA
Source organism: Rhagoletis pomonella (assembly GCF_013731165.1). NCBI lineage: Eukaryota > Metazoa > Arthropoda > Insecta > Diptera > Tephritidae > Rhagoletis > Rhagoletis pomonella. The sequence goes on along the minus strand of NW_023458555.1, from coordinate 63,634,951 downwards.
TTTTAAGAGCAAACATTGTCCAACACTAAACACTAACAACAGGCGGAATGGGAGGATAAAATAAACTGTAAAATAGTAAATTTTCTCAATATTCAATGTTTCGACATCAAACGTGGTTTTATTGTGTTAAATTGCCAAATATATGATCTATAAAAAGAATTAATAGCGAAAATGATAAAACCCGGCGATTTTTGTGAAAGGATTAGCAAATTTCAGTGCATCTCAAATTTCTAAAGCGTTGTTTACTTTTACTTGAGAATTGTCAAAATCGGCAAATCCCAAGTAGCATTTCTGGAACGAGCCACATTTGTTCGATACATCGTGATGTGATATAAAGAAAAACTGGTAGCACTCCGCAAGGTTGCAGAAATCTTTCAAAATATGTTCGAAACTGTCAAGGAAAAAAATTGGCAAAACTCAACGCAATTTTTATCAATTTCAATCTAGCACTTTATTATACTAAAATTAATTTTGTTTTAGATTCTAATTAAAATGTTTGCAATTTAGGTGAACCCTTGCAGATTTTTTTTAATTTTTGTACAAAGTTTGATCCAAAACCTGAGATCTACCACATTTTTTTGAAATCTACCACTTTTTTTCCAGATTCCACCACACATTTTCTTTAAGTAAGATCACTGATTGCTTTGCCATTTCTTAATATAAATTATCAATTTAAACATGGTTGTAAGCAGCGAAATGTCTTACCTTGAATCACTTACATATATACATACGTATTTTTCACCGGGTAAACAGAAATAAAGTTACGAGCAAGTATACCTGTGCGTCACCCTTTGAAACACGCGGTTTTTGACCTTAAGCCCAGATTTTGAGGGTGTATTTAAAATTCTGAGTATGCAGATTTTACTGCTTGAAGAGACCTACAACAAGTGTGAACCTCGAAAAAACTATATAAATTTTCTTTTGTCAGACAGTGTAATTTAGATCGTCTTTAATAATCAGTATATCGTCGTTTAAAGTACAACACCGCGTAACAAAATGCTAAGCCGCCTATGTGAGGTTGCATAAATTATTATCTAGATAGTAAAGACACTCATATTTCAAAACGGTTCTCTTTTTACCTTCCTTTAATTAGCTCGGGATGTAACTATGTAATATTGATGCGCCTAAAAGATGTAGCGATTTCTATTCTCAAGTTACATACCTGATGACAGTACGAATGGCAATTATAATAAGGTTTTAGTTTTTTAAACTATAATTTTTTTATAAAGCAATCGCATTTCTGGATGGTATATTTCAGGACGAATGGATAAGGATTGAGCCAAGAGCTTGTGTGAGCAAATCCAATTTTTGGCAGCCAATGTCAGTTACGCGGTTTTGCAGAATGACGATACGCGGTTTTGTCATCAAGTGGCAAATCAGATATTTGGTCATTTGCGTAATTTTTATTTGGCAGCATTGCGATCCCACGATTTGGCCACCAGGGTTGTTTTTCATTTGCCACAAGAAGGCAAATATTTGGCTTTTCTGATAAATGACAAATGTAATTTAGCGTGCACATGATTTGTCTATGAATTTGACAAATTTTTAGCCACGATTGGTACGTGTGATCCCAGCTTTAAACAATAAATTATATAGCATAACATTTAACAAAAACTAAAAAACCACAGTTAACAGAAATTGCGATCTTCAGTAAGAAAAACTTAGCCTAATATAGCATCGACGACCCTGCATAGGATCTAGGACCCTGCATAGGATCATATGAAAATAGGAACTTGAATTTCTTTAAAAAATAAATTATTCACCCTTCTTATTTTTATATGCATATTTACCAAGCAAGTATGTATCTTAAAACTTATTTATTAGACTAACGTTATATAAACATATCGATATGTGTATGTACATAATTACTAGTATATACCAATGCATATACATATGCATGTAAATAGCGAAGAGACAATTTAGCATGATTTTTCTATATTTTTTTGTTTAAAAATGTTTCTTATTTTTTATGAAAGTGTAGTTCGTTATCTAACAAAAACCATGCAAGCCGAAATGCTAAAATGTCTCTTCCCTATTTACATACATCTTCGCCATCGTATGTACATACATACATACGTACATATATCGTCGTTTGAAGTACAAAACCGCGTATCAACCAAATGCAAAACCGCGAATCAAGATAATACAAAACCGCGTATGTAAGGTTACATAACTTATTTCCTAGGGAGTAAAAACACTCATATTTCAAAATGGTTCTCTCTTTTATAAAGCGGTTTTTTATTATCTTGATTCGCGGTTTTGCATTTTGTTGATACGCGGTTTTGTACTTTAAACGACGATATACGTATGTATAAACTGCAACTGCAAACTGCATATTATACTAAAATTGAATAAGCTAAAAACCATGTACGCTAAAAGTTTCTAAAGATTCTGCAAAAAAGTTAAAAGTTTTGATGACATTTTTTTGAAATAGGTTACATTTTCCTGAACTGTACACAAAGTTTTAAACTTTGACCCATATAGTTTATGTTATAGAATCTACTAAATATATTTTTATAAAAAATTTACAAAAAAATGTATCTCGTAAAACAGTGTTAGGGCCGGTTACTCAATGTCTGGTTAACACTAATCTCCGGTTAAACATAGTTATCGACGTTACCGACTCCCTGTTGTATGCCCGGAGTCGAAGACGTCGATAACGATGTTTAACCGCAGATTAGTGTTAACCGGACATTGAGTAACCGGCCCTTAATATTGTAAAAAATAAGTGTGCTACTTAGGTGAGCGCCACTGTATATGTGCATATGTATGTACACTCGTGACCCAAAAGTGTGCTACACTTTGGGCATATTTTGACTACTTTTACTTTGTTTATTTCATGTTCATTAATTTTTTTTATGTACTTATAGCTCATTGTCCAACAAATGCCATATAAATCCAAATTTAACTCTTTGTTCAAAATTCAAAAAACTCAACAAAGTCTCATCAAAATTTCACCGTTTTTCAGTCTTTTTAGAAAATGTTTTAGTATGCATTTTGTTAGCCCATTCAATTTAATTTATTAAACTAAAATTGCATTGGCTATAAAACTGCATACTCAAACATTTTATAAAAAGACTGAAAATGGTGAAATTTTGATGAGAATTTGTTGATTTTTTTTTTGAATTTTGAACAAAGTGTTAAATTTGGATTTATATAGTATTTGTTGGACAATGAGCTATACTTTTATAAACTTTTTTATACATATTTTTTATACTTTTCTTTGGGTCATGAGAGTGCATATGAATGCACATATCGATATGTTTATATAACGTTAGCATATAAAGGTAAGATTACATTACTTTTATTCTTAAATTCTATATCTAATTCAAGAAGTTCTAACTTCATTTCTACTTCTTTCAATTCCAGAGCGTGTTTTTTTTCGACCACTCATGTCTCTCGCTTGCTCTTCTGTTTTCATCCTCCCAAAAAATTTGTTGTGAATTGACCTTCTTTTCGCCTTTCCCTGGTAATTTTTCATTTTTCTTCTTTCGAAGAAGGGTTGGGTTCCATGAACTCCAAACAGTGGTTTCCTAAAAAGTGAAAAATTAACATTTTAGATAATGTATGCCCTTATAACATGACTCAGTTGCCTCTACTACAGTTTCCCCTTCATAGCCTTTCATTGATTCATCTAGAGTTTCAGTGGCTGCCAGGAAACCTTCCTCTGCAGGCAAACTTTCAAATGAAATAACTGAAAATATATAATAATAATAACCAGAATATAATAATAAAAATCAGAACAGAATCAATTACTTGTCTTTTGTATGGTGGAGAAAATAAAGGTTTTGTGTGATTTTAATTTTTCTCATTTATATATAATATACACAAATCCTCATTTCAAACTTTGTTAAAAGTATAAAAATTCTAAAATTTTTCACCGAAATTCTAAACTTTTTGTTCAGAACTTTTAGGAAAAATGTAAACTATGCAGCTGTATAGGACATGAAATTTTAGTATACTTTAAAATACATGGACAAGCTAACAACCGTAAAAATTTAATAATAATAATAACAAGTAAGAAAGTCTAAGTTCGGGCGGAGCCGAACATTAAATACCCGGCGCAAGTATTAAATATATGTTTTCCACCTTTCCGAAAGCTACCAATACATGATAAGCCGGGGTGTATACATTTTAAGTAAATTAGCGTCCTTAAACTTCGAAATATTGCAGTTTCAAGCATATCTGAAATTTACCGTTATATGAAAAGCGGCCTCAATTTTAGTCCGATTTCAACAATTTTCAACGGTTTCCTTTTATGTGGCAAGCACAATAACCATACCGAGCTTGGTACAAATTGCTAGAACGGTTAGCGAGATACATATATGTGATCACAAGTGGGCGGTGCTACGCCCATTTTCCAAAATTTTGTCATAAACGTATTTCTTGGTAAAGAATTGTTGCAATCATCAATTTTGAATAAATTAGCTTCAATATTTACTGATTTATCGAAGATTTTGTATTTCTCGAAATTACCGTTATATGGGATGTGGGCGTGGTTATTGGTATGCTGTACCAGGACCAACAACTGTGCCAAGTTTGGAAGAAATTGGTGTAGCGGTTACCAAGATATACACATGTAACCATAAGTGGGCGTGGCTACGCCCATTTGCCAAAATTTTGTAATATTCTTATTTTTCGTCTAAAACTCATTGCAAATATCAATTTTGAGTGAATTATCTTCAGTAGTTACTAAAATATCGCAGTTTTCGTTTTTCTGAAAATTACCGTTATATGGGAGGTAGGCGTGGTTATTGTCCGATTTTTAAAATTTTCAGCCATTTAGTAAACTGTACTAAGGCCAACAACTGTGCCAAGTTTGGAAGAAATTGGTGCAGCGGTTACCAAGATATACACATGTAACCATAAGTGGGCGTGGCTACGCCCATTTTCCAAAAATTTATAATATTCATGTTTTCCGTCTGAAACTCATTGTAAGTATCAATTTTGAGTGAATTATCTTCAGTAGTTACTAAAATATCGCAGTTTTCGTATTTCTTAAAATTACCGTTATATGGGAGGTAGGCGTGGTTATTATCCGATTTCGCCCATTTTCAATACCATCCGTCCCACGCCCAAAAGAAGTTCACGTACCAAGTTTCGTTAAGATATCTCAATTTTTACTCGAGTTATCGTGTGCACAGACGGACGGACGGACGGACGGACGGACGGACGGACGGACGGACAGACAGTCAGCGCTTAATCGATTTCTCTTTTCATTCTGATCATTTATGTATACATTTGTCTATATCTATCTCGATTCGTTTTGCCTGTTACAAACAACCGTTATGTGAACAAAGTTATAATACCCTTGTGCACAAGTGCGCTCGGGTATAAAAATACTAATTATTCAATTATCCTGTTCCCGTACTTCAGAAATTGCAGGTTTTACAGGAAAAGCTGTTTAGCCTTTAACAAACCTTATGTGAACGTAGCGTACGGGAACCACTGCCTGTAAAACTTGGAAATCCTGGTATATGGGAACGGCCTAAATTTGTTTTTGGCCGAGCTCCTCTTCCGATTTGTGGCGTGTGCGTTGTTGTTGTCTCATAAAGAGGAGGGACCTACAGTTTTACGCCGACTCCGAAGGCCGATTGTATTTTAAAATATACATTAAATACATACACAAAAGAAAAACTTCCGAAACTGGCCAAAATTTCACCAGCTTAATTAGTTCACTACAAGTTTATGTACGTATATAAATCCACAAGAAATCTTACCACCGCTATCATAACCATTTGACAACCCAGTTGCCGGCTGACCCAATAGCGCCGCTATCCTCTCGGTGTTGGGGTCAGTACACTGCTTATACTGCCCACCACCCGTTCTGTAAATCTCCCATCTTTCCCCTGCCAAGCTCTTACTGGCCTTTCTTTTCATGTTGTCGTACTTTTGGCGCAGGTTTTTCGATCCTCTTCTTATGCCCATCTGAGCCTCAAAGGCGCTATCAATTTGCTCCCAAGCTTTTTTCTTAGCTTCCCAGGAAACATCATCAGTCAGCTTATTTTCGAGAATAGATGTATGCTGCTCAACCAGAGATAGCAGCAGTTTCTCTTCGGTGCTGGTGAAATTCGGTAGCCGATATTTTAAATGTTTTGCAGACTCCATTATTTTAATTAAATTTTCACTAAAAAATAGGAGTACAACAGCCGGTGCGAGATGCACGAAATTTAAAAATGTAAACGAAACTCAGCTGACTTGTAGGTTTTGACTTTTCACAATGCAAATTTTTTGAGTTTTTTACTAAAATATACACAACGATCAAACTAACCCGACGTCAGCTAATTAGAATTTGGTGCAAACGAATCTGTCAATCCAAGCTACCAGACGATTAACCAACCCCCGGTTGATGGTAATGTTAACCATACATTGAATAACCGGCCTCAAAAGAGCTTCGCCCGCGGGCAAGGCAGTGCCCATCGGTGTTCTACAGAAATGCAATATACATACATATGTACATACGGTGACTAGAATTCTGTGGACGAAAATCGAGACATTTGTAATGCATTGAACCCGAAAATACAATTTTGTTTTTTAGAATAAAACATCTTTTAATACAGTTTTATTTAAAGCAAAACAAAGAGAGAAAACTTGAAAAATTATCGCAGACTCGTCCATTATCTATATACCCTTGTGGTCAGCTGATTAAGTTAAGTTACATTTTGACCAGTTTTGGTTTTTTATTTTGTTAATCTAATGTTTATAGTTTTTTTTTATACAAGTCTAGCACATAACCTAGCCAGAACCTCATAAATCTACATTTCAATTGAAATCAAACCTCTTACAAAAATTCAACTAACTTTAATAATTACACCCAAAAATTTTAAACTTTTTGTTCAGGCTTTTTAGGTATGCAGTTTTGTACTCCATTAAATTTAAGTACGTAAAAGTGAAAATTTCAAGACGCTAGGAAATTGCGTTCATTTTTAATATTTTTTTCACTGACGATGCTTGGCATTTTCTTCTATATAAAAGACACCATCCTAACATAAAACGTGAGTGAATTTAACCCCTACTCGGCTTTTTATATTTTTTAATAACTAATCTTTATATATGGACCACACTAAAAGCTCCTTTTCATATAAAAATTCGTACGCGTCCTACCCGTGAAAAACGTTGTCCCACCCGTGACAGAGGAATTTCGGATTTTTTTGTATAATAAAGCCATCAGTTTTGTAGTTTTTGCTTTGTTTTATAAGACATCAAGTTCACACATAAAAGTGATATAAATTCGCAGAGTTTCCGTAAAATATATCTGCTCCAAAAAGCAGGTTCCTTTTTTTTTTGTCCCACCCATGGCAGAAGAAATAAATCAGATTTTTTCCATATACAAGTAAGCTGGAATATTTTTCGTATTTTGTAATAACTCATATAATAGTCAATTAGGTGTAGCTTTATCAAAATGTAGAATTGTTGATTCCCGTGCGGTGGAATCGCCTAAATGCTGATAAAAATTTTAACCATTTTAAACAGATTTTTTAGAATTGTTTTGAGTATGCCCATTCAATTCAAAGTGCAAGTTTGAAGTGGCTTGGACTTACCGTTGATTTTTGGCAATTTTTTTGTTCGCGCGTTTTCTTCCATACAAACTTTGTTCGAAAATTTTTTGATATGGAGAAAATGAGCAACACCTACAAAAAAAATACAAAACTGCATTCCCGGAATGTTTCTAAGAAATCTAATCACAATGATTAACCTTTGTCGAACTTAGCTAATTTTTGTACAACGTTTGAAATTTTGACTTGCATGATCTTTGTTAAATAACGAGCTACAATTTCAAAAAAAAAATAGCGGTACCCCGGTGTGCTTCTCTACACCAAATATTGAAAAATCCTGGAGTTATTCTATATGAAATTTTTTATATATAATTTTTTTTTCTATATTACAGCCATGTTTATACTTGCAGCCATGTTTATACTTGACTTAATTTATCCGAAGAAAAAATAAACAGCACATCATAGCAACAATTGTTTACTATGTATTTGTCAATGTTATTGTGGCTTGTTAACATTTTTTATTTTTAATATTTTTATTGAGCTTTGTACCACGATTTTTTATTAGGAAAAATTGAAAAAGCAACAAAGTCTAAGCGGTAGAAGTTATAGCACTATTTCGGAGATCACCACATCTCCTCATCAGACTTCTTTTTTCTAGACTTCAGCAGGGATCGAATCTGCGAATTCGATGTTCAAAGTCAGAAGCGTTAACCACTGAGCTATGTACATCCCGTAAACTCTTGTTGCTAATTCATTTTCCTTATTCAACCAACTACTATCAAGTGCAGCTGATTTGCCGCTATTTAAACTCGACAGCATTGTTGCTGCTGTCAATTCTATACATCCATTTGCTTATTTTCTTTTTTGTATAGTTTCAGGCAGGCTCTTCCTAAACTATGTATTTGTCAATGTTATTGTGGCTTGTTAACATTTTTTATTTTTAATATTTTTATTGCGCTTGTACCACGATTGTTTATTAGGAAAAATTGAAAAAGCAACAAAGTCTAAGCGGTAGAAGTTATAGCACTATTTCGGAGATCACCACATCTCCTCATCAGACTTCTTTTTTCTAGACTTCAGCAGGGATCGAACCTGCGAATTCGATGTTCAAAGTCAGAAGCGTTAACCACTGAGCTATGTACATCCCGTAAACTCTTGTTGCTAATTCATTTTCCTTATTCAACCAACTACTATCAAGTGCAGCTGATTTGCCGCAATTTAAATTCGACAGCATGGTTGTTGTTGTCAATTCTATACATCCATTTGCTTACTTGCTTTTTTGTATAGTTTCAGGCAGGCTCTTCCTAAACTATGTATTTGTCAATGTTATTGTGGCTTGTTAACATTTTTTATTTTTAATATTTTTATTGGGCTTTGTACCACGATTGTTTATTAGGAAAAATTGATAAAGCAACAAAGTCTAAGCGGTAGAAGTTATAGCACTATTTCGGAGATCACCACATCTCCTCATCAGACTTCTTTTTTCTAGACTTCAGCAGGGATCGAACCTGCGAATTCGATGTTCAAAGTCAGAAGCGTTAACCACTGAGCTATGTACATCCCGTAAACTCTTGTTGCTAATTCATTTTCCTTATTCAACTAACTACTATCAAGTGCAGCTGATTTGCCGCTATTCAAACTCGACAGCATGGTTGTTGTTGTCAATTCTATACATCCATTTGCTTATTTGCTTTTTTGTATAGTTTCAGGCATGCTCTTCCTAAACTATGTATTTGTCAATGTTATTGTGGCTTGAGTATAGTATTGCTGATACAGATTTTAAATATTGGGCAAATCGTCACATAAATAAGATTTTTAGTAATATCTCAACTACAGCGCCAACTGCCGGGTTAAAATGTGAAACTAAACCATCCATAGACCCACTCAAACACACACAAAAAAATTCGTAGAAATGCGGACACCGATTTAGGAGGATTTCACTTGCAAACACACCTACAGAAGAATTATAAATACATTCGAAGATAGCTAAAAGTCGGCACGTTTGTAGGCTCCTCACCCCCTTTCCAAATAGCCCCACTTTTCGCCATGAGTATGGGCTTGATTTGATGTACATACATATCTCCATACGAAGTTCCTGTACTTTACCATGAACACTTCCAGAGATATGTAGCATACAAATTTAGTTTGTATGGGAGGTGCCAAGCCCCTTTTCCAACAGTCCGAAATTTTCTTTAAAAGTATGCAATTGATTTCATATATCGCCATACGAAGTTCCAGTATTCTACCATTACCATTTCCAGAGATATGCAGTATGAAAAATTCAGTTTTTGTGGGAGGTGCCACGCCTCCTTTTCAAATAACCCCAATTTTTCTCTAAGAGTATGCAATTGATTTAATATACATACCCCAATGCCAAGTTCCAGTACTCTACCATTAACATTTCCAGAGATATGCAGAATGAAAAATTCGGTTTGTATGGGAGGTACCACGCCTCCTATATATATCGACATTTTTTAGCCTATAACCATCCTTGGGACGAGTGCGGCAGGTGTCCAAAATTTCAAAAACATTAGTGAAACCATTCTCGAGCTTTGCGAACACAAAAAAATGGCTTTCAAAATATATATTATCTACTTATAATTTAATGATGTTATATTTCATTTCTGCGCCCATTTTGTTATAGCACTATATTTTTAAGCGAGTTAAGGAATTTAGACCACTTAAAAATATGAAATTATAAAATATCATCTGCACGTCCCTTTAAGTTTACCCTAAAATGGTTCCAGCGATATCTAAATTTTTTACTCGAGTTATCGCTTAATCGATATCTCTTTTCATTCTGATCATTTATGTATACATTTGTCTATATCTATCACGATTCGTTTTGCCTTTCAACAATTCTTTACCAAGAAATACGTTTATGATAAAATTTTGGAAAATGGGCGTGGCACCGCCCACTTATGATCACATATATGTATCTCGGTAGCCGTTCTACCAATTTTTACCAAGCTCGGTATGGTTATTGTGCTTGCCACGTAAAAGCAAAAAGTTGAAAATAATTGAAATCGGACTAAAATTAGGGCCGCTTTTCATATAACGGTAAATTTCAGAAATGCTTGAAACTTCAATATTTCGAAATTTAAGGACGATATTTTACTCAAAATTGATACACCCCGGCTTGCCATGTAGCGGTAGCTTTCGGAAACAAATATGAAGATTATATATTTAATACTTGCGCCGGGTATTTAATGTTCGGCTCCGCCCGAACTTAGACTTTCTTACCTCTTATATTTTAGTTAGTATGGGTGGTGCCATACCCCCTTTTCCGAATTGGGCAAATTTCACATAAAGCACATGCATGATAGCCCGAATATGCCGCATAAATTTGGTTGAATTCGATGAAGCCGTTCTCAAGTCAGAAGGTAACACCAAAAACGTGCACTTATTTTTATATATAAGATAGAATTTAATCACAATTTGAAAGGTGTTTTAAGGCGCCGCAAAGCAAGCGAGTATTGGCTATTTATCTATACCTATTATTATTATATAAAGAGAAGTGCCATATCTTTATAAGAGGTGATCTCGCGAATGGAAGTACCAATTTTTTTGAAATTTTGGACACCTTTTGGTTATAGGCTGATAATAATTTCGATATATCAGGAGAGCGTGGCATCTCCCATACAAATCGATTTTTTCATACCGCATATCTCTGGAAGTATTTGCGGTAGAGTATGTGTATAATTCTTCGGCACGTGTGTTTGCGAGTGAACTCCTAATCGACAAAAAGGATTTTATTGAAACTTTTTTATGTGTTTAAGCGGGTCCCTGTATAGATTTGGTTCACAATTTAAAACGCCAGGTGGTGGTGGAGTCGAGTTATTACTAAAAATCGTATTTGTGATCCGATGTGCATCATAATCGAAATGCTAATGGTAGGGGAAATACTATTGCAAAAAAAAGGCCGCAAGGTGGCTCTGGAGTCGAGTTACTGCTAAAAATCGTCAAGTGAAGTCATTCGAAGACACCAGGGATCACAGTCAAATTACCACCGTTAAATCATCATAACCATTTCTGTGAACTAATGCTACTCCCCATTTTCAGATATAATGACGATTCACCATGGAACCGGATCATTGTTACAAGAGTGTGCAATTGCTGGGGTATGCCGATGACATCGACATCACCGGTAACAAAACCGCGAAGTCTGTTTTGCCTGGATAAGGAGCGAGGACGAAATATCTCCTGTCATCAAAAAGACAGTCAGCGCCTTCGCGCGTAGGCACCCACGTCACTATTGATAGTTATAATTTCGAGAAAGTAGAGAATTTCGTTTTCTTGGCAACCAGCATAAACACAGATAATAATGTCAGCATAGAAATCCAAAGCAGAATCACTCTTGCCAACAAGTGCTACTTTGGTATATGGCGCAGATGCATGGATAGTATTCGAGAGAAACATTTTGGGGAAGATTTACGGGCGTTTACGCGTTGGCGACGGCGAGTACCGCAGACTGTATGAGCTTCACGACGATATAAATATAGTGCAGCTAATTAAAATACAGCGGTTCCGCTGACTTTGCCATGTCGTTCAAATGGACTTCGATGCTCCAGCTCTGAAAGTATTCACCTCAAAACCTGCTGGTGGTAGCAGAGGAAGACGCAGGGCGCCACTGCGATAGAAAGACCAGGTGAAGAAGGAATTGGCTTCACTTGGCATTTTCTATTAGCGTCAGTTGGCACAAAATAGAAACGACTAGCGTGCTTTGTTGAACACGGCCGAAATCGCTCATGCAGTTACAGCGCCCAATAAAAAGAAGAAGAATGGAGAATATGCTTTTTGACGACCACAAAACCAAAAAAACATTGGACCAAATATTTCAATAAAAAAGAAATTGGGGCGGGATGAAGTTCGCCGGATCTGATAGTATACATATAAAATGGAAAGAATCATTCAATTGGGAACCATTTTCTACCAGATTTCCAAATCGCATTGAATGATTGTTATTTTATGCAATAATATTTAAAAGGATCAGTGCAATTGTCTTCCGTTAGGTGGCACAGGGATTGAGAGGTCCCCTTATACATCCTATTTACGATCAAACTGGCTTCATCTTTAGAATAGCAGCATACAATTTGGTGTAACTTGGTAGCTAAGTCGTGTGATGCAAAAATATTGGGCTTTAGGTACCATCTTGACAAAAACTCGTGTAAAACCGCCGTTAGAGAAGGAAATATTATATTTTGTTTTACACCTTCAAGATACTTTCTTAAGTTGTACCGGTTCTGATGAGCAGAAACCTTCCTCTTTTAACTTTCCAAGAGGCTCTCAGACCAATATAATCGAAAAACGTATTTACAGTCCGGTTTGGTATATGTTTAATATATTAGTAAGTGAGGAACCATTACGCGTCTCATCTATACATACAAATCGGCGTTTAAAGTACAAAATCGCGTATCAACAAAATGCAAAACAGCGTATGTGAGGTTGTATAAATTATTTTCTAGAGAGTAGAAACACTCATATTTCAAAATGGTTCTCCTTTTACGCGGTTTTGCAGAACGACGATACGCGGTTTTGTACTTTAAACGGCGAAATACATATGTACATGGACGAAATTTTAGTAGTGGACTTCAAAATCGTCATTCACATAAAGGAGTAAATAATGGTAACAGCAAAATTCAAAAGTTTATGAAAAACAAAATATTGCGACGAATTGATAACCTTCTCCGTTTTGTGAAGTCGATTAAATAGATGTAAAATTTCGACAACGATACTACTTTTATTAAATACTAGTGACCCGCATGGGGTTAAAATGCCCAAAATTGAATTTCAAATGTTAGTCAAAGTTGTAAGCGAACCGAGTGCAATATTTCAACTAAATCCGTGTAGTCGTTTCTAAGAGAAGGGAGCAAAACTTCAGATTCGTATTCAGGGCACAAAAGCACACGGGTGTAGGGTATTCCTGTCAAAAGTACAGGCCATTTTATTTGTGAAGCTGTGTAATAGGAATCCGGAAAGCTCATTTATTTATTTTCGTACAAAAACAGTAATCGCATATTTAGTTCATATTTCAAATCCCTCGTCATCTCCGACATTCCACGATAAGTAATTGGATCAGTTTATGTGGCCAAAAGTTGTTTTTCGCACTTAAAAAAGTAAACTTTTTGCCAAACTTTAAACCAAACAACGGTGTTTTCTGTTTTTGTAAAAAACAAACGACAGCAGGTGGTCAAAGTCTTGTCTGTGAGTGACATATTGGAATCGATTTTGTGTTTGTTTTTTTTTAGCTATTTTCGAACAACCATATTTAAGTTAATAACGAATTATTCGCTTCCAATATTTTAGAGTAAAGAGGAAATAAACTAACTCAGGTATTTGCTTCAGGAGTTTGTTTTATTGCAGTCACTACAGATGTGTAATTTTAACTGAAACCTTGCAAAACTTCTTGGAAAACAATGCTGGAAGTGATAAAGTGATCAGTCTATTCTTTTTGGTTGAAAGTTTCTTGGACACACTCATAAATATCGTTAAATCTACGAGCTCTTGAAAAAGCCACGTATAGTTCTGCCCATGCGAAAAACTGTTCCAGTAGATAAAATTCTGCCTTTTGAAATGTCTGACCGTATGCTTTATTGTTTGTCATATTAAAGTTCACCTCTCCCGGGAATTGTTTTCTTACTAATTGGAAAGGCATGACTGGAAAACTAATTTATGGGCTGGTAAACAGTGTTGCCAGCATTTTTGTATATCGCATCCCCATATCGAGCCCCAGTTATCCCCAAAAAAACCCCATTTTTCTTCTAAATCCCCATTTAAATCCCTTTAATTACAGTTTTGAATACTTTTATATTACAAATTTTCACAGTTGTATATGTGTACATATATGAGATCATTTAGTTATTTACGTATAGCGGTTTCTTATTTTTTATGGTTTTTGGAGACTATTTAACAACATACCTTCGGCCCAAGGTTCCTATTCCCATTGTTGTCTGTAAGTTCGTCTATTTTTTTTTGTGCGCTTGTCACTTTGTAAAACTCTTTTCACACTAAGGAAATCAGAAATATATGCAGTCCATTCGGTAAATGCCAATCACAGCAATCCTTTTACAATTTGGTGTAATGAAGTGAGAGAAAATTGTGTGCCATTAAAACAAGCATTTTCCACGAATAATACTTTGACAAAGAAAATCTTTGTTTGAGAAATTTTTAAGGGCAGGCAGTAAACTATAGGTATTTTAATTTCAATGTGAATATTTTATACCAAACAACAATCCCCATCAAATCGCCACATCCCCAAACGAAAAACTCTATCCCCAAATGGTTTCAGAAATCCCCAAAATGGGGCGAAATCCCCACATCTGGCAACTCTGCTGGTAAATCCGACGGATTCAGGGAGTTTAAAAATTCTATAGAATATAATTGATCGTTGCTCACATATTTTTGAACAGAATCTGAACTGAGGTTACTTCTTTCTTCATGAAATAACAGATTTTAAATAAAATGCTCATTAATTTTTCTACAATAATCATTTTTTGCCATAAAATCGCTGCTGAATAAATTTCGGGAGTGTTGTTATCATTGATCTTCGTGACAATGAATACGGAAGTAATAATACTGTCGTAATTACATAAACATTTAATCGCCTCATTAGAGCGGCCATTCAGCAAAACCATGATCCTCATTTTCCCGTTTCACCTTTCGCCATAAAGGTGATCGTTTAACTGAACTTTCAACGACAGCCGTCCCACTGCCATATCTAGTGACAGATAACACTTGAGGGAAGACTCCTCCAAACAGAACGATTTTGCCTCCAAAAGGAAAATTATTATTCATTATGTCTCTAAAAAGTCGCTCGAGTACATTTAGTGCTTTTTTGTGAACCATCGAAATCTTATCCCAAATAATGATGTCTGTGTCACGGAGAATAATTATAGTTGGCAACGCTCTTCAAAATTATTTCTTCGAGGTATGAGTGCATTTAAATGCCTTTGATTCGCTGAACACAATGCAAATTTTTAGTCAATATCTATATATTTAGCCAATACAATTTTATGCAGGTGGCAACCCTATCAAACAGTTTTTCTTTTTTACCTCAACCGGTGAAACTGTCCTTCAAAGTGGTGTTTCAATTATTCTATCTCTTTCTTTAACAAATAACTAAATTTAAACAACGGGACTATTTTTCGCATATACGGGAGCTTCTTCTCTTCAAAACGAGATATCATTCATTAGATTTGATGAAATATTAAAGGAGATATCGTTTGGTAACAGAAAAATTTCTTTTAGAAATAAGTATTTAGATTAACAAAAAAATATGGAGGTAAACGTAAGTATATACTTTAAAGATCTATAACTGCTATTTCTAATAGATTTTTTTTTTTGAGTGAATCACAGGTGTCTTGAAAGGAAAAAAAGTTTTAACACGCTGCCAAAAAAAATCAGAGGTAGCCGGCAGAGCTGTGTAATGATTGAATCAGTCGAGTGTGCATTCTCATTTTATTCGTTTAAAAAATGTGATTGTTTGATTTTAAAAATTTAACAACAACTCTTGACATTGGTTACAAATTGTAAACGCAAAATATGAAATGTGTTATGCAATGGTTGAGATCCATTCACATAGAGAATGTGAATGCAAAAAAAAATCCAATCATGTATGATTGTACGTTTATGTGATTGCAATCTGTCACTATCATTCAGTACTAATACTATTTGTTGTATCAGGGTTGAGTTTCTCCTCAAACTTGAGGCATGAGTTCTGTTGTTGTGAAACAAATGGAGACACCTACATATTTAAGGCTGACTCCGAACGCCAAATGATTCTGTAAGAAAAGTTTTCAAAGCAGAAATGTACTCAAGGGTTTGCCATTGCGTGCCGAAGGACGACTGCTATTTTGGGTTATGATCTGACCAGGGATCTAACCAGTGTTGCCAGAACTTTTTGGGCCGACCGGCTAGATTGGCAAAAAAAAAGCGGCTAAAAACGGCTAAAATGTTTTAGTGAAATTTCACATAGACTCTGACAAAAAACGGCTAAAATGTTTTAGTGAAAATTTTGCTTTATTTAAATAAATCGCAAGAAACGAAAGACTAGTTAACACCATTAATTTATTTCGAGTGTATATTCCTCATCATCAAATGAATCACTATTTTATATATCACCTGAATTCATTAATTTTAAGAGATCGTCATCTACAGTAAAATTATGGCAGCATTTTTCTTCACGTTTTAAACCGTATCTAATATATAAAATAGCGTTTAACGTTTTAACGCACATTGGATTTCTTTGCTTAGTTTTTATTATATTCATTGAACTAAATACATCGCAAAAATATAGAAAAAAAGGACTTTTCTTAACAGCGGTCGTCCCTCGGCAGGCAATGGCAAACCTACGAGTGTATTTCTGCCATGAAAAACAGCTTCTCATAAAAATATAATCGCCGTTCGGAGTCGGCGTAAAACTGTAGGTCCCTCCGCTTTGTGTGACAACATCAAGGCGCACTCCACAAATCGGAGGAGAAGCTCGGCCAAACACTAACATATGTGTAAGCGTCAATCTATTATTATTATTAAATATTCGCTCTACTTCTGCATTACTTATAGGCAAAACAAGAAAACTAAAAACTAGGTTGCAAAGGTCAGCAAAAGGGGTTTCTCCTAGGGCATTTCGAAATTGATAAACTTCGGCCCAAAATTTTACAGTTGAGTCTAAATTACTCCAGGTATGTAACGTTAACCGTTGCCACTGCATCTCTATGGATGTTATTTCGTCGGCAT
This sequence comes from Rhagoletis pomonella, assembly GCF_013731165.1. NCBI lineage: Eukaryota > Metazoa > Arthropoda > Insecta > Diptera > Tephritidae > Rhagoletis > Rhagoletis pomonella. The sequence goes on along the minus strand of NW_023458555.1, from coordinate 63,617,720 downwards.
TATATTTGTGTTTTTGTTGCCGTAGTTGAACAAATACTTTTGGTTTAATTACTCTTAATGCATTTCCAACCGAAAAAAGTCATTTTTTTTAGTGTGGCAATATTTGTAGGGAGGCGTTGGCGTAGTTCCTTTCTTAAAGTGATAATAAAATAGCGACCATTTTCTCGAATTATTTTCTCGGCTTCGTGGCCAAAAGCGTTTGTGCTTACTTTTGTTTTTAAATACTCTTCAAAACTGTGATAAAACTGAGGAAATGGAGCAAGGTATGGTTCCAACGGGGAGCATATAGGATCAAATGTGTCCGCGCTAATAACCACTAGGGAGCATAGATGCGAAAGTAAAACATTGAGTTCATTAAAAATCTTCATTGGGTCTGCATTATTGCTTTCGAACCACTTGTTTACTTTTTGCACCTGAAAATTAGGCAAATAGTAAAATCGGCTAAAAACGGCTAACTTTTTTTTACAAACCGGCTAACAAATCGGCTGCCGGCTAGATCGAATTTTCTCCGGCTAGTTGCTATCAAAACCGGCTAAATCTAGCCGAAAAACGGCTAAAATGGCAACGCTGGATCTAACCATGGTCCTATGGAGTGGAAGTAGACATGTAATCACTCTGCTACGGCGGCCGCCGTAAGTACATGCTATACATATGTATGTATATATACATACTCGATATTTGTTCTCGAAATGCATGAAAACTATAGTACGCTTGCAAACAATTAACAACATTTTGTGATAAATAGTTTTACAAATACATTAGGACTTAAAATTTGCGTTTTAACAAAGTATTAATTAAATAAATTATTATTGAAAATTATTATTTTAATCAATAGATATAAAAATGTTTATATTTGGTAACTCTTAGACTTTTCTTTATTTGTAACAAATAACAGATGTAAGCAAATTAAAAAAATAATTGTAATTTTACAAATTTAAAGCAAACGGGCGTTCTTTACAAAAAAATATAGTTAGGGATCGAATTGCGCATATTTTTTTTTACAACACCTAGCGCCTCCAAGAAGTGTTAAACCACTTAATAGCTTAAAAAACGCTTTTACAACACCTAGCGCCTCCAAGAAGTGTTAAACCACTAAATATCTTAAAAAACGCTTTTAAAAATTCGAAACGAGGGTGAAGTGCAGTGTTCAATTGTGATCGAATCGCAGGCACGCAAATTTGTGCGTGTGTAATTAATGTTTTATATGAAGAACCACAGACCCCCACTTCCCACTGGTGGTTACATAATACCTGAATAGCCCCTTAATGACCTTTTGCTTGTTTTATGCACGCACGGCCAGCTAAGCAGGCATATCTGAATCGATTTTCGTCATCACTCTTAGCAATTTAATGTGCAATTTTATTGTTATCTGTTGCTAACAGACATTTTGGGAACTAAATCTGTGTACACAAGCGGGATTATTTCTGTGTTCATATGGAATAGTAGCTTATGTCGAAAGGCCGGCATTCCCTTAATTCTATGACATTATACGACATTTTATTATTTTTTATTTATTATATGTACATTCATAATTATTACATTTATTATACGACAAGGAATTTTTTGATGGAACTTAATAAGAATATTGACTTACTAGTATCGGAACGTTTATTTGCCAACATTTCTTCAACGGCTCGGTGCCAGTAAGTCATTCGCAATCATATGCTGCGAATGCCGCATTATACTAAAGCCAGCCTTTCGACATAAGCTACTATTCCATATGAACACAGATTTTTAACAGTTTCCAGTTTATGTAATATTAACCAAAACTGATTTAATTTTTTTTTTATGTAAGTATTACGCGATTCCTGGAAGCGTCGAATACAAAAAAGTGATGTAACTGAGTTTATGTAATTTAAAATTGTATTGACGATTAACGATAATTATATTATGGCATGCGCCTTGATGTCATTACACAAAGGGGGCTATTAAAAACAGCTTTTTCTATGTTCCCCGAAACTGAGCTCGAACCCTCGCCCTGCGGAATGGTAGTGCGCACTTCTAACCACTACATCACAGCGATCGCTTAATTAATTTTAATCATTAATCGCGATTAACTATTTATTTCTTAATTCTTAATCATTCATCAGACTAACATTTTGCCAACAATTCTCGAATAAGATAGTCCCAAATTTTCACAAAAGAGAAAAGTGATTTTCTTCAAAACTTTTGAATGACGTTTTGACAGAACTTACTAATTCGGAATTTCTGCTATTACTTATAGGGTAGGCAATTCATAAAGTCTGGGTAATGACATACACATTTTTCTATTATATGACTTTTAGCGTTTAATTAATTTTTTGCACTTAAACTTGTATCTTGAACTTCTGTTTCCAAAAAGTGAGGATGTCAAAATTTCAATGGATATCGGATGTACGGTAATTTTCCAAAGAGATCTCTTAATAGATAAGTTTATGAAAATTATTCCGAACGAAAACTTATATTAGAGGTTTGAAGTTTATCCCACTGTAAGTATGAAATCTTCAGCTATGTGTTTCCATGATACAAAAAGGAGGTAGTTCCACTGTCACTTTTTCGTCGCCAAATCAACAACCTGACAATTAAGAAGATTGTGGCATTTCATGCTACCATACGCAATATCTAAAATCCTTCAAATTTTATTATTATCTTTTTGTTTGTTTAAAAACACTTTCTTCTTAGATTCGAAACTTGATCAAGCAAAACTGCCTTTGCTTTTGAAAGAGAGATGCACAATAAGCTCATAATTGTAGTTCTAATTTACATACTAACAATAAATTATTAATTTTTGTTTCACGCCAACTCCAATATTGAACAGTAAAATATATTTTAATTTTACCCAAATAAACAACGATTTAGTTCAATGGTCAAGCACATATAGGGTATAGGGTATAGAGTGGTAATGTGTTAAAATCTTAAAGTTTTTAAACGTAAAATAACGGTTAATACCTTTTAAGGCGTGTTTTTTACTTTTACTTTTCAATATAATAAAAGAGTGGATCTGCTTTTGACCGGCATCACCTTTATTTCTCAACTAAACTATACATTTTTCTTAACGACTAATTAAGCTTAAAACTAAAACTAAAGATAACGGTTGATGAAAGACAGCTCGACTTGGAGTGTGAATGAAGAGAGTAAGAATGATGAATTATAAACTAAGAGAATAATGAAAAGTAGATGGGAGAAGCAATAGGTGGGAGAAAGTGTGTTAATATATAACTCTTCCACCCCCAAGATATTTGCGCCTCCGCAAATGTTAACAATTAATAACTTAATTTTTCTATAAAATGTTGAAACATAGGAAACAATTTTTTGTTTATTACTAAATACTTATTTACAAATTATTATCATTATCATTATTATAATTTTTGTGTTTATTTTATATTCATTTTTTTTCTTCACATATTTCAACAAAATAATTTCTGTGTTTTGCCCTTTATATTTACGTTTCAATTGAGACTTGTAATATCTAGTTTTTCTTTTAATTGATGTATCAGTTATGTAATTGCCTTCTTTGTTGTAGTTACTAAGTTCTTTGTATTTTGGCGTACATTTAGTAATCTGTCTATTTTTAACAGTATTATCTAAATAACTGCATTCTTTGTTTCTATTTCTATTTAGATTATTTATTTTACTAATTTTATTTTGCTCGTATTCTTTACTCAATTTTTCAATATATTCTTTACCAAATTTTTTTTTGAAAGAAATCGATTGGCCTCTTCTGTGTCGTTGTATGGATTGTGCAGTTATATAATGTAAATATTTTGAAAATTTTATCATCCAGGCTGAGAGATTTATCTGTTTTATCAACTTCCATGATTCGTGAATATTCGTTAAGTGTGCCATTCAACCTTTCAACATTAGAGTTGCCTGTTTTTAAGTAAAGTGTTGTTTTGTGAGTTTGTATGTTTTGTTCATTTAAAAAGAGCTCTACTGCGCTATGCAATACACAACTTTCATTGTCGAAAATAAGTTTATTCATTTTGCCTAAATACGAAATTCTCTTCTTTAATGCTTCTAAAATCGAAATCCATGTTCTGTCATTTAATTTGTGGTATGTCGCATATTTTGAAAATTTGTCAATTGTGGTCAGACACATACAATTTCTGGACGGATACCATATATAATGTGTTGGACTTTCACTTATTTGATAAGGAAATTTGATGGGATGTCTGTCATGTTTTACAATTTGACAAATTTTACAATTATACACTACCAACGTAATTAATTCAAATATCTTAGGGTAAAATATTTTGGATTTTAGCTCGAAAAATATTTCATTAATACCTCTATGATTATTTCGCGTATGTTCATTTTTAATAATTGTTAATACTTCGTTTTAAACTTATTATTTTTAAAATTATTAACGTAGATTTCCTGAAACCTTATAAATAAACCGTCATCTCCGCAAAAAATACACATAAAGCCTTTGTCAACTAATACTTTTTCCATTAACTTTTTTAGATCCGAGTTTTTTGTGATAATTATATAATTTTGACACTTACTATTTATTATCTTTGTAATAAAACGTTCTAGTCCATGTATCCATGTCGTCGTCATTATTATTAGCACTAATTTCATTCTTAAAAACAGCTAAATTTTCAGTTTTATTATTTCTTTGTAAGTACCTATTCAAAGCATCTGCGACCGTATTGTCCTTTCCTTTAATATACGTAATATCAAAGTCATACTCGTTTAATTGTATCTTCCATCTTTGTAACTTCATGTTTTGCTCCTTTATATTATAAAGCCATGTCAATGGTTTGTGATCCGTTTGTACAATAAACTTCCTACCATAAAGATATGTACGAAAATGCTTAATTGACCAGACAACTGCGAGTAATTCTTTTTCTATGGTGGAGTATCGAATTTAGTGATTAGATAATGTCCTAGAAGCATAGCTAATGGGATGATTATCCTGTGACAAAACTGGGCCAATCGAAAATTGCGATGCGTCAGTTGTTAAAACAATTTTTTTTGTAAAACCCGGCGTTTAAGAACAGGGTCATTTGTTATTAATTGTTTTAACTTATCAAATGCGTTCAAATATTCTTTGTCTGTAATGTCGAGTTTAATATCTTGTTTTAAATGTGACACGACGGTTTCTGTTGTTTCGTCTCATTTACTTACTTCGTCATCTTCTTCAAATGTTCGCGCTAAACAGCATGTAAACGACCGCGCGCCTGCTGCGTCGGGCTCTCGCGATACCGTTTCCGCTACACCATATGGTCTCTGCAATGCTGCTTGTGTAGGCCATTTTTCTTCTTCTCCTATTCCTACTTCTTCGCCTGTCCCAGTGGTAATGCAAGCTACGACACCTACTGCGAGTGCTGCTGCGACTACTACTAATACTTGCAAACACCCGGCTGGAAAACTGTACCAAAACGTAAATGCAATACTGTAACACCTTTGGTTATTGGCTTATGCAGCACCAATGAGCTAAGTGTTATTTCAGACTTCAAATGGCTGCATATATCTTCATTCTCGCCTAGTGTAACCGCTACTGATATTTTGTCGTATGCTTCTAAGGCAGCTAAAATCGATGTAAAGTGGATGGTTTGCTACCCGCTAATAAAGAAAGATTCGGATCTTAGTAAACTCAGAAGAATTAACTTCAAATTGGGGATTTTGGATTGCGGCTACGAGAAGCTGCTTAAGGCGGACATATGGCCCGAGAGTGTGTTGGTTCGTCCGTTTCGTTTTTTACAACGAGACGGTGCTCCTCAGAAAGAGGCATAAGTAACCCTGTGTCAAGAAAAGTTCCTTCCAAGCAATTAAAAATATTTTATCAAAATGTTTCCGGCCTCCGAATAAAGTCCAAGGCACTTTTTGAAATGAGTTCTTACTCAGATTATTACATTTACATACTGATTGAGACCTGGCTTAATACACATTTTTTCGATTCTGAGTTTTTTGACGCCAATCTGTACAACGTTTTTCGCAAAGACCGTGACTATATTAAAACCGGGCTCTCTGGTGGAGTACTCTTGGCAGTTGGGCGAAACTATCGATCGTCGCTTGTCCCTTTGGCGAATGCGGATACCCTGCTGGATAAGCTTTGCGTTACGGTCAATGGCTTGTCTAAGCGTTTTGTATGTGCTTCCTATATTACGCCGTCTAGTGCTGAGTCTTTATATAAAACTCTTGCCTTAGCTTCTAATAATGAAAGTCTTGGTATTGTTGGGGATTTTAACCTGTGTGGCATTAACTGGTCTAGTTTGGATAATGGCCTAGCCTTATATCCTACGAATGTTAACAGTGGCTATGAATGTTATGTTATTGATAATTTTTTAAGTATTAACCTATCACAAATTAATAATTTTTCTAATAAGCTATCTAGAATCCTAGACCTTATCTTTATTAGTAATGATTTGAATTTCACACTTAATGAGTGCCTTGACCCATTATCAACTCCCGGTCTACATCATGTTCCGCTTATTCTTCATTTAGAGTTTTATGAGTTTAGAACGGTTTTATCGGATAGTAATCCTACTAGCTTCTGCTATAGAAAATGCAACTTTGATGTTGTAAATGACGCGGTTTCATCTATAGCCTGGGATTCGTTATTTCCGGGGGTTGGCGTTTTGGATTGTTTCGATACTTTTAAGCAAGAAATTAATGTAATCTGTGCGGATAATATACCAAAGGTGCATAAAAAATGCTATAAGGTTCCCTGGTATACCAAAGATCTTAAAAAATTGAAGAATTTGAAAAACAAGTTTTTTAAGAAATTTAAACTTTCAAATGCCCTATCTCACAAGGATAAATACTTGCGATACTCCAGAGAGTTTAAGTCGATGATTAAGCTTAATAAGCTTAATAGATGTCAAGCAATAAGCGCTGACATATATTGCAGCACATGAGAAATAGGCGGTCTCCATTGGAAATATATTTTGTGACATAGTTTTCACGACATCAGTGTTTTCCTGTGGAGACAGGGCCGTATGTTTGTTCAAAACTACCTTCAAATCGATTTGCTAAATTATTATTTGCCCTATTATTAGGTTCGTTCGCGTAGCTGTTAATTGTTCATGTTTAACCAAAACTTACAAGTTTTTGCGTTCGCGTACGCAAAAAACTTGCAAAGTAGGGGAAATTGAGAGAGCAAAGTGACATTTCATTTTGAGGGGAAGCTGTTGGTTTCTGCTGGAAAAATTTTTGCCAACAGAAATTTGCCAACAGGAAAACAGCTGATCAAAAACAGCTGGTTGGCATTTACGCAAATCACAAAATTGAATTTAGTGGTTTGGAAGTTAAAAATTACAAAATGCGACTAATTAAACTTGTAAGAAATAAGTAGTTATTTGTTTAATCAATAAACGGTGTCAGTATAACACTTTGTGATAACTTTTCGTACGTTTTAAATTTTACACTTTTGAATGTAAACAAAAATTATATCAGCTGTTCGTCTAACTTGCAAGTTTCTGCAAATTTTCTGTTCGCGTACTGTTTTGGATATTTCTCTCTTGTGAGCGAACAGATGACATTTCGCCGGAATTTGGCAGTTGGTTGGTTTCTGCTGGAGATTTTAAACGAACGCACCTATTGTTATTGGATCTTGTCGTTTGATTGCTGTTGTTGTACGTTCCACTTTGGATCGAAGAGTTTGGTTGACGTTCGTAACAGTCGTAGTTTTGGTTTTGTTGTACAAATCTGTTAAAGTTAGTCGGTTGCTGTTGTTGAACATATCTGTTAGCGTAAGTCTGTTGCTGCTGCTGTACATCTCTGTTAGCATAAGTCGTTTACTGTTGATGTACATCTCTGTTAGCATAAGTCGGTTGTTGTTGTTGAACATACCTGTTAGCGTACGTCGGTTGTTGTACATCAGGGTTGTTGCGATTATTCGCATTCGCATTCGCAACCGCGGAGCTTCCGCATTAATTTCAACGTTCGCATTCGGTTTCGCATTCGCAATAATCTATGCGGAGCTTTTGCGAATGCGAATGTTGTGCAAGTGCACCGATAAAACGTATATATGGCAAACAAAATGACAAATTGTAGCCAATATTTTTGCTTGTGTTAGTGGGAGTATTTGTGTGACAAAACTGGTGAAATGTCATATTTATCAACTTTGATAAAAATGTCTTTAAACACATTGGCCCGTAGTTATAGTCGAAAGTTAAAACCTCTTCTAGTTAAAATCAATCTTTAAGTTTAGAGCAGGCTTTAAGTTTTAGTCAGTTATAGACATGTTAGAGGCAGGTTTTTGCTAGATTGACACAAAACAGGGCCATTAATATAAAATGAAAAAAGTAACCAATCGGCATTAGGAAAACTTTGTTATTTTAGCAAGTTCACCCTGTGTCAACTGACTTTTATAAATAATTTTGAAAATGGCGCAGCAAACTGTAAGTAAATAACTTATTTTTGTAAAATATAATTTACTAACGTAAATAATTTATTTTTTATAGGAAGTGAAAAGAATTCGTGAAGTTAATTGGACTGCTGCTGAAAAGACCTGCTTTCGGTCCTTCTCTTTCATTTGAAAAGGATCTTGGCGTTCCTTGTATGTTTTCCTATTTCTGGTTGCGATTGTATTATCCAAAATCGCAAAATCTCGAAATATCCTTTGATTGGGAAGCATATTCTTCAAATTAAGACCACTTTTGTATTTGCCTCGCAAATTTTGACAGGAAAACGTCTACTTAGAGTACGCTTTTAAGATTTTAGAACCTCATCAACCTCATTTTAAATTTAAAACGTCGTTTTAAAGTTAAAAGGTCTTTTAAGTTGACTATGACAGTGTTAAAAGAGTGTTTATCTTAATATACAGTTTTAAATGTTAAAACCTGCCTCTAACTTGTCTATAACTACGGGCCATTATTTCTTAAGCTATATAACCGAGCTATCAATGGGCAGCCATATAAGTTCCAACTTCTACTTGACCTTTTACGTACGTCAAAGCGAACATAGTCTTTTTAACAATGTTTTTTTTCTGTGCTTTAAACACCTGCATTGCTTTCTTTTTTTATTATGATTTTTTGGGCTAATCTTAAAAAAACTAATAGACATAAATGAAGAAAGTGTGCACTATAATTCTTAACCAAATTTTCGTGATTTGCTTTTGATATTACATATATTCGTTTCAATAATTTCAAATGGGGCTCTTTGGGGAATTTATTAATTACTAGCTTTTACCCGCGGGTTTCACCCAACGCCAGAAGGAATTAAAGGGGTCATGTGACTTGTGGTTCTGAAGTTATGGCTGATAAAAAATTTCAATCCTATGTTAAGTGCTATATACCTTACTATAAGCACCTACCATAGATATGTCTGCATAGCAAATGTTATGTTTATGTGACTTATTGTTCCGAAGTTATGTAGGTAGGTAGGTAGAAGTGGCTGCCGCCCTAGCGGCACACTTAGGCCATAGATAGAAGGCCCATTGTGTTACCACAGTTGACACCGTTCAATTATCCTCCCCATTCAACCACTTCGTGTCGCTGATGAATCTCATCAGGCACTTCGCATCGGTATTTGAAACCTCCCTAAGGTCGGCCAGGAATGGTGAACCCAGATGACGCAGCCTGCTTCTGCACATTGCAGGGCATTTACACAAGAGATGCAAGACTGTCTCCTCCTCTTCGTCGTCCTTGCAGCTTCTGCAACATCTACAAAAGGGCACCCCGAGCCTTTCTGCATGTTTACCTATTAAGCAGTGCCCGGTTAGGGCCCCAACGACGTTAAATATGTCCTCTCTTCTAAGAGAGTAAACCCTTCGTGACCGCCTCCGGTCCCATTTAGGCCAAGTCTGCCTGGAAACTCGACAAGTCGTACTTTGACTCCATCTTTCTTCAGATTGTTTGTAAACAAATTCACTAATTAGCAGTTTGCAAGTGGCAAAAGGCATACCAATGCGTTCTTTACCAGGAAGAATCTGCCCGGTTGTGCCTTGCCTTGCAAGTTCATCTGCCATGCAGTTTTCCTCTATGTCCCTATGACCAGGGACCCAAGTGAGGTGAAGTCTGTTAGCATAAGTCGGTTGTTGTTGCTGAACATACCTGCTTGGCTACCTCCTGTAGAGATAGGCGGCAGTGCAGCGCAATCTTTGAGTGAAACGTCAAGGAGCTCAGAGCTTTGATCGCAGCCTGGCTAGTACTAAAAATGAAGATGTCCCTTCCCATCATTTCGGTTCCAAGCTTCTCAGCAGCTTCCATGATGGCTGAAACTTCAGCTTGGAATAAGCTGCAGTAGTCCGGTAACCTAAAAGAGATTTTTGGAGGAGGGTTTCGTGAGAAAACGCCGCCTCCTACCTTTCCGTCGAGGTTTGAACCACCTGTATAGATGTTAATGCTATCGGATGGAGGGTTGAAATCTGCTTGGAATTCTGGTGCTGAGGTGGCTTTCCGGAATCGATGTCGAAGCACAGCGGTCTGTGCAGTTCGGAATGAAGCAGAATTCATTTAATATACAAGAGTGTCCCTGGGCTACAGGTTGCCATTGGGATGCCTCTCTTAAGCGAAGAGCAGCGAGCGCTGCCATCTGCTTTCCTACCAAATCCAGTGGCAGAAGATCCAAAATAGCGTTCAGAGCATCGCTTGGCGTGGTTCTGAGCGCTCCGCTTATGCAGATCATACTAGACCTTTGCACCTTGGTGAGAAGCCTGAGATTGACCTCTTTATCTAACGCAGGCCACCACACGATCACTCTATACAGGAGTATTGGTCTGACGACTGCTATAAATATCCATCGACAGATCCGGGGACTGAGGACCCATCTCTTGCCTATGGCCCTTTTACAAGTATAGAGGGCAACGGAGTGAGCTGTCCACTCCTAGGGCCCCCACGGCATCAGTAATAGCCTCCGGGAGTACGTTGTTGAAAGCGCCTTCAACATCCAAGAAGGCTACGAGACAGAAGTCCTTAACGTTGAAGGACTTCTCGATATAGGCGACCAGATGATGAAGTGCGGTCTTCGTCGATTTACCTTTACGGTACGCATGTTGGTTATCAGACAGTAGACGACTGTCTATGGTGTCAGAAAGGAAGCTGCTAACAATCCTTTCAAGTGTCTTAAGAGCAAAGGAGGAAAGGCTGATGGGCCTAAGATCCTTCGGGTTAGTATGTGAGGCCTTACCGGCCTTTGGAATAAAGACGACCGTGACATTTCTCCATGCCAGCGGTATGTGATTAAACTTGAAGCAGGCCTTGAAAATACTTAGAAGCCATTTTGCAGACACATCCAGTGTCTTAATCAGTTGTGCAGGTATTATACCATCTGGTCCTGCAGTTTTATATGGTTTAAAACTTTGTATTGCCCCTCTGACTCTTTCTTCCGAGATGGGTATATTCACCGCGTAGGAAGAAGTTACAGAAGGGGAGTTTTCCCCTACAACTATGTTCCCAGGAAAGTGAGTGTATATAAGTAGCTCAAGGGTTTCCTTTACCGTGGAGGTCCATCGTGCTTTTGTAAGAAGCCTATCGGGTTGGGAGATCTGGAGAGAATCTTTCGCAGCCTGGCAGCTTCGGAAACGCCTTCGATGCCACTACAAAAAACCCTCCAGGAAGATCTCTTTGCTTCCCTCAGAGCTTTTTTATAGGTCCGCAGTAACCGCTTGTACTCCTGCCATTCGAGCTCCCAGCTAAGCCTTTTGGCCTTATTTAATTGCTTCCTGCAAGATTTGCGAAGCGGGTCTAACACCCGCGACCACCAGTGTGGTTTACATTTACCTCGCGGCTTAGGATCAGGGCACGCCTGACCTAGGGCCTCTGAGCAGGTCGAGGTAAATACATTGACCATTTTCTCTAGATCCTCGGTACATTGAGGTTCTATAGGGGCTAAGCTAGAGAGCTTATCTTCAAGTAGCTGTTTATAGTAGCTCCAACCTGTGTTTTTTAAGTTTTTGCGTAGTGTTGGGCTAGTTGGAGAGAAATTCAATACTATTTCAATATATCGATGGTCAGAGAAGGAGTGTTCATCTAGAACCCGCCAACCCCCCACCAACTCAGTTAAGCTTTCAGCTGTTCAGAAGTTACATCTGGTAAAATATTCCACGCCTTTGGGATTTGCCGCCCCCTTTCAGAGTCTTATTCATATATATACCTTACTATAAGCACTTACCATAGATATGTCTGCATACCAAATTTCAAGTTCATGTGACTTACGGTTCCGAAGTTAGAGCTGATTAAATAATTCACGCCTATGAGAGGTGCCACGCCCTTTTCCAATACCGCCAATTTTTTCCCATAAGTATGGAATCAATTTTATTTATCTCGACAGCAAGTTCCAATGCTCTACCACAAATATTTCAAGAGATATACAACATGAAAATTTTAGTTAGTATAGGTGGTGCCACGCCCTCTTTTCCAGTACTGCCCATTTTTCTCTTTGCTTATAACCTTGCCGGGGTAAAAACAAATAACTGTGCAAAATTTGGTGCGATTCCGTGCCGCGATTCAGAAGTGATAAGGTAATAAACAAACAGACATTCACATTTATATATATAGATTAGCAAAAATTTTAAAAATATAATTTTGTTTACTTGTCGGGCAATATTTTTTCATAGGGATATACACTGAATTCTTGGCTAAAAACTTTTGTGGTAAAACTGTCCCTTCTTTGCTATTAAAAGTCAAAGAGTAAGCTCCTTCAATAGGGATTTCCAGCAGAAATGATAAACGTCTAGCTATAAAGAGAATCGATGCTCAAATAATTAAAAAACTATAGGTCTGACCTTTAATAAGGTAAGAATTACGTAACTATCTGAGATTCAAATGCTAATAAAAAACAGGGTGCTTTTTTTTAAATAACAATATTCTGAACTGATTCGGCTGGCAGCCACGACCTTGAAATCAAAATTTTGTTCAAAACTTTCATTCCTGGAAAATAATAATTTATTTTTCATATCCACCTATTTAGCTCGCTATAACCACACATTTTTCAAACCCGCCGCAGAAGAAAGTATTAAAAATTAGTTACAGAAATTTTTAAAAACTTTAGACAACCTGACACATCTGGTTTGGCCTCGCCATTATGCTAGATTCTAATCGTTTCTTAAAAATACTTATCTGTTGCTGTTACTGGGCTGTTATTCAGAGTGAAATCTATTGCTGCTATTTCGTTGTTGTAGTACATTTCTACTAAAATTTCTATTACGGCTAGCTGAATATTGCCCCTGATTGTTGAAAAATGTCTCATTATTGTTGTTATATTTTAAATAGCCGTTGTTTTTAATAATTTCAAACGCCTCTCTCCAACTTTTAGGATTGCGACTAACTCTGGCAATCCATGTGTAAAGCGATTCTTGCATTATTACTTACTTCCGAATCATGGCGTTCGTTTAATCGACCCAAATAATTGTTTAACTTATTACAAAAAAATTCTATGGAAGAGTCACAACGCCACGATCTGATTTTGTCTATAAGTTCGTCTGCTGAATTTCTCTCGCCATAATATTCAATTAAAATATCTTTTTTTCCGGCCAATTATTTAAGTTACCACTGATAAGTAAAGTTTTTCTTGCATTCCCGGTTATTTTATCTTTTAAAAGACCTAGCAACATTTGTTTATAAATTTTATCAAATAAGTCAAGAATAGGAGCCATCGAATCTATTCTTTCAACAAAATTTATTAAAGCGTTACTATCGCCATCAAAAGTTGCAAGATTTTTAAGGTTGGAGGAAATAATCTTAAATTTATTGTTTACATCGAGATCGTCCATTTTGCGGTTTTGATTTAATATTTAGTTAATTTCAATAAAAAAGCTTATACTTCTCCTCATCTTAATTTTTTTTCTTTTTTATTAACCGGTTCAATTTCAATCCAATTAAGGCTTTTCAAATTTTGTAAAATTAAAATGTTAACGTTTAGTACTTTTCAAAAAATCGTTTCACTTTGTCCATTTATTTATTTTATTGCGTAAAAATATTTAAAATCCTTATTAAACAAAATGTGACACCTTTTGGTTTTCACCGACTTTATTTCTCAACTAAACTATATATTTTTCTTAACGGCTAATTAAGCTTAAAACTAAAACTAAAGATAACGGTTGATGAAGGAGAGCTCGAGTAGGAGTGTGAATGAAGAGAGTAAGAATGATGAATTATAAACTAAGAGAATAATGAAAAGTAGGTGGGAGAAACAATAGGAGGGCGAAAATGTGTTAATATATAACTATATGCATTTGCAGAGTGCACTTCTCTTTTGTTTGCAATTTGGTTGTCAAACACACTACATCTGATCTTTTGACACATTTACCAGAATTTAACACCAAAAATCTTCGGACTAAAACTGGTAGCTTCTGACAATGAGATGACCTTACTTACTTTCTTATTTGTCCTCTCAGTTGCCAGAAAACCAAGTACGATTTCCGGTAAAATCTGGAAAATTCTGGTAAAAAATGGAAATTTCGGGCTCATACGGGTTCACAACTAAATAATATTGGGAATACTTTTGAGGTGTTTGAAGAGGGTTGCGACCTGTTTGAAACTAAATTTATTTATAGTAATCATATTTTGGCGTTGACACTTTTGCTAAGTGTTTGGCCGAGCTTCTCCTCCGATTTGTAGCGTGCGCCTTTTGTTGTCACACAAATGGGAGGGACCTACAGTCTTACGCCGACGCCGAACGGCGATAAAATTTTTATGATGAGCTGTTTGTTTTATTAAGGATACTAAGATTTTTAAAATATTTTCACTAAAAATTTTTTTACCGAAATGTAAAGCTTATGCGAAGTAGTTATCGAATTTAATGTAAATTTTAAACATTTTCAAGATAAGATATGAATTATTTTTAAAACGTAAATGTTAATACAACTGTTTTATATATAATCCCAAACTTATAATATAAAATCCCCTCTACCAAAAAACTTAAGCTGGGTAACGCCGCTTCGAATTTTTACAATTGAGCAATTGTCAAAAATCTGCCTTTTCATCAAAAAGTTGTTTACCAGGGTGTCTTTGAACTAATTATATTGAACGATTGGTGCTGAATTAAAGAGTGCACACACATAAAAGATTGCAGCCTTTTCAATACTCATACAGTGTTAAACCTTTTTTGATTTGGCATTAGTTTTTTCAATCTTGCTATGAATATGTTGATGTGTTAATTCATAACTGCTTTGATCGAGTGGAAAATTTAAATATTATAAACCACAATCTTAAGCGAGGAATAAGTAATGAAACATCTCCAGGGTCAAGAAATCTTCACTCCGAAATTGTAGCTGTTCATATAGGGGAGAACCACCCCGGGCGATCCAGGATCTTAATAAAAACTCGAGTAAAAAAATTTTAAGTGTAGTACATACAAAGTATATTTATGCGCACGCACATACACGCACAATATATATCGTCGTTTAAAGTACAAAACCGCGTGCAAAACCTCGTAATTAAGACTGACTTCCAAAACGTCAATTGCTTTGCATACGTACAAAGTATAAGGTTCCATTAAGTCGAACTACAATAATATTGGCAACGTATACTGTTCAAAAACGCAGCCGAAAAGTTATCGAGACGCATCGCTCGAGCAATCAGCGCATCAGAAACAAAGTTGATGCTTCGTTTGTTATTGGTTATTGGTGTTTTAGAAATGGAAAATTCAGAAAAATTGTTCACTGCTATATTGAATATTTAAAATATGCAATGTATATGGTTGCAATGTGTCGTAATTCTGCATATACAAACAGTTTGAATGCCGCAGTATAATAGTTTCCAAACATTGTATTGATACGTTTTGGAAGTCAGCCTAACTTTTGTGCCAAAAAAGATATTTGCTCACCGGAAGCTCCTGACATCAAGCCCTTATCCGTTCATACTAAAATATCGATACTTATGTAGATATAAGAAGAAGAGATAATTAGGGATAACGAAGAGAACCGTTTGGAAATAAGGCAAGTTTTGCTCTGTCCTATAAAATTAACGCAGCCTCTAATACGAGGCTTCCCATTTTCTTGATACGCGGTTTTGTACTTTAAACAACGATATATATATATACATATGAATGTATATGTGTAATTGTATATGGGGCGTTCCATACCAAAATGGACACACACTTCACACTTCATGTATTTAATTTGTTTAAAATGTTAAGGGTTGATGGATAAACATAGATAAAAAATAAATATGAAATTTGAGCTTGATTAATACATTTTTAAAAACTTTACAGCACAAAACCTAAAACAAATCGATTTAATAGTTTTCCAAATATCTCGAGAACGGGGCGAGGAAAAAATTGAAAAAATTTCACACATATACACATCAAAATTCTCTATGAAAAAATATATTTTAAAAATTTTTTTCTTGAAAAATTTTTCACATACAAATTTTTTGAGAAAAATATTAATTTTTGAAATAATACCATCTCACAAAAAATTTAGAAAATCACAATGGTAGCTCTGAGTATTGCGCAATATTTAAGTATAGTATAAAGGCGTGCACTATACAATAATATGAGTTATGAACTTTTTTTACATTACATTTTTCATTTTCATACAGAATTTTGATGTGTGTATGTGTGATTTTTTTCAAGTTTTTTCCTCTCCCCGTTCTCGAGATATTTGTAAAACTATTAAATCGATTTGTTTTTGTTTTTGTGCTGTAAAGTTTTTAACAGGCTAACCTAATATTCGCGGCTTGCGTTTTGGTACGCACGCCGTCGAATTTGTTTTTTTGCGTCACCCGAAATTGGCTTGCGTGCGTCTGCATTTGATTTCATTGAGCGAAACGTCAAATCAAAATGTCACGCAGAACAAAAATTGGAAATTGAGTTAGCTTCATACGCACGCCGTTCAATTTCGGTTGGTCCCATACAAGTTGTGTGTGCATGAGAAATTTTTGACAGTAAATTGGCGGCGTGCGTGAATGTTAGGTTAGCCTGTAAAAATGTGTTTGTATGCGGATACATAATTTTCGCTGGCTTATTAACAAAAATCAGGTTACATATCGACTGCTGAGTGGAGGATCGACCTATCTCGGCAGCCAGTAAGAAAACGCCCTATTTCAGAATTTGGTTGAAGAACGCCCTATTTCAGAATTCATTTCAAAAACGCCCTACCTCAGCTGCCGCACAGCAAAAATCTAAAAATTTGTTATCTGCAATGTGAACTGGTTTGGTATTTTTGTAAAGACAATTTATCCCCTAAAAAGATATAAACAGACATTTCCCTAAAAAATTAATTATATGCCGCCAGGAAGCCACTAAAGTCGACAAATTTTATACTAAGAATTTTAATAAGAGCATAGCCATGCGTAAGCTCTTCACAGAAAAAAATGTCAAAAATATATCCTTTGAAATAAAATATTGGTTTGACGTCTCTTGCTTCCATATAAATAGTAGAGAATTACAGGAATTAAAATTTTGATATAAAATTAAACACAGGGTGTCAAAAAGTGCTAAATTTTAATGGAATAGATAAAAAATATATGTAAAAATAGTTTATTTTTTATTATTTTGTTATATAGTACGGGCTTTCAGTTTTCAAAAAAAGAAATAAAAGCCTGCTCATTTTTTGCACTTTCTGAAGTAATGCGTTTTTCGCTAATGCATAAAATAATTTTTTTCATTTTTTGTCAGTGCCTTGAGATCTGCACGATTCCTTCCATTTTCAAAAATGAAGTGTCAGATTAAAAAGATTGACCTATGGACAATAGAAGGTTTATTTTGTTTAAAGAGTTGCCACCTGCTAACAAATTAGATTGTTAAAAAATTATATAAAATTTTTTTTTATAAGTTAAATGAATTATTAAGAGAAGCGTATCAATCGAACTGTGTTAGCTACATCTAGAGAGCTTCCACCTGTTTAAAAAATCAAATTCCATTTGAATTAAAGGAATTAGGTAATTGAGATAGATAGGTATCACCATAAGGGAGTCAGACGGACGAGGTTTTAGCTTAAAAATATTACGAATAGGGTTGTCACCTGTTTGTAAAATCGAATTTAGTTAAACTAAAATAATAATTACGTCATACCATAGGATAACGCCATCGTATTTGTTGTTTTATCACAAATACATACATTGTCAACCAGTGATTTGTTCTGATTACATTCCCTTTAAATTACTGGACTCTTAAATTATTTATTTATTTAAAAGACCATATAAGACAAAGTCTTTTACAGTGCCATATTTAAAAACAATTACATAATAATACAATTTTGGTAGCTTAAAGAATATATGTATACTAATCAGTTGTTAAACCAGTTTTTGAACATTTCATATATTTTTCAGTTGAAGAAAGAAATAGTAAAGAGGGAAACAAAAATTTGTAATAAGATGGTACAGGATTTAATTTGAGAAGAAAGAATACACAGCCGATTTGAAGCGCTTTGGACTAGTTTCCGATTTTAGTTTTCTTGGCAAAGAATTCCACAACTGTACAACGTCAGTTTCGAAAAGAGGTATTTCTGGCAACGGGTGTAGATAACTTTATATATGAATAACACCAAACGACGATCAAAGAATGTAGATATGCTGCAGTCAAGAATATTTGTCGAAAACTCGGAGATGTGATCAAATTTATGCTTGAGATATATATATCTAGCGGCATTGTTAAATAATAATTGATATTTTCCGAGGGATTCTTTATCGAGACAACTATATATTAACTCGTGGTATGATATTATTGGTACCAATAGCATTTTAACAAGCTTAAGTTTGACATCTTTGGGAATGAAGTACGCTGTTTTCCATAATTGTCTCAGTACAGAATACATTCAGCGGACTGATACATTAACATGATCAATGCACGTTAGATTTTGATTCAGTGTAAACCCAAGTGTTTTAACAATCTTCTCGTACTTCACAATACTCCCATTCAGCATGATTGGAGAAACATTATAAAGATTGTAGGGAAAATGAGATAGGGCAATTGCCAGCGAGTTGGACGAATTGAGGTTAAGTCTGTTATTTTTCGACCACATAGAAATAGCTTGTAAGTCCTCATTTATTCGGAAGACTAATATGGTAGACAGACAGAGAAAATTAATTAGAATTAATAAGCATAAATGCAAATTAAAAGTTTACCCTTACAGACGGCAGTAATGCGAATGAACCAGCCGCAAGGTCGTGGGTTCGAGTCCCACGGCCAGTAGACTTTTTTAAATATATTTTTCATCCTTTTTTTTATATGTTCCATATTTTTTTTTACGTTTCTTTCAGTTAGTCGTTGCTGACTTTTTAATAAAATTCAACTCTAAAAATTAAAATTAACTAGTAGTAAAATAAGAAATGTGATTTAAATAAAGCAAATGAAAACAAAATAAAGTAAAATTAAATATATAAATAAAATAAAATGAAAAAATTTAAAATAAATAAATAATAGAATTAACAATTTTTTCGCAATCGCTCCACCCGAAGATCGAACCTGGCAGCTACAGGCTTGTAGCCCGCAACTCTCACCACTCGGCTACCGCGTACGCGAAACTCACCTGCTTCGTTTGCTTACCTGTACAAAAGACAACAACTGGCCGTTTTTACCAGTGTTGTCATCGAACATTCCCCGGATCCGAGTTAATTCCCAAAAATTTCGTGCATTTATTCGGCTGCTTATGCCCATTTTAAAGAGGAAAATGCATGAGTAAAAGCAAATAAAGGCTGGTTATGCAAATAATCGAGCCCGTTTGTCTACCGAATAAGTCTTCTGTTAAGCCTAGAGGGGCAGAGAGGTATATCTGAGCGTCGTCAGCATAAAGATGAATTGATACTTTTTTGCAGCATTTTTCTAAGTCATTAATATATAAATTGAATAATACCGCACCAAGAATGGAGCCTTGCGGTACACCCGATTTTACTGGTGTTAAGCTAGAGCGGTTATCCCTAGAAACAACCCTTTGATGTCTATTAGTCAAATAGCTTTCAATTAGTTTCACTGCACCATTGCTGAATCCGAAATATGTGTTAAGCTTTCGAATGAGGATTCTATGGCAAACAGTGTCAAAAGCTTTCGAAAAATCCAATAAGGTGAGGATTGTTAGGTTGCCTTTATCGAAGGATGGTCGAATGTCCTCCATGACTTTGAGCATAGCGGTTGAGCAGCTATGTCCCCTGCGATATCCCGATTGATTTTCAGACAAAAGGTCATTTTCTATCAGGTACTTCATCATTTGATTCAGTAATACTTTTTCAAAAATCTTTGATAAAGACGTTAAAATGCTGATTGGCCGAAAGTCACAGGGTTGTGAGGCATTACCTTTTTTCGCAGCAGGTATAATATTAGCCACTTTCCAGGCATCAGGAAATCTAAGTTAGCGAAAAATTTATAATATGCGTTAAGGGTGATATGATGTAAGGAAGAACGAGCCTTATAAACCTTAAGCTTATTTTGTCCTCTCCGACAGCATTTTATTTAATTGAAAGAATGCAGGGTATTATTTCAGATTCGATAATATTAGAAAAGTAAAATCATACGAAATATTTACGTTGAGCACAAAAATATCATTCTCCTCAGGTAATTTAATTGCAAAGTAATCATTCATGGCTTCAACATCGATCATACACTCAGATTTTAAATTAGATTTGACTCCAAGCTGTTTTAAATTATTCCACAGAACTTTCGGAGGAAGACTAGTATTAAGTTTGTTTTGAAAATAACATCTTTGTGACTCACGCGTGATTTTAGTTGCCCGGTTCCGCATACGTTTATATGCCACCCAATTTTCTTCATTCGCGTTTTTCCTCCAGAAATGACAGCTTTTGTTTCGAGCTCTTATCGCCTCAAGTACCCTCTTAGTGAACCATGGTTGCCTGTTTCTATTAACTTTAATTTTCCTAAGTGGAATATATTTATCAAAAAGATAATTGACTAAATTGGAAAAATGTTCAACTTTTTCGTTAATATCAGTAAAAAACCAACAGTCGTTCCAAGGTAGGGCTGAAGCTTCATTAGCTAGGTCTTCAACATTGATTCCGTTAAAGTTTCGTGTATACAGGTACTCGGGCGAACGATTTATAATGGGTCTTAACACTAAATTATAGCTAAGAAAAATTAAATCATGATCGCTTACACCACTAAGAGAAAGTTGCTCAAAGTGTAGCACGCTGTTTATGTCCGAAACGCAGAACAAGTTCAGTAAACTAGTAAAAAGCCACAAGAACCCAAATTTTCAACTTCAAACTGCATTTACAGTGAAAGTATGAAAGTTATCCAAAAACCAATTGCATTTTTGAATTTAGCGTCCTCAATTTTACTAAGAAGCGACTTTTCATTTAAATCCGTTCATAATTCTATTCTTGCCCACATTTTATATGGAAGGGAAGCACTGTGTGCCCCTGCAGTGAAAAGCTAAACCAGTATGCACAAATTGCAGTTCATGAACTATTATTTAAGGATAAAAGTTGTAACGTAGCATATCCGCTACGATACAATAACACACAGCATCGTAC
>NW_023458555.1:63572057-63576427 GCF_013731165.1 Rhagoletis pomonella | reverse complement strand
TACGTTTGAAAGGCAGTTAAAAAATGCGTATAATTTTCGTCACGAAATTGATATCATAAATTTTGTGTTTCTAGTTCAGCTTTCGTCACTCGAAAATTTTACCTCAAAGAGGTGTTTTATGTGATATCAATTATTTTGGGGTAGCAAATTTAAATTCGACGAAAATACAAACAATAAACTAAATGCTCTATTTTTCTCAAATAAATTGCTAAAAATATTCTCTAAATCTAAATTATGTATTCAAATCGATGCGTCCATTGAAACACATAGTTTTTCGAATACGGAATAAAGCGAAAAAGGATGATCAAGGATATGATGATATGTATTCGAAAAAATTAAAAAAAAAAGAGAAATGATAAAAACTTATCAACTTGTTACCAACTTTGGATACAATAAACAACTGTATTCGTCTGATTGCCTAGTAGTTTAATTGTTGTTAAGATTTCTACTGGGTGTGGAGCGCATACATGTGCTTTTTTTAAGAAGTTTTACTTCTATCACGTGTACGATGTTGCACTCGTGCTATTAAACTAATGATTTTTTCTCAAGTAGTTTTGCTCAGTGGAAATTTATACATATGTATGTAAGTAGTAGCGGCACATTGGGTGAACTATGTACACCTATAGGTAAATACCAGGTAGGTTAAGTGCGGGTGATAAACCCATGTAGCATAGTTAATTACTGTGTACATACCTGTAATTAAAATGGGGAAGAATGTTACAATTTCGGCATGTGACTGAAAAAGACTCTAAAATACACACAAATTGTGGTTTCCAAGACATGTACGAAGTGATTGGCACAGCTGCATCCTTCAAATTGTCAACTCGCGGGAAATTCCCCGATTTGCAGGGAATTTCGGTTTAAGTGGCAATCGGGGAATGGGCGATTTTTTTCGGGGAACTGGGTATGTTATTTTTTTATCTTAAAGTAACCAAATTAGACGGATATGTTTATTTTTAACCATTTGACCCTTTTTGGAGCGAAATTTTTTAAATTTGAATAGCAATATCTCCACAACAAGAGTTTTCCCAGATATAAGCTATATACCACATGAAAGCTAAGGTTTTGCGCTAGACTTGTGGAAACCTAGAATAAAATCGACTGACTAGTTTTTGAGAAAATGCCCGAAATCTCTATTTTCAGCAGCCCGATTTTTAGTTTTCAGGCGATAACGTTATGGCGTATTTATATTTTATAAACACAAAAGATACCGTTAGATAGCTTGTTTGTAGACCCTTCTACTGATAGAGACGTCAATGACATGGACTTAGCAGTACGGCTTCAGTTGTAGTTTAAAAAATTGCATTTTTTCGAATTTCAGGCAGCAGCCACGCCCACACAGGCATACGAATCAAAATATCCTGGAACAAAACCTTCTTGGTTTTTTGTGTACTTTAATTCCTGAAAGTTCAAAAAGAATTAAATGATGGTACGTACAGACGTCGCATACATACCAAAGCATCTCGTAGTGGAGACACGAACCAAAACACCTCTATATCTTTCCAACTAGTGGCCGGACTTAATATATAAGGTATCGTTTGAAAGGTATTGGCCCATATGCCCCCATAAACCGGCAAAAGCAAAAAAACGTTTTTTGTTTCGCAACACTTTCGCCTAATTTTTAAGAATCCGGTTAATTGTTTATGAAGCTTGAATATATTTTCTGGACACAAGACCTGGACTGCAAGACCTTTCCAACGATATATCAAACATGTTGATTGGAGGTCTGGATAAAAACTTCCAAATCCCGTGTATATATAAGCGAGTCATTTCAGCATGCTACTGTTGCTGCTTTCGTCACTTGCGCGCACTTACGTGCGCTGTGATATTGCAATATGGCTGTCAAAAGAAAGAGGCTTACAAAGGCTTAAAGCTGATAATATTTTTGTGGGAGGTAGTCACCTGTTTGGAAACTTTTATTTAATTTAATTGATAACATAACTTAAATATTGCAGTATTGGCATCAAACTAAAGAGGGTAGGAAATTTTACGCCCGAAAATATTTATATATTGCCACCTGTTTGAAAAATTTTATTTATTTAAATTGGTAATATAAATAAAATATTACAATACTGATATTATTTTAAAAAGTTTTAGAAAGCTTACTTTCGAAAATATTTTTGAAGCGGGTCGCCTGTTTGAACATTTTAATTCAGTTAAATTGCTAAGAAAAGCTAAATGTTGATATATGGATATCAAGCGAAAGTATTTGAGAATAATAAAATTGTAACAGGCCGATATCTGTACATAATAGATATTAAAGAAAAATTAATAGGGGGTTTGTTAGATCAACAGAAGGCAAATCAACAATTTGTAGAATTTTGGTCTGTCTGCCTGTATGTATGTCAGCGCGTCACGCAAAAACTAATGTATGGAATTAAATGCATTTTTAACCGATGTGCATATTGCTAGGTGTCTAACCGAAAATATAGAATCCCTTTTTCAGTCTATCATTGATAATTTTTCCTAGGTATTTGAATGTATTAACTTTCTCCAGTATTTCGTTGTTTATATTTAGAGTTAGCACCGCACTGTTTTCACAATTTCGCATTGATATAAACTTAGTTTTATTGATATTAAATTTAAGTGTGTTCAATCATAACCAATCGTACTTTTTTGGAAATTCTGTGTGGAAGGTATTTCGCTAAAAACAAAAACTTTAAACTTTTTGTTGCTGCTCCCAAAAAATTAAGAAATCTGAGACGTCAAGGTTTTACAATTTCATATAGTTTTCTGAACATTGTATTTCACTAAACTACTAAATGGCTGCACCGATTTGGTTCATATTTGGAACATATGCCAGCACCTTGAAAATAAATATTCTGACCAAAACTTTACTCGGTTAGGTGGCGCTGGGGTCGAGATATGCCTAAAATTCTTATACAGACTAAAACGTAAAACGCCAATATATCTAAAACCTATTACGATGGGGAACTGAAACTTAGCACGGATGCACCTCCTATACAAACTGAACTTCCCACAGAGCTTATCTCTGGAACCGCTAACGCTAACACAGCTTCATACATTTCAACAGGGCCGAAGAAAATAAGTAAAAATAAATCCATTTTCAGCGCTTAGATTAGCACTAAAGCATTAGTAAATAAGCGAATATGCTCGGAAAACAAAAAACAATTAAATTTATGAACGGTTTAATGTTTTGTTTCTTATTCAGTTTTTTCGAGGATTGAAAAATTATAATGACCAATCAAGTGTTGATTTATGTTGTGAAATAATGGAGATTTTTGCTGATCGTTTAAATTTTTTTCAATATTCGTTAAGTATTCTCCATTCTTCAATAACACCAATGCCATCCCGTAGAGACAAACCTCTGGCTTTAAATTTTTGAACCCAAGCAGAAATGCAATTGAAGTTACGGGACTAATAAAAACCAAATCTGTTTTTATGTTATTACTAGCAGACCCGGCGAACTTCGTACCGCCAAAAATTAATTTTATCTTTTGATTGAAATATTTTGGTCCAACATTTTCACCAACAGTTCACGTTAATGATTTTCAGTGACGCATTTATCTTGTAATATTACGGTTTAGTGGTTGTCAGAAGGTATATTTCCCGTGCCGTCTTAAATAATCTAGCAAAAGTGTATGTTCGTGAGGAAGGTCTTGAAATTCTCCAACTGCACAACGAAATACATTTGAAGAATATTTTCCTCTTCACTCCCTGGCGGCAAAAATTATCCGTTTCGATAGTGAATCTGTACTTGAAACTGCGTAGTATAGTTGGTGGGTGAGTATCGTTGTTCTACAGAAAGTCTATATACATAGACTTATTTCTGAAGAAATAACTTAGATGTCTTATTAAGGATCGCAAGGGTTCTGATGGTTGACTTAACGGTGGTCATTTGAGGTTGACCCCTGGCCAACTCAGTCCTGTTGTCTACAAATGAAGCTTTAACCCACAGTAATATTGGCAATTCACGTCCATTGGACCAATCGGGCGTTCGACATACTCGACACTTGATGATTTTTAGCAATAACTCGACTCCAGCACAGTACATATCTCGAATATGAGAACTCAAACGACTAAGGAACTTGAAGAATAAGTTTTATAAAAAGCAAAAGCATTCTGTTAATTTTCGTGAGCGGTATGTATCTTACAGAGGTAAATTCAACAAACTGAACAAGTCTTTGCATCGAAATTATATTCGTAATATAGAAAGCAATATTAAATGTAACCCGAAGGCCTTTTGGAGTTACATAAAAGCTAAGAAAACTGCTCAAATATACCTGCGTCGGTTCATCTTAAAGGGGTTTCAGCTAATTCCATCTCTTATGGTGCTAATCTGTTAGCCAAATTTTTTCTTCGAATTTTATTTCAGACAATTCTGATCATGGCTTTGTCCCTGAAGATCT
>NW_023458555.1:63563379-63572047 GCF_013731165.1 Rhagoletis pomonella | reverse complement strand
AATGGGTCGGTATGACTTTAGTTGGTCTGCTGGTTTTCCCCCCCACATTTGGAATGTAGCGGGCCGTCACTTCCTGCCATTGTAGTGGAAGGGACCCCACGCGAAACATGCTCTGAAAAGAGGTATCAGGAAGGGTAGTAGTCGGGGCAGTCCCTTTTGGGGATTAGCTGGGAATATGCCATCCGCTCCAGGTGCTTTAAAAGGCGCTGAGGCAGATATAGCCCATATTATTCTATCCTCGTCGAACAGACCTTTGGCGATTCTCCAATCCTCTGCGCGTGGGCGTTTTGTCCAAGTCTGCGTGTGGATCGTTATGGTTGTTTTCAGTGGCAAACAGTCAGGAAAATGCACCTCGGCTAGCAAGTTAAGGGATTCCATGCAGCTGTTCGTTAAGGATCCATCGGGTCTTTTCAGGAGCCCTAACTCATTAGTGTGCGTCTTTGCGAGGACTCTGTGGATTCTTGCGCTTCCCGTAGGTCCTTGATCCCTGTACAGAAAAGAGCCCATGAGTTCCTCTTAGCACATCTAATATCTTTATTGTACTCGGTGAGGGCAATTTTATACCTTTCCCAATCACCGGTTCGTTTAGCTCTGTTAAAGAGCTTCCGGGTATTTGCCCTAAGTTTGGCCAATTTGTTATTCCACCATGGAGTCTGTCTGTTGTTAAGCTTAGTGACTTCTGGACAGGATTCATGGTAGGAATTCACAATGGCTGATGTCAGATCTGAGCAGCTAAGTTCGAAATCAACTAAGTCATTTACCTTTCGCTTGCACCTTTTCAGACCGTCCTGCAGAAGTGCATCGTATAGATTCCAATCTGTGGTTCTTGGTCTTCTGTAGGTGGTAGCAGTTGGTAATGTGATTTCAATTTCAAAACGGATGTGCATGTGATCTGATAGAGAAATTTCTCTGGCCACTTTCCATTTTTTGAATTGAATTACTGAATTATTGAAAAAAGGAGTGGATAGAGTGAGATCTAGAACCTCTTCCCGTATACTGTTCCTAAATGTGGGGGAGTTACCTACGTTTAAAATTTCTAACCTATTAAGGCTAATAAATTCAAGTAAGTACTCACCTCTTTGATTTATGTTACTGCTGCCCCATATGCTATTGTGGGCATTAGCGTCACATCCCACGATGAGTTTATGTCTGCCACAATAGTCCACTATTTAGTCCCTGTAGTGGCAGAAACTCGTAATCTCTGGAGTCGCCGGGGAGGTACGCTGAGCAAATTATTAGCTCATGCGTGTTTTCTCCGAGAGATGGGCTCACCTTAACTGTAATCTGGTCCTTATTGGTAAATTCTGGAATGAGAAAGCCGTTGATATGATTAGCTATCATCAGGAAGGCGCCAGGTCGTCCTTTGTTGAAGGAGTCATCGAATAGCTTACCTGGTAGTCTCTTTATCTGGTTTCCATAAATGTACGGCTCCTGGATAAAGGCGATGTCAAGGTGATCCTCATAAAACGTATGTGCCAGGACCGCTGAAGCCGCCTTGGCATGTTGTAAGTTTATTTGGATGCACCTTACTACCATATTAATTTTTCGAGTCATCCGGCTGGTTACTCTTCCTCATCCACTTCTGGAGCTTCGTCCCATGTAAGCGGCGAGTCGAGTGTGGACCCTTGCCAGCGTTGGTTGGGCGGGCATGGGAAGTGTTACCTTTGCCTGCCTTGGGTGTACGTGTCGACGCCAGTTTAGTAGAGCGGGCATGGGTGTTGCCTTTGCCTGCCTTTGGTGGCTGAGACACCTCCAGGGTAGAGGAGACTGCGGGAGGTTTCGCGCTCTCGCCACTGACGCTAGCCTGATCAGCGCTATCGCCTTGCCTGACCTGTTCCGCACGGTCCCGAGACGGAGCATCGTGGACTTCCGTGCAGTGGGTCTTGCGAGATGCCTGGGCTGCTGCTCCTTGGCTGTCTCTGTGCGATAGGTGACTTGCTGTCGGCCCGTCCCCCTCTATGCGTAGAGAGATCTGGCCAAAGTTGAGGAAGATTTTTCCACCCTACGCCGCAATCCTCTCCTTTGGCTTCTCGTCCACGGAGAAATTTACCGTCTCTCCCCTTTCTCATCCCTGAGAGACTTTATAAAGCGCCAACCCGCAAAGTTCATGGCCACTTTTTGTGTGGCTAGGCGCTTCATAAGATGGTCCGCCGGTAATGCGTCATCAGGTGGCACGTTAGCAACACAGACAAAGGTCATGGGAATATCATTGCCCTGTGACACCTTCAGATCTGCGCCTGGGGACGGCCCAGCTGTCACAGCAACGAGCCAACCTCTTGTCTCCTTGTTGTGGCAAGTGAGCGAAAGCCAACCATCGCGTACCACACTGCTGATGAACCCAAGACTCACATTGAGGTTTTTGGCTTTGTCCATCTCTGCGAGCAGACTTCTTATCAGCGAGATTTCCTCCTCGCTTAGCTTAGCATCCGGGTGTTTGGCATTAGTAATGGCAACCTTGCATGCCGCCGTGATGTCCATGTAGGACACCTGCTTCGACATGTCGGGTTCATTGTCCTGAACACCTGGATTCGTAACTACTTCCACTGGAGAAGTGGTTGTATGGGAGGCCTTAGCCTTCTTGGCTGACTGCCGAAGGTCATTGGGCGAGTAGATGGTGCATCTGCTTCGCTTCGAGGAGCTAGGTCCCTCTTTTGTCGCGTCGTTGGCCCTTAGCTCCTTGACCTTCTTGTAGCGCTCTCTCTCCATCTCCTTCGCTTTGGTAGGTTCAATGCCGTCCCTGTTCAAAGCACGTATTCTACGCTTTGTACGCGAAGTACTCGAACTTCTTTCGGTTTTCCGCTGTTTCTTCAGCACTAGTGTTCGTAGACGCCTTAGTGCCAGGATCCTGGCTATCGCCCTACGTGATTGTTTCGAGTCCCTAATCACGTTACGCAGAAATAGTGGTAGAAATAGGTGAGTCTAACCTGAGTGAGGCATTAAGTCTCTGCTCAAGGTCATTCTCAGACCTAGTGGGTGAACGGAGTAGAGAAAGTTCCTCTGACTCCATGATGTTGTTATACCCGAGCGCACTTGTGCACAAGGGTATTATAACTTTGTTCACATAACGGTTGTTTGTAACAGGCAAAACGAATCGAGATAGATATAGACAAATGTATACATAAATGATCAGAATGAAAAGAGAAATCGATTAAGCGGTAACTGTCTGTCCGTCCGTCCGTCTGTGCACACGATAACTCGAGTAAAAATTGAGATATGTTAACGAAACTTGGTACGTGCACTTCTTTCTGTCGTAGGACGGACGGTATTGAAAATGGGCAAAATCGGACAATAACCACGCCTACCTCCCATATAACGGTAATTTTCAGAAATACGAAAACTGCGATATTTTAGTAACTACTGAAGAATATTCACTCAAAATTGACATTTACAATAAGTTTTAGACGAGAAATAAGAATATTATAAATTTTTGGAAAATGGGCGTAACCACGCCCACTTATGGTTACATGTGTATATCTTGGTAACCGCTGGACCAATTTCTTCCAAACTTGGCACAATTGGTGGCCTTGACATAACCTACGAAATGGCCGAAAATTTTTAAAATCGGACAATAACCACGCCCACATCACATATAACGGTAATTTAGAGAAATACGAAATCTTCGATAAATCGGTAAATATTGAAGCTAGTGTATTCAAAATTGATGCTTGCAACAATTCCTTATCAAGAAATACGTTTATGATAAAATTTTGGAAAATGGGCGTGGCACCGCCCACTTATGATCATACATATATATCTCGGTAACCGTTCTACCAATTTGTACCAAACTCGGTGTGGTTATTGTACTTGCCACATAGAAGCAAAACTCTGAAAATTACTAAAATTACGGCCGCTTTTCATATAACGGTAAATTTCAGAAATGCTTGAAACTTCAATATTTCGAAATTTAAGGACGCTAATTTACTCAAAATTGATACACCCCGGCTTACCATCTATCTAATACTTGCGCCGGGTATTTAATGTTCGGCTCCGCCCAACTTAGACTTTCTTACTTGTTTTTATTTTCAATTGTTATTTCATCCATAAGTTTATTTTTTTAAATGGGAAGAAGGTGTCGGTCCGCCGCCCCAGTGCTCCCTTGTGATGGTAAGGCTGTTTATGATGTGAGGGCGCCCGGTATCACAAAGGAAATGCACTTGCGATGCACATGTTTCAGTTCCCAGCACCATTCAACCATCGGAACGCTTTCAATTACCTTAGTTTGGGAACGGGTATAAACGGGTTTCACCGGGCTTGGGGCCGTCTATGGCAGAGTTTAAAGTATGGGATTGATTTTATGTATCACCATACCAGGTTCGATTACTCTTCCAAGAACACTTCCAGCGATATGCAGTACAAAAATTCGGTTTGTATAGGAGATGCCACTCCCCATTTTCCAAAAACAACAATTTTTTTCCATGAGTACGCGATTGATTTCGTATATCTTCGTACGAAGTTCCAGTACCCTACCACGAATACTTCCAGAGATATGCAGTATGAAAAATTCGGTTTGTATGGGAGGTGCCACGCCCCTTTTTCCAATAGCCCCAATTTTTCATCATTACTATGCGGTTGATTTTATATATCTTCATACCCAGTTCTAGTACTCTACCATGAATACTTTCAGAGATATGCAGTATAAAAAATTCGATTTGTATAGGAGGTGAACGCCCCTTTCCCTATAGCCGCAATTTTTCTTCATGACTATGCGGTTGATTTTATGTATCTCCATACCAAGTTCTAGTCCTCTACCATGAATACTTTCAGAGACTTGCAGTATGAAAAATTCTCTATGTATGGAAGGTGCCACGCCTCTTTTTCCAATAGCCCCAATTTTTTCTCGTGACTATGCGATTGTTTTTATATATCTTCATACCAAGGTCTAGTCCTCTATCATGAATACTTTCAGAGATATGCAGTATGAAAAATTGGATGCGGTTGATTTTATATATCTTCATACCAAGTTCTAGTACTCTACCATGAATACTTTCAGAGATATGCAGTATAAAAAATTCGATTTGTATGGGAGGTGAACGCCCCTTTCCCTATAGCCGCAATTTTTCTTCATGAGTATGCGGTTGATTTTATGTATCTCCATACCAAGTTCTAGTCCTCTACCATGAATACTTTCAGAGACTTGCAGTATGAAAAATTCTCTATGTATGGAAGTGCCACGCCTCTTTTTCCAATAGCCCCAATTTTTTCTCGTGACTATGCGATAGATTTTATAATAAGTTTAATTTCTTAAAAGTAAATTTAAATAAACTAGTTACACATGCAAAACTGTAGCAGCTGAACACATAGTGCGGGTCATTTTTGTTTACAAGTTCCTTGCATAACATTATGCTATTAATACTGTCAATCTTAAGTTTATTTCTTAGTTTAGTTTTTATCAAAGAAAGCGTTGAAAATTTGCGTTCTGCAGCCGCAGAGGGGAAACTTTAACAAAAGAAGTAAAACTGGTAAATCTTCTTTAGAAACTACCTTAGCTGGTGTTATTATTTG
The DNA here is from genome assembly GCF_013731165.1 of Rhagoletis pomonella. Taxonomy (NCBI): domain Eukaryota; kingdom Metazoa; phylum Arthropoda; class Insecta; order Diptera; family Tephritidae; genus Rhagoletis; species Rhagoletis pomonella. The sequence goes on along the minus strand of NW_023458555.1, from coordinate 63,566,545 downwards.
TAAAAGTTTTATATCTTCACGCTTGAAATCAAATCTTAAACTATATTCACATTACAGCATAATTTACTTTATTTCGATCAAATTACTTCACATAAATCAAGTAAGTTCACGTTTTCTTTCATCATTTCTATAGCTATGGGATTAACATGTTTACCTTTACGCATTTTTTTCAAATTTCCGCAACAGTGGGTGCTAAAATAAATTAAAATTCTTTTTTTTTTCATTTGGTTCTTGATTTATGATAACTTATATCATTTATATTTAATTTACTGACGGATTTTAGAAAGCGGAATTACTTGATTTCTGCAAGATTTGCCTATAAATTACAAATGAGCTATAAATTACGATAATGTGAACATGCTTTTAAATTTATTTGGTCCAAAAACTTATGTAAAAGTATGCTCACATTATCGTAATCTACGACTCATTTGTAATTTATAAGCAAATCATGCTGAAATCAAGTAATTTAGCTTTGTAAAATCTGTCAATAAATTAAATAGAAATGAAATAATTTATCATAAATCAAGAACCAAATGAAGCAAAAAAGATTTTTCATTTATTTTAACAACACTGATGAAGAAATTTGAAAAAATGCTTAAAGATATTCAACCAAATGTGTTTTGAAATCAAGTAATAACCACACACTCGTACGTACACGCAAGGCATAACAAGGTAGAAGTGATTTCGACATTTCTCTCTTTTGAACTGCGACTGAAATGTCAACTCTTAACCCTATACTATTGAATTTTTTTTTTTTATATAAATTTTCAATTGAGAGCTGTGCGACTGATTTTAAATACATAAAATGAAAAGGAATTTCGAGCGGTGCGTTGTGTTTGTCAAGAGCCTGGACAACAAACTTGTGCGTTATTTTAAACCTTCGAATTGTCAACGGTGGGCAAATTGCTGCGATGTTACATTAGGAGACTCTTCACGTGTGGTCGTGACTTTATTTGTTGCCTATCGCAGACGAGTATTTCTAAGTGGACGCGTTTGGTCCCAGGTGCAGAATTTATCATATCGAATATGAAAAGAAAATCTCCCTTTCATGTACATACATGGATAGGCCAAATTTCAAATAGTGGTCTGATAAAACCTAAACCAGTATTCCTTGTTGACATAAAGAAAATGAAAGTAATTTTTAATAAATTGAATGGAAAGGAAATTTCGAATAGCAAAAATTTAATTGCCAAATTTTTGAAGTTAAGTTCTGATGTAAATTTAGAAGAACCAAACTTTTTTTTAATGTCTAATATACTTAAGAATTAAGTATTTGAATAAAAAAATAAATGCTCAAAAACATTAGGATAGTAAAAGCAATAAAATTGTCAAAACGGTTTTATAAATGAGTGCGTTTCATTAAGCTGATTCTAATGAGATTTTAAATAATTTCATATTTACAAAAACTTTCATTTCAATGATCAAATATGGTAAATGCATAACAAAGGGTTTATTTCTTTGTTTACATTTTTTGACATAACTGTCAGGTATGAGAGAGCTCGACTAAATTGTCACTTCTACCTTGTTGAATATGCCTGCGTACACGTGCTATAGAAATCATGACAGAATTGACATTACTTTTCATAAACATCTCAGCTTTCGTTCCAACAAAAACGTCAGATATTTTAATATGACTATTTTCATTTTTAAAATCAATATTAATATTGGTATTGATCGCATCTTTTTTAATAAAGTTACTCAAATTAAGAGATACTATACTTTGATAGTTGCATATAAGTATGGCAAACGAGAGCTCTTTCAGCTTGGAACTCTTTGTTAAGATTGTTACTTATGGGCAAAATATACGATAGAAATAAAAAATAGCTTTTGTTTTTGCAATACATTCCCTCCGCCAGGTCTGCAGAACGCGAAAGCAGGAAATAAAATAAAGTTCCAAACTATCCCATTGCTCAACTATTCTCAACACAACGCTTTCTAGTGCAATCCATCGTGTTTGAGATATGAACAAGATTTTGTGTGGTTTTATCAAACAGTAGTCCTGAAATTCCTTCAGTTCGTGTATCCTCTTTATCCAGAACCATTTCCCCAACATCCTGAACAGCGTAGCTTGAGCAAAGTTGAAGTGAGTGGCATGTGCACTTATATAAAATAAATTCGTTTCTGCACTCAATACTAGCTGTGATCCAGTACTCCATGAACTTACAGGATTTAACACGAACTTGCAGAAAGTTGCAGGAAAAATGTTCCTGTACTCCAAAATTCTCCAAAATCCTGTAAATGAGAGCGACTTTTGGAGAGTTGTGTAGAGAATGAAGTTGCAAGATTTTACCCGAACTTTTTCTTCTGGTAAAATCATGAAAAGTGTCAAGCAATCACTGGTTGACGTTTTTACAGGAAAAATGGTTTTTTGTTCCCTTACTTTTTGTTGTTACTCACTTTTTACTCTCACTTCAGAGAGTAATTTTGCTGTTTGACAGTTTTACAGGATTTTTCACGAAAAGTATTGGATCGGAGCTACTGTATTCAACCCGCCCAAGTCTCCAGCCATAACATTGGTTCCATCAGTGGCCAAAGCAATTAGGCTTCTTATTTTTAAAGGCAGGATTGGCAAATGTTTAAAAGGTACAATTGGAAAATATTTATATGCAAAAGGATGTTTGAAATATATATTTTTAGTAGTGAACCCGCATGGCGTCAAAACGCCAGCATTTAATCAAATTTTTTAAACAAGTGAAACCCTATTCAAAAACCTCAAAAAATATTCCTAATAATTAATCTAAACCATTTCTCAGTGATGAGGGGTCTCGCATGGTGTCGGTTACGGTTGCCAGACGTACTGATTTGGGAAGGACAGTACTGAATTTTCACTCGCTGTACTGAAAATTTTCAATTCCCAATTCAGTACGTAAATGTCCTTATTTTTCGGAAATGTGTGCTGATTTGTACTGATTTTTTAACCTCGATACTATTAAGCGAAAAAATTCTGAAGTTATTTCACATTATATTCAACAATTTTTATGAGCTTGAGGCCGTTTTTAGTGAAAACTTATTGTGGAAAAGCAACAATAATTTGAACAAGTAAGAAAGTCTAAGTTCGGGCGGAGCCGAACATTAAATACCCGGCGCAAGTATTAAATATATGTTTTCCACCTTTCCGAAAGCCGGGGTGTATACATTTTAAGTAAATTAGTGTCCTTAAATTTCG
>NW_023458555.1:63554802-63562979 GCF_013731165.1 Rhagoletis pomonella | reverse complement strand
TTATCGAAGATTTTGTATTTCTCGAAATTACCGTTATATGGTATGTGGGCGTGGTTATTGTCCGATTTTAGAAATTTTCGGCCAGTTGGTATGCTGTACCAGGATCAATAACTGTGCCAAGTTTGGAAGAAATTGGTGTAGCGGTTACCAAGATATACACATGTAACCATAAGTGGGCGTGGCTACGCCCGTTTTCCAAAAATTTATAATATTCATGTTTTCCGTCTGAAACTCATTGTAAGTATCAATTTTGAGTGAATTGTCTTCAGTAGTTACTAAAATATCGCAGTTTTCGTATTTCTTAAAATTACCGTTATATGGGAGGTAGGCGTAGTTATTATCCGATTTCGCCCATTTTCAACACCATCCGTCCCACGCCCAAAAGAAGTTCACGTACCAAGTTTCGTTAAGATATCTCAATTTTTACTCGAGTTATCGTGTGCACAGACGGACGGACGGACGGACGGACGGACGGACAGACAGTCACCGCTTAATCGATTTCTCTTTTCATTCTGATCATTTATGTATACATTTGTCTATATCTATCTCGATTCGTTTTGCCTGTTACAAACAACCGTTATGTGAACAAAGTTATAATACCCTTGTGCACAAGTGCGCTCGGGTATAAAAATAAACCGCCTCAAGCTCATAAAAATTGTTGAATATAATTGTTATAAGGCCATAAAATAGCAAAAACAAGTTATTTTACATTATTAAAAAAAATTGTTCATTTTCATGCTAACAGAGTCACCCTATTTTGTTTTGCATCCATTCGTTCACATACGACAACGCGAATTAAACTCGCCTTGGTAAATTCATATAACTGGCCGTCTTCATATACTTGAAAATCTCGCTTGCAAGTAAGATTGTGTTAGGCGAAGTTACGATAATACGAAGTAAATTGATAATATGTATTAGTTGGCAAATTGACAATGATAAAGACAATACACTTTTCAGCAACCGCCGAACTATGGGACGACAGCGGCCAAAAGTCAAAAAACCAAACTAGCTAATTTAAAAAAATTGGTATGTATATTTATTGCCTAATATCCTACTAAGTCAGATCAAAAAGAATTTTTGGAAAAAATGCATTTTTGTAGCCATAAACATTTCACAACGGAATCTTTAGAGATCAGGATTTAAAAAAGACCTGGAAGCGAGCTAAAATAGTAATACAGGAATTTGGACGCAAGTACGTGTGTGAAGTCTAAAAAATTTCAGCTGCGAAATCCTGCGAGCTCGTCTTATATTGCATTTTTTGTAGTGGAACCTCTCGTTAAATTTGGTGATATTTTTAAAGTTGGGTGAAAGAAAAAAATTCCAATCGAACCTATCAAGAATGTGCAATAAAAAATTTTACAAAAACAAAATTTGGAGACTCTACGAAGGTAAAAAAAGATAAAATTCGACGACTGGTTGCAGTATTCAAGCAAAAGTTGACAGCAAGTTCTCGGAATAGATCAATTTTTGAGAAGAAGTATTCAGATTGGCTTCAGACAGAGTTTGTTGTGCAAAATCTAGTACCCATTGACGTACACAATGAATTCCTTGTGACGCATCTGCATTTTGATTTTATTACATGTAAATTATTTGACTGAGTCCTGGATCGTGTTCTTTTTCAGATAACTTCTGCACACGTGGGAAGGCCGCATGTGCCTTATGAAATGGCTTCAAATAGAACAAAAAGAAGAAGGGTTCAAGATCTTGTAGACTGTCTTTCATAAACGACGCTTTAGGGCTTTTCTTCGATTTAAACCTATCAAAGGAAAAGTATAATACTTTGCGATCAGTGGTAAACAGAATTCACAAATACTGTTTTCCCAGTTATTATGCTCTTAAAATAGGCAAAGATGAAATGCCCCCAAACCCGATCACAGTATCCGAAACGTCAGCAATTGGTCACTAAAATGCAATGACTAGAGGTGCAAAACTATCGATGGCACTATCGATAGTATCGATGTTTTTTATTTTTCCCTACTATCGATTGTTTTTTGGTCCTATCGATAGTCCGACAGACATGTAATTCAGTATATATTTTAGTTTTATTTCTTCTTTTCTTTTCATTTCTCTTAAACATCCAAGTTGAAATAAAAATTTGGTTGCTAATTTTTTAAAACAGTAATGTCAACCTTCGAAAATGACGGAAAACCTTGCATCTTTTAAAATACCGCTAAAAACTGATACAAATTAATTTATACCAAAACTTTCAATATTATCTACCACCACTATTTACTATTTATGAAAAGGTAAATAAAAACCATTACTTCTCAGATAAAAAATGGTTTCTTCTTCTAAAATTGAAATTTACTTGATGAATGCCTTATATATGACGGAGGATATCTAAAACCACAAATATAAAATTTCAGTATGCTCAATTTTTTTCCATTTCAATTCATTTCAAATTTTCAATAACTTTACTTCTAGCTTAACGGCTTAACAATTAAAAAGAAGTGTACAGTAGTTTACAATAATATCCAAACGTAGTTTCGAAATATATTCTTATATTCATACGAAAATTGAGCCAAAACCATATAAATACGATAATATCGACGATATATCGATAGTTTTGAAAATAATATCGAAAGCTATCGATGGTCTGACTATCGATAGTTTTGCACCTCTAGCAATGACACTACAACTTGTTCAAAATAAAAAATAAAGATCATTTATTTCTTTGAAATATTATTTAAAGAATAGGTTTGGATTTGACACAACTTTTATGTGGATGTTGGAGAATGTGCATCATATTTCAAATGTATGCATTAATAAGTAAAATGGGGGAGCGTTGAAATTTGTGTGAGTGGTGGGCGAACCAGTCGGCCAATCTCGATCATCTTTCAGATTTGTTATTTTGAACGCCAAGCCTGTGACCAAACCGAATTTCATCAAAATCGGTTCACTTTTAATATATCCACCCACAAGTGCAGTGGGCGTGGCAGTGAGCCTATCCACACCATACTTCATATCTCTTCTTTCCCAAGTGAGAGTAAAACATACACCAAGTTTAAATTAAATCAAGGCGCGTTTACTAGTTTTGGCCGCGGCTTATATGGGGACGTCCCACTGTGAGCCGTTAGTGTAGTTGGGCGTGAATTTCGTATCATTTATTAAAATATCCAAACACAAACCAATTTTTCATAATCCTGCAATTTTTTGCGATTTTGTCTCGCAAATAATTTGCAAACACCTAACTCACTGTTTATTAGCGTGGGCCGAAAATCCGTTTTTTTAGAATTTTGTTTGGTAATAGCAAAAATATGGTTCATTATGCTTTAGAAAATATATTTGTGAAGTGTTACAATTTTTGGTCAATATCCTAGGCTTGCCCAAGTCCATCAAAGTTCAAGTACTAAAAAAAATTTTTTCTTAGCTAACTTCGGTCCATATACCAAATTCTGTAGGACTAATACTTTAGAAGATTAGTGCAATTTTAGTAAAAAAATGTGTTAATTAATTTGTTTATTAATTTTTATTTTTTGAGCATATTGAACTTTGATGGACTTGGGCGAGCCTAGGATATTGACCAAAAAACTCCAAATTCCACACAGATTTTTTTTAAAGCATAATGAACCATATTTTTGCTATTACCAATCAAAATTCTAAAAAGGCGGATTTTCGGTCCACGCTACTGTTTATTTGACGGTGCAAATTTTTTTTCAATATTGCCTGATCATAAAAAGGTAATAATATGACCCTCGGAAAAGAAAATACACCTAAGGATGGCAACGTCTTGCGCTTCTTTGCAAATAATACCACTAGTCAATACTTATTTGCGTGACTTAGTTATTTGCAAATACAAATTTAACTCAGCATTTATGCAGCGAAGTTTACCATTTTATTGTAATTTGCAAATAATACGTGCGTATAAACGTAGTAAATGACGCAGACAATGAGAGAAGTGTGAATGTATTGCTATTATCTTGGCAAAATTGTCTTGTGTAAACGCCGCTCTAGATTTTCGCTGCGGTTCTACTGATTGTCAAAATGATGTGTTTGTTGTACATTTGTTGTGTTCTTATTGTCGTTGCGAGTAAAGTTTGTTCTTTCCCAATAAACGCCAAAAAAATATTTCTCCAACCTTGGAGAAATTCATAGTTCTCAACATCATTCTCTAACTAATCTCTAACCGACGCGTAGATACGCAAAAAGTGATAGAGAAACAAATTTTAATTACTGCGCTGTATGCTGTGAAGTGAATTATTGCAATACGATATTAATTAACTACATAATACAAAGGAGTAATAAAATGAAAAATTAATATTTAAATTCATCTATGTATGTCGCTTCAATTAAAAATATAGATATAAGGTATTTTACTTTTTCAATTCCAGTATTTCAATGATATGTTTGAAACTAATTGGAGAATTACATTGGAGTTCAAGTTGAGAACTAGCATTTTCTCAACTTGAGAAACAGTCCTTTTTTCATACAAAGAAAAATACCCTTTTTGTTGAGAACGCTGTGATCCTCCACTTGAGGTACTGTTGAATGAATTTGTAGTAAAGCAAACACAGTTTCAGACGCTTCAAAACGCGCGAAGTGCTTTACGAAGATCAAGAACATTCAGGAAAACTACAGTGCTATCTGGTAAATTGTTATTCCCTGATCTAAATAGACGTTATATATACGGTGACCATCCGTCCTTTATTTTAAAGGACAGTCCTTTATTTTAACCTCCTGTCCTTTATATTTTTTTTCAAAATAAAGGACGCCTTTTGTCCTTTATTTCTTAAACTGTCCTTTAAATCAGCTCCGCATTTTTCAGAGGTAAACTTTTAAACACAGAATATGAAACATAAAAATATCCCTTATAAAGTATAATGAAAACCTTCGCCAGTTTGGCTCGCACCCCACTTAAGGTTTTCTACTTAATCGGTAATCTTTGCACAATCTATAAGCACAGAGAAAGTTGTGCCCAGGATCGTGTTGCACGCTGAATTTCCACTTCCACTGAAAAATAACAATAAACCCCCTGCTGCACAGTGGTTAAAAACTGGCATTTAGTGTTCGTAATTCACTGGAGCTTTCATTTTTTTCACTTAATTTGATTATTTTTCCTGAGCCTGATTTGTAAATTTTTATTTAATTATATTAAATTTTTTAGTACAAAATATAGAAAAAGGAGCAGATTTGAAGAAAATGTATTCTCCTGTTCCAGTGAATAGATGTTACAAAGCAAACACTAGTTGAAAACAATTGTATGAAAAAATTACACAAAAATTTGAAATGTTTTAAAAAATGTTCACCAAAATAAATATTTTTTTTTTAATTTTTATTAAAAATTGGTTGAAAACTGAAGGCTCCGGTGAATTATGAACATTAATTTCCAATTTTGAACCACTGTGTGCTGGCTTCGTTGTGCAGTATGAATTATGGTAAACGCATTTTGGTGGCAAAGGATGGCGAAAGTCTTGAAAAGGATTTGGCTAATTTTTCGCTACAGCAGGGGAACTTGTACAATTAAATAATATAATGAACTGGTAAATATTTGATTTAAAGGTAAGGTAAGGTACTTTTCTCATACAAGTTGTATGTACGTATTCCCAAATCTTTTTGAAAACAGTCCTTTATTTTACGTTGATTAATATGGTCACCGTATTGAAATCAATTTCTTGTATGTAGGTATAGCTGCTCAGTTTTATACTAAACTGTGTAAATACAACTGCGTATATATTAGCTGCTCCTGTGTTTTTTCAAGAATTGTATAAGTGGAATTTGAACAACCTCCAAAATGAACAGTAGTAGTAGCAGTAGTGAAAGTGAAACATCACCCAAGCGAAAAGTTCGACGGGCATGCCAGTTCCAAACAATATGGGAAAACGAGTTCAATTGGGTGAAGAGAAGTAGCAGAACTACAATGGCGCGATGCACTATCTGCATGTGTGACTTTTCGGTGCATCGAATGGTGCCATGGCGAATGGCGGTATATCCCTACAAAAAATGGGGCTAATCCGGGATGACTCAGGGAGCAATCGCAAAGGAGCATGCGACTTATACCGCTTTTGATCTCTTTATATGGAATGAACTGATCGCTTTTGTTTGAGCATGTCCTATGAAGAGACTAATTGTTCACCTTTATACCCGAACAGGTATAAAAAGCAACTAGTCACTTTTAAAAAATAAAAATAAAAATTTGCGCCAGCTGAGATTCGAACCGGGGTGCTCAGTTTTGTTAGGCGACTACTTTCTCTATGTGCCAACGCCGCGCATGAAATTTCACTGACTAAGTGCGTATTTATCATTAAATCATTAATAGTGCCCGTTAGAGATGAGTTGGGCACTAATTGATATCCAATTATACCCATAAGGTAGGGATGCCCAAATCAGCACACATGTGTCGCGAGCGACTGCGGGTGCAAAGCTTTGCACAGCGGTGCTTGGTAAGCGCGGAAGCAAAAAGTTATCGGAAGGGGAAAACGAAGTCAACAGAATAGTGAGATTGTATGTGTGACAGTGATGGAAAATGAGTGTGCATTGTGCCATTTTCGGCCCTTTCGAAAGCAGCCGGCACCTTTCAGCACAATCGATTGATTTTCGGCACTATTTTTGCGTAACTCAATGCAACTAATAAATATTTCAGAGACCATAACGATTATAAGAAATAAAATTAAATATTGCTCCATAATTATTACTGAACAATGGAAAAGTTGTTTCGTCTCGCGGGACGATTATTTCAAGACGAATATTATTTACGTCTTCTCATAATAATTATATGGGTTTTTTTATTTTTTTCGTCTCTCGGGACGTTTATTTCAAGACGAATATTATTTACGTCTTCTCATAATAATTATATGGGATTTTTATTTTTTTTCGTCTCTGAGGACGTTTATTTCAAGACGAATATTATTTACGTCTTCTTATAATAATCATATGGGCTTTTTATTTTTTTTTCGTCTCTCGGGACGATTATTTCAAGACGAATATTATTTACGTCTTCTCATAATAATTATATGGACTTTTTTGTTCTTTTCGTCACTCGGGACGTTTATTTCAAGACGAATATTATTTACGTCTTCTCATAATAATTATATGGACTTTTTTGTTCTTTTCGTCACTCGGGACGTTTATTTCAAGACGAATATTATTTACGTCTTCTCATAATAATTATATGGACTTTTTTGTTCTTTTCGTCACTCGGGACGTTTATTTCAAGACGAATATTATTTACGTCTTCTCATAATAATTATATGGACTTTTTTGTTCTTTTCGTCACTCGGGACGTTTATTTCAAGACGAATATTATTTACGTCTTCTTATAATAATTATATGGGCTTTTTAATTTTTTTCGTCTCTCGGGACGTTTATTTCAAGACGAATATTATTTACTTCTTCTCATAATAATTATATGGCCTTTTTTATTTTTTTCGTCTCTTGGGTCGTTTATTTTAAGACGAATATTATTTACATCTTCTTATAATAATTATATGGGCTTTTTATTTTTTTCCGTCTCTCGGGACGTTTATTTCAAGACGAATATTATTTACGTCTTCTTATAATAATTATATCGGGTTTTTATTTTTTTTCTTCTCTCGGGACGTTTATTTCCAGACGTATATGATTTACGTCTTTTAATAAAATCATATGGGATTTTTATTGAATTAAAACTTCTTTATCGAGTTCGGAGATTTAGGACCGTTAATTTATCTATTTTCAAGTAATTCTATGAAAGTTTCTGTAGTTAAGTGAAATAAATAAATAATTTATAGCTTAACACAAATACGCTAACGGCCCTTAAAGCGTAAAATATAATTATATGTGACACGTAAAGTTAAAAGGGACCTACGCTCAGAAAAAAAGATTTCGAGAAAAACGGGTTTTCGGGGTCGCTGCTTACGAATCCGATGTTAGTTCTCCAAAATTCAAAATTTAAAACTTGTTCGGATTCATGTGAAACTCAAATATGTCGTTGGTACCGAAAACGAAGTCAGTGATTACGAATCCGATGTTCGAAAACCCCCGAGTAACGAGTTTCAAGCGAATTTGATTAATTTCAGAATAGTTTGTCAGATTTGATTTTTTTATACTTTTTTTGTGTGAAGGTACCTAACTTTGAAGTGAAATTGTGAAAAAACTAATGCAGCTAGAAAGCGGTTTACTGCATTGGAAAGAGTGGCCCGTTTACTATAAGAGTCGATGAAAAAGTGTAAACCGATTTTTTCTGACCGTAGGTCCCTTTT
>NW_023458555.1:63552732-63554792 GCF_013731165.1 Rhagoletis pomonella | reverse complement strand
TTTAAAAAGTTATATAGGTTATAACCAGGGTCCGTAACCGTTAAGATTTTTATAATAAAAATCAAAATTTAATCGTTATGTTGTGATTTGTATTTTTTCGATTATTTTTAATCGTTATTTTATCATTTTTATTTTTTCGATCATTTTTAATCGTTATACTCTGATTTTTATTTTTTCGATCATTTTTGATCATTACTTTATGATTTTTATTTTTTCGATAATTTTTAATCGTTATTTTGTGACTTTTATTTTTTCGATCATCTTTAATCGTTATTTTGTGACATTTATTTTTTCGATCATTTTTAATCGTAATTTGTGATTTTTATTTTTTTCGATCATTTTTAATCGTTATACTATGATTTAAATTTTCCCGATCAAAAATAGAAGTTATTCTTAGTTTTTTAATGTGTAAAGTGAATGTGCACAGATTTGACTTAAAAAAAGTTTTACAAGGCATGCTTATGTACACAGTAAAGCCGGAATTGTAATGCTCTCACCCCCTAGGATTGTTCTATATCGAAAAAAGTATACCGCAATTTGTATACCTTTCATGAGCATGAAATGGTATTATAACTTTGGTCCGATGTTTGTAAGTACTACAATTAGAAGAGATAGACCCATTGAAATGTATACTTAAATGATCAGAACGTCGAGCTTCGTCGATTTAGCCATGTCCGTCTGCCCGTCTGTTTATACGCAATCTAGTCTCTCAGTTTTCGAGATATCCGGATGAGATTTGTTAGGTGGGTGTATTTTTATAATGCACTAATCATTTGTCGGAACCGGAAGAATCGGGCCACTATAACATATATCTCCCATACAACTGATTGTTCAGATATGAGATTTTTCGCTATAACTCCTCCATTTAAGCAGTTAGGAACATGAAAAATTATAAAGTAACGATTAAAAATGATCGAAAAAATAAAACTCATAAAGTAACGATTATTTTTGATTGAAAAAATATAAATCATAAAATAACGAGTATACAATGATTTTTAAATAAAAATCCTTTATGATAACGATTATTTCGGTCCCTGGTTATAACATATGGGTATCAATCCAAAGGGTTTTGTTTATTTTATTTTTTAACTATACATATATATATATATTTATTTTGTTATGTGCTTCCTTTATGTACAATGTGAATGTCCAATTAAAGATATTTAATTTTGGTTATTTTTTTATAAAAATATAGTTTATTCTTTAACAAGACCCGTGTAAATCCAAGTTTCCAAATTTGTGCAATATTAAAAAAAAATTAACAAGTGAGTAGTCCACTTGCAAACAGCGTTATGTGGTTTTATAATATAAAGCCATAAATTTGAAAAAAAACGACTAAGACAACAAGTAACATTTAAATAGAATCTTTTTAATTATTACCTGAAAATTTGGATAAATAAGAGCCTTATAAAATTATAACATAACATACCATGACATAAGATAACATTAACAGTCTATACGACCTAAAGCAGTTTTCTAAGTTCACCATAAGATGGTTACTTTTGAAAGTTTATAAATAAGTATGAGCCATTTGAAACTTATACTTTATTCTACTGGAATTCAATGGGCAACAAAACTGCATACTCAGAATCTAATTAAAAAACTAGAAATTTTTACGAAAATTTGTTGAATCTTTTTTTAAATTGCATAAATGTTTAAGGCAGTGGCACTCGATTGTTACATTTGTACAGATTGGTATATTTTTATATTGGGCTATTGGAACAAAATAAAAAAAATGGGAAATTTTTTTTTGTGGTCAAAAGATTTCTATAATACAGCGATGTTCTATTGAAAAATTTCAACAAACTAATTTTCGTGATTGGGATAAAGAAAAATATTTGGGTATTCACACAATTGGGATACGATTTGCACCAAATTTGGCAAATATCCAATCGTGTGACACTGCCTTTAAACTTGTATTTATATGGATGTTGGTAAAGAGCGAACTATAAAAAACTAACCAAAATTAAATAACAACAAATATAATATTTTATAACTTGTGAAAGGTTGGTGCGGCTATAATTTTTTCGACTACTGTACAATGTACACAAAAAGTGCGG
>NW_023458555.1:63532102-63552722 GCF_013731165.1 Rhagoletis pomonella | reverse complement strand
AAATAAAAACCCCATATAATTATTATAATAAGACGAATATAATTATAATTATATGGGCTTTTTATTTTTTGCGTCTCTCGGGATGTTTATTTCAAGACGAATATGATTTACGTCTTCTTATAATAATTATATGGGCTTTTTATTTTTTATAATTATTATAAGAAGAAGTAAATAATATTGGTAATGAAATAAACGTCCCGAGAGACGAAAAAAATTAAAAAGCCCATATAATTATTATGGGAAGACGTAAATCATATTCGTCTAGAAATAAACGTCCCGAGACGAAAAAAAAATAAAAAGCCCATATAATTATTATGAGAAGACGTAAATAATATGCGTCTTGAAATAATCGTCCGGCGAGACGAAAAGAGATATTTCTCGTAAATAATTATAATACAAGGATGAAAAAAATGTCTCTTAAAACAAGGCGACGTTTTTGATCCTGAATATTAGGATAATAATTATTTTCGGTCTCTGAAATATTTCTTTCGGATCCGCAATTAGAAATATTTTTTTTTTTACATTTAATCGTATGTGCTTAAGCTGATAAATGATACAAACATTGAAACGCAAGCAGAAGAATCTCGTTTCCAGATTCTGCATATGCGCTTAACTTTTCTGTTTAAACGAATTTGTCGAAATTTCATCTCTAAAGCAAATATTAAATATCGTTAATATATACGTTAGATTTAAATAATCATTTTTAGTGGTGGGCGAGTCCGAGATGTTTAAAAGATCGAGATAGTACATTCAATTCGCGTAGATTTTTGAGAACTTTCGTTGAAGGTGTTGCACTTTTTCTTCCATACTGAAATTTTTGTACATCCAATTTGTATAAAGAAAATGCAAAAAAAAATATTAAAAATCTACATGGATTCTTAGCTGCACTTTCACTTTATAAGACTAAAATTGAATCGACTATAAAACTCCATACCGTCAGTTGGTGTCGAACACTCATGCTTTTTAAAATTAATTGTACTGAAAAAAGTACAACTGTACTTAAAATACCAAAACTGTTTCACTGGCGTAACAAAGTACTTGCTGCAGCGATGCCAGATTTGAGCGTACCCAATTTTTTGCCGATAATAACTCATGCGAGGGATTTGGGTATTGGGCATTTTACAACCCTACTTAGAAGAATACATATCTGTGTTCGTTTAGAATAGTAGCTTATGGAAGACTGGCTTTAGTATAATGAACCATTCGCAGCATACGATTGCGAAAGACTCACTGGCGCCGAGTCGTTGAATAACTCTTGGAAAATAAAAGTTAAGGAGGCAGTTGCGATGCTAGCAAGTCAATATTCGTATAAAGTCTCATAAAAAAATTCCTTGTGGTTTAAAGAATATAGGAAATGGTACATTTTACCAAAGCCAGCCTCCCGACATAAGCTACTGTTTCATACGAACACAAATATATTCGTCTACAAATAATGTTGATTATTTTAATTAAGTCTTAAGATAAGTTTGTGAATCTTATTAGTGTTCTATATAAGAACCAATAATCAATCCCCTCGCCAATTAGAACTTTTGCTTTAAAAGAAAAATACACATAGCGCATTTACTCTGGGGACTTTTTAAAAAAGGTTCTTTAAGAAACTATTTCTATTCATAAAAAACTTCATTTGTGGAGGTATTTTTAAATCGGTCCAGCTCACTTAAATCTTAATATTTTTACGGAATATTTTGGTGGACGTCTTAGGTTAGGTTAGGTTAGTTAGAGTGGCTGCCCCGCGCAGAACGCGGAGCACACGTGGGGTGGAAAAGCCCGTTGTGATACCACTGGCCGAAGCCATTTGTTTCTTTCCCTCCCTTAGTAATTGAACCACCGAGTGCGTTTTATATAGCACAAACAGTCGAGAACGTTCGCCGAGTTCAAATCGGCTAAACAATCTACAAAGTACTTGTTGAAGAATTGGTTGCGCATGTTGGACAGGGCGGGACAGTGGCAGAGATAGTGCTCGATGGTCTCCACTTCCTCCTCGTCTCTGCAACTGCGACAGAAATCGTTGGTGAGGTATCCCACCCTTTTTCCGTGTGTGCCCATCAGGCAGTGTCCGGTGATTACCCCGACTACTAATCTGAGAGAGGAGCGGTCCAGCCGGGTGAGAGCTATGGATCGCTTTACATCAATCTTTGGCCATATTTTCCTGGTAATATGGCAGGTGGTTTCCACAGCCCATATTTACCTCCTCAACGAGTTTTGCCTTTAGTCTGTGTTTGCAGGAGGTTAGAGGTATGCCCGCATTCGGAGCAGAATTGACTACAGAAAGTTCCGTCCCCCTCCTTGCCAGCTCGTCGGCTAGGCAGTTGCCAGGGATGTCCCTGTGTCCAGGGACCCATACAACAGTCAAGGAGCATTTTGATGCCAGCAGGTTGAGAGTATTTCTGCATTCGATGGCTACTTTGGACGTTGCTTCGTTAGAATTGAGAGATTTGATAGCAGCCTGGCTGCCAGAATAGATAGAGATAGGCCGTCCTGGAGGGGCGGAGGTCATAAGCCACCGAGCCGCCTCCATTATGGCGTTTAATTCCGCTTGAAAAACGCTGCAATGGTCCGGTAAGCGAAAACTGAGATTTAGCGCGAGTTCGTCAGAGTAAATCCCGCTACCCACTCTTTTGTTTAGCTTGGAACCATCTGTATATATGGCCGTAGACCCTGGGTTCAGGTCTGTGGCCCTTTCCCACTCGTTCCTCTCTGGGATTCTTGTGGAGAATTTTTTATCTAAACAGAGTAGAGGAGTGGTATAATCTATCTGTCGTAGATTATCCGGTAGAGTTTCAAGTACTTTTGCGTGCCCGAATCTGAGGTCTCTCCCCGGCTGGATTGTATTTAGCCTGGCCGCACTACTGCCGGCCTGAAATTTGCCGTAGAGATCCACAGGTGGAAGATTTAAGATTATTTCCAGGGATTTGGTGGGTGTAGTGGGCAGGGCTCCCGTGACGAGCATGGCAGCCGTCCTCTGCACACGTTCCACCTTGGCTCTGGATACGGTGTTGTTTGGAGCAGGCCACCATACGGTGACCCCGTAGAAAAGGATGGGTCTTATCACAGCTATGCACATCCAGTGTACTATATGTGGTTTTATTCCCCATTTTTTGCCTATAGCCGTTTTGCAGGCATACAGGGCAGTATTGGCCTTCCTGGAGCGGTCTTCAGTGTTTCGCTTCCACTTCAGCTTCCTGTCCAGAATAACACCAAGGTATTTCACCTCGTAATGTAACCATCCCCTAGTTCTGACAGAATAGTTCTCTTTCCGAGAAGGAGCTCAACAAAATCCACCAGACCTCGCTGCACCCCCGCCATAAGAAGGGAGTTAACAACAGACTTCGGGTAGACGTTGTTGAAAGCACCCTCGATATCGAGAAAAACTCCGAGCGTGTATTCCTTTAAGGCCAATCCTTTTTCAATCGTCGCTACGATTTCATGGAGTGCGGTCTCCACGGATTTCCCCTTGGAATATGCATGCTGATTCGAGGAGTGGTTGTCAGCTTTAATATTCCGTCGAATATATTCGTCGATGAGCCTCTCTAGAGTTTTGAGAAAAAACGAGGTGAGGCTTATAGGCCTGAAATCCTTCGGTTTCACATGAGCGGCCTTGCCTCCTTTTGGTATGAATACAACCTTTGCCTTTGTCCACTCGTGTGGTATGTGATTCAGTGTTAGGCAGGCTGTAAAAATCTGAGAAAGCATGGGACACAGTATGTCCTTAGCTTCCTGTAGTTGAGCGGGAAAGATTCCGTCAAGGCCAGGAGATTTGTAGGGCTGAAAGGACATTAACGCCCATTCCACCCTCTCCTCACTTACGATGTCCCCAACGGTATCACCCAGAGACAAGTAGGTCCTAGGACCGGCGAAAAATCGGGGGTGTCATCTGAGCAGCCCGGGAAGTGAGTGCTCATAAGGACCTCCAGCATTTCGCTACATGATGTCGTCCAGTCACCGTTAGGCTTCTGGATAGAGTTCATACTTGAAGAGGATTTTGAGAGAACTTTCCTCAGCCTGTTGGCTTCAGAGTTCTCTTCTATGTTGTCGCAGAAGTTTTCCCAAGATTCGCGTTTCGCCCTCTTTATGGCCTTCTTGAAAACTTTGAGTGCGTCTTTGTATGGTTGCCAAAGACCTGTTCGTTTAGCTTGATTGAAAAGCCTCCTGCTGTTCTTCCTCAGTGCTGAAATCTCAGGATTCCACCACTGGGGTTTCTTTTTACCCTTCGGGAGGGTGCTTGGGCAGGAGGCTTTGAAAGCAGCATTACAGGCATTTGTCACAAAGTTCACTGCTTCATCAATTTTTGACGATGAGTCCAGCTCACCGAGAGAAACAACCTTCGTATTCGAGAGACTCGCTTCATCAGATCTTAACGATAAGCAGGACTTATCGTGAGAAGCGTATCTGTGTAGAGAGACCGACAGCGTATTTTTATACTTTGCTGGTGGACGTCTTAAAATATAATAAATTTAGTAATCCCGGCGAAAAAACAGTAACTTTTTTTGGTGATGCAGTCTAATGTACATACATGAAAACATTGCTGTCCATAAGTAGATACATATATGTATACATATGCCCGTCAGTACATCAACGAAGCCCATTTGCTTCATCATAAATACCCTGCAAAAAATTGTGCGACTAATCTCTAAAGGGAGTATTCCGAGATTACTCTCAATCAGGTACAATTGGGCATTAATTAGTCGCAACTAGTCTCATACGGATACTATTGTGGATCATTTAGTCTCGACTCATCCCTCACGGGTATAATTGGAGATCAATTCGTCCCCGACTCATCTCTAACGGGTACTATTAACGATTTAATGATATGTACACACTTAGTAAATGTAATTTCATGTGCGGCGATGGCTGGCGCAAATTTTTATTTTTATTTTTTAAAAGTGACTAGTCGCAGTTTATACCCGTTCGGGTATAAAGGTGAACAATTAGTCTCTTCATAGGACATGCTCGAACAAAAGCGAACAGTTCTTTCCATATAAAGAGATCAAAAGTGGTAATAGTCGCATGTTCCTTTGCGATTGCTCCAGGAGTCATCCCGGATTAGTCGCATTTTTGGCCGGATTTATCCATACAAACATATGTACATATGTACATGTACGAATAGATGCCCTGCTAAAAATGGGACCAATCCGGGATGACTCCGGGAGCAATCGCAAAGGAGCATGCGACTAATACTTAGTGCTTCAACAAAAAGAACTGCATATCTTAAAAACATTTTTTAATTCTGCGATATTGAATGGTCAGAAACTCTGCGCCATGTTCCGACCAGATGGCTTAGTTTAACGCCAGCTATAGAGAGGCTTTTGAAAAATTATACTGCAATTAAAACGTATTTTGAATCGCAAAATGTTTGTTCCAGTGTTTTAAAACCATTTTTCGAATGTAGTGCAGCTGAAGCATATTTGGGCTTTGTTCATAATATTGGAACAACACTAATTCATAAAATTGGTAAAGGCAATTTAGTTGTAATAAATATTTATCAAATAATGTCTGATTTGCGAAGAAAACCTCAGCAACAAAGGGAACAATGCTTTTACGGCCATATAGCAGTCACTTCAGACAAATTGTGATAACGTTAGCCAATACAATTTGTTCAAGAAAAGAGCTGATATTTGTTTACCAGAGTTGGTTAGCTACCTGGAAAAAAATTCCAGTACGATAATAACAAATTTGAAAAATTGAAAGTATTTCGTTTAGAAAATGAAATAAATTTCTCTCAATTCACGGACACAATTAATGATTTCTATATTAAAGACATAGATTTGGATTTGCTTTTTGATGAATTTGCAGCCTTAAAAAATTTTCTTACAAACGAAAATAAAGGTTCAAATTTTGAAAATAAATGGATACAATTTTTAAATAGTGGCTCTTTTCCCCAGTTTGAAAAAATCTGTAATGTTATTTTCTCAATCCCACATTTCAACGCAGCCGTTGAGAGAATTTTTAGTTTAATGTTTTCAGCGTGGCGTAAAAATAGAAATCGCCTTTTAGTTAAATCAATTGAAAGTGAACTCCAAATAAAAGTAAACTTTAAAATGAATTGTGGGGAATTTCTTGAATTCTTAAAAAGTGATGATGGCCAACAATTAATCAAAATGGCACAAAAATCCAACAAATATTAGAAAAAATACACATGCGTATTAATATTTATAAATTAATGTAATTTTTATTACTTAAGTTTGTTGCAAATGTTATGTATTTAGTTTGCGAATCGACTCGGAGTGTAAAACAGTGACGTGTGAATATAATTGAATTTATTGATCTCTTTATATGTATGAGTGTATATGTAAAATTTTTGATTTTTATTATCGCTTTAATGTATGTTTAATAAAACTAGCAGTTAATTGTAGAAATTTTGCGTTTAACAATAATGTACTGATTTTTTAGTGCTGAAAGAGCCGAAAGTACTGAATTTCGAGAGAAAAATCTGGCAACCATAGTGTCCGTTTTCATTTCTTCAAATTTCAAATCACCCTGTAACTTCAAAAAATAAAACTTGTGTACATCTATGTAGAATCCCAGTTCTTTAATTTGACTTCTCATTTTGCAAATTCGAAATAACGGAGCAGATGTGATGACCTTCAAAAAAAATAGATGACAACTCTAATTAAAAATAATATCTGCCTATAGCTTTCTTAAAACTCTTTCGATTGGCACTAACATTTCGATATTTCATTTATTTATCTTTCGTATAAGTAAAACAAATTCGACTATTCGAACAGGTGGCAACCCGTTTAAAAGTATTTTCAAACTAAAGTTTTTCGCTTGGCATTGTTATATCTATTTCAATTAACTGATGAATTAAGTTGAATTTATTTTTTTAAGCACATGGCAACTCTCCTAAATACAGTTTAGAAATAAATTATTTTCAAACCCATTTCGATTGATACCCATCTCTTGATAATCCATTTAACTTATTAAATAATTTGAGCTTAATTTTTTCAACAAAAAAAAATGAAATGTTCAATTTAAAAATTTCTTAACACTCGTTCTTTTGATAAACATATTTTAAAATTTCATGTAACTTATGTATAATTGAACGAAATACCACTTTCAAAACAGGCGGCAAACGTCTTAAAAATTTTTTTTTAAACTAAAATTTCCTTAAATATTTTTCGTCTGACATTGTTATAAATATTTCATTTAACTGATGAATTAAGTGGGAATTAATTTTAAACACGTGGCAATCCTCCTCAATTTAGTTCTTAAATAAAGGATTTTAAACCCATTTGTCCATAGATAACTATCGGCTAGTAACTCATTAAACCAGGGACATTACAGCTATAAGTTTTATAGCAAAAAAGTTGCGCCATAATAGTTATTAGATGAGAAATATTTGTTATTTCGTCGATAAGAGTTATAACCCTACGTTTATTTTTTACGTTGCCTGATAACTGTTATGCAGGAGAAATATTTTTTCCATTGCCGATAAGAGTTATTTCCCAACGTTTATTTTTTACGTTGCTGGATAAGAGTTATCTTACAACGTTTATTTTTTACGTTGTCTGATAAACGTTGTAAGATTAGGATATTGATGAAGATGGAGATGGAGAATAAGATAAAGATGATGAAATAAAAGTGAGAGAGTGAAATAACTATTATCAGATAAGGTAAAAATAAACGTCGGGCAATAACTGTTATCAAGCAGCGTAAAAAATAAACGTAGGGCAATAACCGTTATCGAGCAACGTAAAAAATAAACGTTGGGAAATAACTCTTATCAGGAACGGAACAAATTTTTCGCATCTATTAACTGTTATGAAACAACGTTTTCGTTAAATTTCAGAATTCAGGCAACGTTTTCAATTTGTAAATTCGAGATAACAGTTATTTTTGGTCCCTGCATTAAACTTATTAAATAATTTTAGTTAAGCCCTTTAAACTGGGGCAACCCTCAAACACATCAAAAATATTCTAAATTGTCAAACTAAGTATTTCTTGAAGCTCTTTCATTTGACATCCATCCTTAATATTTCATATGGGTGGCAACGCTATTCAAAATATTTTCAAACTACTACCTTCTTAAATCACTTTTGAATGACACCCATATAGCCATACCTTATTCACTTACCAAATTCCTTTAATTAAAATTGAATTAAATTTTTGTAACATGTGGCAACCCTCCTATAAGTAGTTATGTTACAAAGCCTTTTCAAAACCACTTCTATTGATACCCATATTTAATAATTGATTTAACTTTTTAATTAATTTGAGCTGAATTTCTTAACAGGTGGCAACTCCTTTCGAAAAAATAAAACCAGTTTGCACATCTACAGGCCAAGCGCTTTAATTTGACAGCCCATTTTTGAGAATCGAACGGCTTTTTATTTTCGTTTTTTTTTTTTTGATTATGGAAATGTATCTGTGAAGTGCACAATGAAAAAAAACTGGTACTTTTACAGGCAACAAGTTACGCAGCGGCAGTCAATTGTCACCTCCTAGGACAACTCCATGTTAAATGCGACAGTAGGTTTGGGGGTATTCTTTTTACTTATAAATCAATGAAACGAAGAATTTTCAAATTTTTTGATTTTGAAAAAATTCTTCTAGAATTTCGTCAATTGAAAAATTTATATCTTTGTGAATATTCATAGATGCTAGACTATTGAGTCTTTCTTGACATGTTGTATTTCTCAAGTAGGTTTTAATTCTTATCAGGCATGAAAAGCTTCGTTCAGGTGTGGCTATTGAAACGGGCAAAAGTGCCAATATACGTAAGATCTTAAAAACATTCCCAAAAGACGTTGTATTGGCTACTTGTAATGCTTCGAGAGCATTTCGAAAATGTTCGTGTGAAACTCGTTTTTTCCACATTTTTACCTCCAGCAGAAAGTTTTGTTTCGAGCAGTTGATTACTTTTTCATAGAAAGCAAACAATTCTTCAGTTTTTTTTTCGTTAAAATCATACTTTGGAAACAAAACACTAGAATTATTTAAAACTGATTTTTGGTTTAGGAACCGGCTTTTCAAATGAGCAATATATGTATCAAGGAAGGGAATATAAAAAGCAATGCGATAGTATGCCTCGGCGTCTCCGGTTTTCACATTAAAGCGATTCTTTTGGCGACTGCTGTATCGCGGTACTTTGATTTCTGTGCCTAGGTTGGTGCATACCTCTTCTACGTATTCGAAAAGCAAATGAAAGTTTTTCTGCATCTTGTCGCATTTCTTCAAATTCCTTTAAAGCGTCGTCGGCTAAGCTCATTGCTTCTGCATGATCTTCATCAGGTACTTGTAATTTCCGGCTAGCAAAGCAACAACAATTTATAAAAAAGCAAATGCTTGGCTGTTGTCGCTGTGCTAACAGTTTTTCAAACCCTGATAATTTCTATAGATATTCGCACGATACAAATAATTTTTACGATATTTTCCCCGTGACAAATAAAATGTGTTTGACAGTTGGAAGAAATACAACTTCGAAAGTCTTTTTAAAATGATTTTTCATTTTGCTACGTTAGAGCCGTTCCCGAGAAACTAATGGATACATATACATATACACAAAAATTGCTCGTTTTAGGTAATTAGAATAAGGGGGAAAATTTCCCGCAAACCCCAAACCCTTTCCCCCAACCCCTCCCCCTCATCAGAAAATTCTGGATCCGCAGCTGGCGCACACTACGGAGTTGCTCAGTTTTTACGCACGTAAGCGCATGTCAACGGATCTTGCATTCCTAGATACATATGCCGCCTCATTGGCTAGTGGGATATAACATTAGGGGTATTCTCCGAGTCTTGCAAAGCCCTTGCACGGTGCACGGTTTGCAAAGCTGTCCCATACGTAAACCGGTTTTTACCGTGCAATCCATGCAATCTGTGCACAATGCTTTGCAAGACTCAGAGAATACCCCTATTATTTAACTTGATTGCCATGCATAATTGCGGTCTCAATGGAAATTTTGTGTGTTCACACTTCTGTTCGTTGACTTTTATACGCCAGTTTGCCCGCCATTCTTCAATGCGTAGGAAATGTCCCTCTATGTAGTACAGGGTGGGCCAAATAAGACCTACCATTTACCTTGTTTATACCTACGCAAGAACCGCATTAACAAAAAACTAACTTGACTCAACACATATTTCTGTCAAGCGTTTATACCTGTGTCTTTACAGCGTACTCGCTGAAACCGTATTCAAAGGTATACAAAATTTGCTGTTTTATTTCGATACTTCTTTAATAATTGATTTTCGCGATTGACCGAAATGGAAGCGAACAATAATTAAAATTTATTTTAATAATAATTGAAATATAAAACAGGCTGTATAAAGAATACCAGCCTTTTCTCACTTCACGTCAAATGAGTTATCTGTTTATAGCTGTTTTCTAACCGATGTGAGAAATAAAAAAACCGATTTGAAATCAAATTCGAATCAATACACTTTTGAAATTTAGAGCGTATTGAAATTTTGTTTATGCATCCGTTTCGAATCACAGCGAACTGGTTCAAAGCTGTAGTAGATTCCAAAGATTTCTTTTTAATATTTTAATTAAAAGTTAACAAAACTTAATTTATTTTTACGTTGTTAACAATTCGAGAAAAGTTTGAATAATAAAAATTTTCTATTTGATTGACGAACCACAAAAATCACATAAATCTAAAATTTCCAAAATTACAAAGTGGAAATGAACACAGTACAATAAAAGGTAATAACACAAATACAAACCCTACAATACTCCCCCTTCTAGAGAATTAATGTTATATAAATTAAAAGTAACTCGTTTCTTATTTGATGTTGTGTTATTCATTGTATTAGTGTTTGTTTCTGGTATTAGTTCTGTTTCAATGATTGCTGGTTTTAGTCTGTCTATCGGAATTGTTTTAACCTCATTATCTACTTCAAGTTTGAAATATTTTTTGTTTTTTTCAACAACCTTATAAGGTCCTTCGTATGGTTGTTGCAATGATCTTTTATTAATAACACGCATAAAACCAAATTTACAAGTCTCCAAATCCTTTGGTATATATACACCAGTATCAGAATTTTGATTATGCCTTAAATTTGATTTAACATTTTTTAAATGTTCCCGTAAATTACCTAAAACTTCAATTGGGGAAAATTTTTCTTCAGATGGAACAACAAGTTCACCGGGTAGGCGTAAATTTTGCCCAAAAACCATCTCAGATGATGTGGCTGAAATACTTTCTTTATACATCGATCGTAAACCAAGAAGTATTATCGGCAGCTCATCATACCAATTGTTGATTCCATTTCTAGCCATTATCGTAGCTTTTAACTGCCTGTAAAACCGTTCTACCATACCATTCCCTTGAGGATGATATGCAGAAGTTGTAACGTGATGACTACCAAGCAATTTTGTTCGTTCCGAAAACAATTTTGACATAAACTGAGTACCCTGATCTGTAGTGATTTTTAACGGTACCCCAAAACGTGAAACATATTCTCTAAAAAATTTATTTGCAACCACTGCCGCTGAAATGTCCTTTAATGCATATGCCTCGGGCCAACGCGTGAACCTGTCAATTATTGTAAAAATGTAACGATGTCCTTTCGATACAGGAAGAGGTCCAACAATATCTAAATGAATATGATCAAATCTACTTTTGGGAATCGGAATTTTAATTACTGGAGATTTTGTGTGACGATTAACCTTCGATTTTTGACAATTTATACATTCTTTTGACCAAATATTAATTTCTTTGTGCATTTTTGGCCAATAGTACTTTTTAATAATTAGACGACGTGTAGCTTTTGTACCAGGATGTGTAATGCCATGTAGCATATTAAACACTGTCTTGCGTAAACAATTTGGAACAAATGGCCTAGGATTCTCACCTGTCATTTCACACCAAATATTAAAATTTAAAAGTGGAATTTGAATTAATTTAAGGTTATGTGATGTGTCTCCAGATTTTAATGTGTTTAGTTCCTCGTCCTGTTTTTGTTCATTTTGTAAAACTTTGAAATTCAGTTCTGTACCCTTAATTGCATCAACTTCGAAAGCTCGAGATAATGTGTCAGCTATAATGTTCTCCTGTCCTTTAATATATCGTATGTCATTAGTAAATTGTGCAATGAATTCCATATGTCTAGTTTGTCTCGGACTACGTTCGGTTTTTGAACTCAAAGCATATATCAAAGGCTTGTGATCCGTAAAAACTGTAAATTGTCGTCCTTCTAAAAGATAGCGAAAATGTTTAATGTTCAAATAAATAGCTAGCAACTCCCTGTCAAATGCACTGTACTTAACCTCGGATGGCGAAAGTTTCTTAGAAAAGAAAGCTAGTGGCTCTGATTTGTTATCAAACGTTTGATGTATGACATCACCAATTGCCGTATTAGATGCATCCACATTTAAAGAGAGTTTGGCATCTTTGTTAAAATGATTTAACAATATCGTAGACGCAAACTTTTCTTTAATACATTCAAAGGCTTTATTTGTTGTGTCATCCCAAATTAAGGACTTGTCACGTTTCTTAGTTGTTCGATTGATTAAATCGTAGATAACTGCCGTAAACTCAGCTAATTTTGGTACATATCGATGGTAATAATTAACCATGCCTATAAATTTCTGCGCCTGTTTAATAGATTTAGGACGTTCAAAACTACGAATTGCTATCACTTTTTCATCAGAGGGTCTAATTCCTGCCCCAGAAATATTATGTCCTAAAAAGTCAACACTTGTAACACCGAAAGTACATTTACTTGGTTTGATATTTAACCCGTACTCTGTTAGGCGTTGGAAAAGTATACGGAGATCTTTAAAATGCTGTTCTTCATTTTCACTTGCAACCAATAGATCATCAATATATGTAAAAACAAAATCTAAACCACTAACTACTTCATTAATAAATCTTTGAAAAGTTTGCGCTGAATTTCTTAGTCCGAAAGGCATTCGTATAAATTCAAACATACCGAAAGGTGTCGTTATTGCAGTTTTATAGATATCCTCTTCTGCCATTGGAATTTGGCGGTAGGACCTTACCAAATCTAATTTCTAAAATATATACTTATTTCTAAGATTCATGTTAAAATCTTGAATATGAGGTAAAGGATAACGGTCCGGTACAGTCACAACATTAAGTCTCCGAAAATCACCACAAGGACGCCAGTCATTTAGTTCTTTTTTAGGTACAAGATGCAGTGGAGATGCTACACAAGAATTTGAAGGTCTACAAATCCCTGTCCTCACTAAAAAATCGAATTCAGTTTTAGCTACTTTAAATTTAATCGGATCCAAGCGCCTTGGCTTAGAGAATGGCAGATTTCCTTCAGTAAAAAGTCTGTGAACCGTAGAATGTTTAACCGGTTTCGAATAATCTGGTTCAGCGATCAAAGAAGGAAACTCCTTCAACAATCTTGTATACTTGTTCTCTACTACAAACATTTTTGGAAGCGAAATATTACAAACACATGAAACTGTGTTAACCGAAATACTTGTTACTGGATCAACTAAACGTTTGCATTTCATGTCAATTAAGAGACCGTATTTGCAAAGAAAATCTGCACCAATAATAGGTTTCGCAATATCAGCTATGAGAAACGTAAATGGGAACGTTGAAATCGTTGAACCATTGGCTGCAGTAAGTATTATATCTGAAGAACGTTTTGTACGAGGGAATTTTTTTACCGGAAGTATAGAAATTTCTGCTCCACTATCAATCAAAAAATTTAGTTTGTTTGCTTTATCAAAAATAAATAGGCGACGTGTGGTAATATCTAAATTTCCATTGTTTGCCGCCACAACAACGGATGACTCTAGTTTAACGAATTTTTGTTTTTAGAAAAAGCACAAGGCTGTTGACATTTCTTAGCCTTATCACCAAATTTGTAATGGTATCTACATAACCAATTTTGACTATCACGAGATTTTGATCTACCACTATATGGACTTCTAAAACAATTCCTATTATATGATCTATATCTAGAATTTTGATTAATTTGTTGCTTAATAGAATTTAATTCAAAGGAACGTTTTTGAAAATTTTCGCACATAAGATTCGTCGTTTTAACTAAATTATCAATAATTGTGTCTTGTGATTTAGAATTTTGAAAACTATTCATAGCTGATATTTCGGTTTTATTAATCACTTCCCAAATATTATCAGCTAGTTTCACCAATTCATTTATATCATTGGTACTTGAACTAGCTAATATCACACTAAGATTTTTTGGCAATTTTCTCAGCCAAAGTTTCTTTAAAATATCCTGACTAAAATTGGAACCTGCAAGCAACATGAGCGACCGATAAAATTCAGAGGGTTTACGATCACCCATCTCTGAATCTGACAAAATTTTATCTAATTTCTTATTTTCGCTTAAAGAATGTCTTTTAATTAAGTCTTTCTTTAATTCTGAAAACTTGTTGTTATGCGGAGGATTTTGAATGAAATCTAATATTGTAACTATTACTTCTTGCGGAAGCGCTGTGATTGTGTGTTCATATTTTGTAGTATCTTGTGTAATTTTTTTCATGTTAAATTGCATTTCTGTATGCACAAACCAAGCTTCTGGACAACTTGTCCAAAATTGCGGAAGCTTCACTGAGGTTGCATATACCTCATTATTATATTGACTAGCATAAGGATTTGCTATTTCCTCTTGAAAAGAGCTGTTTTGCAAATCGATAAGCGAGTCATTTAAATTATCAGTCCGTGTAGATGTATGTGTATCGTGCGGTGGAGAACGAAACAAGGGCATATTTTAGAAAGAGCTTTTGAATACGCTCGATTCTATCAATAGCAAATTTTTGATGCGGTCTCCAGATAAAGGCCGCATATTCAAGCTTGGAGCGAACGAATGATGTGTACAGCAATTTCAGAGTGTAGGGATCAGAAAAGTTGGAGCTATTTCGGCGCACAAATCCCAGAGCAGCATATGATTTGGATATAATGAAGTCAATGTGCTTATTAAAGGTAAACGAGCAATCAAAAATCACACCTAGGTCTTTAATCTCGTCCACTGCCTGAAGGACGGTACCAGAAATACTATATGATGTGGGAACCACGTTTCGAACTTTGGAGTAAGTTACGTGGTAACACTTATTAATATTAAAATAGAGACGAGATCCACGATACCACAGATATAATCTATTAACTTCTTCTTGAAGCCGTATTCATATTCTTTGACCCCGGAAAAAATTTTCAGGTCGTCAGCATATAGCAAAAACTGTGAGGATGAAAAACAACTACATATATCATTGATAAAAATAACAAAAAGTAAGTGTCCTAAAATACTACCTTGGGGCATGCCCGAGAAGGTTACGAAGGAATTGGAGGAGCACCCTCAAACGAGACCACACAGCACCTGCTGCTTAAGTATGAGTGCAACCATTTAAGAAAAACAGAGTGAAATCCGAGCAACGCTAATTTGCGTAATAAAATAGTATGGGCATAGTTGCCAACTTGGTGCTTTAAGCACTAGATTTAGTGCTTTTTGACAATTAAAACGCCAAAAAAAATTATTTAGTGCCTAGTGCCTTTTTTAGTGCTTTTTTATACCCGAGCGCACTTGTGCACAAGGGTATTATAACTTTGTTCACATAACGGTTGTTTGTAACAGGCAAAACGAATCGAGATAGATATAGACAAATGTATACATAAATGATCAGAATGAAAAGAGAAATCGATTAAGCGGTGACTGTCTGTCCGTCCGTCCGTCCGTCCGTCCGTCCGTCCATCCGTCCGTCTGTGCACACGATAACTCGAGTAAAAATTGAGATATCTTAATGAAACTTGGTACGTGAACTTCTTTTGGGTGTAGGACGGATGGTATTGAAAATGGGCGAAATCGGACAATAACCACGCCTACGTCCCATATAACGGTAATTTTCAGGACTACGAAAACTGCGATAGTTTAGTAACTACTGAAGATTATTCACTCAAAATTGATATTTACAATGAGTTTTAGACGAAAAATAAGAATATTTTAAAATTTTGTCAAATGGGCGTAGCCACGCCCACTTATGGTTACATGTGTATATCTTGGTAACCGCTGCACCAATTTCTTCCAAACTCGGCACAGTTGTTGGCCTTGATACATCATACTAAATGGCCGAAAATTTCTAAAATCGGACAATAACCACGCCCACATCCCATATAACGGTAATTTCGAGAAATACAAAATCTTCGATAAATCAGTAAATATTGAAGCTAATTTATTCAAAATTGATGATTGCAACAATTCTTTACCAAGAAATACGTTTATGACAAAATTTTGGAAAATGGGCGTAGCACCGCCCACTTGTGATCACATGTATGCATCTCGCTAACCGTTCTAGCAATTTGTACCAAGCTCGGTATGGTTATTGGGCTTGCCACATAAAAGCACACCGTTGAAAATTGTTGAAATCGGACTAAAATTGAGGCCGCTTTTCATATAACGGTAAATTTCAGAAATGCTTGAAATTTCAATATGTCGAAATTTAAGGACGCTAATTTACTTAAAATGTATACACCCCGGCTTATCATGTAGCGGTAGCTTTCGGCAAGGTGGAAAACATATCTTTAATACTTGCGCCGGGTATTTAATGTTCGGCTCCGCCCGAACTTAGACTTTCTTACTTGTTCTGAACTAAAATTACTTCGAGATAGTTAAAACCTGAAATAATTTGAAATATTTAAGGCTGTGGCAGCACTGAATTTACAAGAACCTACAAATTTAAATGAACTAAAATACAACCATGATTGATAAAAAGCTGAAGTTGCAAACCCACCTAGTTAAATTCTATTCGCGTTGAAAATGCTAGTACGCAAGTAAGTTAATTAATTGTACAAATTTTGTTTTTTTTTTACCACCTGAGTAAATTCGAAAATTGATATGCTGTAATCCGATCGTAAATATCAGCGGCGCTGCCAGCTAAAAACGTGAAATTCGAAGTTCTTAATCAGCTGCTTTGGCAGAAACAAATCAAAATAAATATAATCGCAAGGGAATAGGGAAATTAAAAAAAAAAACAGTTTGATCATTATTTGAAAATACTTTTCCTTAATTGAGTAGAATACAAAGGATTCAGTGGCCGGTGCACTTTTGCCCCAGGAGGAAGAACACCTAACAGTTGCACTAATATACAAGCAGCTGCTTTAATTCTTGGAACGCTTTCCCAAAATTTCAGCACATCCTCTTAGCTCCTTTTACAAAGCCTCGACCAATGTGCGGCCTTTCGCTCATGCATTCTACCAGTTTTTCGTATTGCGAGCGATTTGTTGTGATCTTCGATCTGATAATTTTGTAAACATTTAATAATAATTTTTTTTCTATTCACACTTCAACTTACATACATATTTTTGCATTTACACACTTTGTTGATATTTTAAAACAATTTGTTTCGCTCCGACACGAGTTGGTTTTCGTACAAAATTTCCGACAAATACATAAAAATGACAGCTACGTCGGATTCAGGCATACCAACATTACGAATTTCGAAGATGGCCTACGAATTTCGAAATTACGATACGACAACGCGGATTACAGCATACCAATTTTACGATTCGTAGCCAAATCGAATCTACGACGGATTACAGCATAGGGGTGTCTATAATGAAAACATCATATTATTTGCTCATTTATAATTAGGGCATCTTTTTCGTTTGATGCGATTCGATTTTTCTTTCTAGAGATATACCAGTTTTAATGTGCAGTACTTCGGTATTATGTCCCTTGATTCAAAAAAATTTGGTGCTTTTAGTGTGGTAAAACGCCTTTTTTCCAAGTTTTTGGTGCTTTTTGAAAATCAAAAGATGGAAACACTGAGTATGGGACACCTTGTCGAAGGCTTTGGCAAAGTCGGTGTATATGCAGTCTACTTGGAGCCCAGCAGAGAACGCATCAATGCAGTATTTCTCAAAAACGGCAAGATTAGTGAGCGTAGACCGCCCAGCCACAAACCCATGCTGGTAAGGTGAAATTAAGCTTTTAACGGCGAAATACATCTTTTCCATAACAATTCCCTCAAATAGTTTTGCGATAGTAGAAATCTTGGAGATTGGCCTATAATTAGCAACGTCATTCGTTTTACCGCTTTTGAAAATGGGAGTAATCTATGTTACTTTCTAGTCATCGACAAAAACTCCTGAACTTAATGATTTGTTAAAAACAAATTTCAGAGGCACTACAATAGCTGGACATTTTTTAAGGAAGACAGAACAAAGTCCATCCACATCTGTCCGAGTGGAATGTTTTAAGCTCTTGATACCACTGATTATGTCATCAAAAGTTAACCTTAGGGAACCAAAATTTAATGCTGTAGGCTGATCTACCTGACAAAACGTGTATAGATCACTATCCTCATCCTGCACCAAATTTGATTTAAAGAAATCGACAAATAAATTTGCTATATCTAGAGGTGAATTTGCAAATTTTTTCATCAAGACAAACTGCCGATGGTACACCCCCGCCTGACTTTTTGGATTTGATGTATTGCCAGAAGGTATTATAATTCGATTTAATGTTCGATTCAATTCTAAGTATGTAACTTCCATTAAGAAACTTACTAAAGCAATTGAATTTCCTTAAAGACTGCTGATACTTGTCAAAATTAAGCTGATTTTTAGATTTTACATACTTTTTATAGAACTTGTTACGCTGATTCTTGTAGGGTTTTTGTTTTTTAATGGAATATTCCTTAAACATAATTTATACACATGGGATTTAAATACCGAAAAGCACTCTACGACGTTTAGACCAGAGAACATATTTTCCCAGTTAGTTTCTAGCACACAGGAATTAATTTTGGCGAAATCACAGCACCCGTATTTAAAAGCGACTCTGTCATCAGGTTTACTGGGTGAGAATTCATAGAATTCCACCTTCACTAGTAACGAAACGTGATGCTTGTCAGTAGGGGAAATTGGGGAATGACATTGCGAGATGTTGGTGTTGATATTCGCACTAACGTAAACAAGGTCAAGAATTCTATTAAGCTTGTTAGCCCGAAGAACCTTTTATGCAAATAGATAATTGATCCAGAATGGTATCGGAGTTGGACAGAGTTATCTGAAATGCCCGCAGCTTATATTGCACAGCAATTAGCACACCACCACCAAGCGAGCAGCCAGTTTTCGCAGCATCACAGTCTTTACGAAAGACGTTAAAAAGGTTTGAGACGAAGAACTCTTGATCATTATCCCTGTTCAAAAGCTATTTCAGTCCTCTTTCATATGATACCAAATTTGTTTAATTTAGATAAGTGTTTTGTGTTTGTTTATTATACGAAAAGGACTTTTATTTCGGAACAAAAAATATTTGGCCAAGCTTAACATGCTAACCTAATATTCACGCACGCCGCCAATTTACTGTCAAAAATTTCTCATGCACATACAACTTGTATGGGGCCAACCGATATTGAACGGCGTGCGTATGAAGCTAACTCAATTTCCAGTTTTTGTTCTGCGTGACATTTTGATTTGACGTTTCGCTCAATGGAATCAAAGGCAAATGCACGCATGCCAATTTCTGGTGAGGCAAAAAAAAAACTCGACGGCGTGCGTACCAAAACGCAAGCCATGAATAATAGGTTAGCCTGTAAGTCGTAAAAAATAACGTGTTATTTTCGGTCCCTGGAATATTGTGCAAGTGCACTGATAAAACACGGAAGACAGGATTAAAAATGAATTACAAAAACTAAAATCGAAAAACGCTGATGACGCTACAGGTTTTCCAAATTCGGAAAGAACCAAAGGAATGAGAATGAAGAATTCTTTGGAAAAGAGCGGTGTTTAAACAACGATCGTGCCATGATGCTAGATTGTGAAGATGAAAGTCAGGAGTATACATCCGACATTTACAGCCCCGACAGCTTTGATTCACGACGCTTTACGAAACAGGGTGTAACCCGAAAAGGCAACAACATTACCTACTTTTTAATAAAAAGTTTTCATTAAATACAATGTTCCAATTTTTAAATTCATGTACTAAAAAAAATAATATTATAAAAAATTAATACCCTTTCCATGTTTTATTTACCTAAATCACCTAATTTACTCACAATTTTTAAGAAATAATTGACTTAAAAATACTTACATCCGCATTCGCATCCGCATCCGCGGATGTTGGCTTTTAAACATACGCATCCGCATTCGCATCCGCGAATGTCTAAAATTCCGCATTCGCAACATCCCTAGACTTGAATTGCACTTATTATTCAAGGGATATACAATTGAGTGATGCACATAATTAAGGTGTTCAAATTTTTCTTCGAATTTTGAACAGTGGAATCGTAATTCTCGTATCAAAATCTATAACACTAGTATAATAAAATATACATAAACTTTTTCTTTTGGAATAATTGTGTATTTTGCGTATTTTTTTGCGAAGAACCGTACTTTTGACCAATTTTTTTAATGTCAAAGGGTAATTGTGGCTCTGTGGGCACAATCACGGTTGCCGTTTCCAATTTCTTTTCCGGTCCAAAAAATGGACCAAACGGTAAAAAATTTACTAATTTCTATAACATTGGGAAATTGAGTAGAGTGTTTTGCTCTTTACCAAAAAAAAATGTTATAATTATAATTATTTGGGCCAAATTCTTATTTGGTTTGTTTGCTGGGTTGGAGCTGCTTCGGCCGATAGAGTTAAAAAAGCGAAAAAATTAAATTTTCCTTTTACCCTCCTACGCATTTCAACGCTCTCGCGTCTTCATCAGGGAGTCTTTATTCGAAAAATA
>NW_023458555.1:63497412-63527102 GCF_013731165.1 Rhagoletis pomonella | reverse complement strand
AATTTTAGTTTTGTATTACCAAGCTATGAAAAAGCATCTGCGAAGCATATAATAGAAGCGCATCTGAACGAAAAAGCCACCGAACACATATCTATAGACATATATGTATGTAAAGTAAACACGCCCCCCGCTGCATCCCTTATTCGATAGTTCCGAACTAGTTCTAGATTCGACAAATAAGATCTTGTTCGTTCTGCATCCCTTTTTCTATAATTCCGAACCATTTCTAAATTCGTCGCTTTAGATATAGATTGCTAGTGAAAAAAACTGAAAAAATTTGTTTTATAAAAGTCCCACTTTTCGCCGATTTTGGACTGGTGGGGATCTAGTTCCTATGGGCCTAGTTCCTTTTTGGCGACAAAGACCTAGTACGGAACTAGAAATTTGATTCACTAGTCCGCGGTTTCCTTGCAGGGTATGTACACTTACATATACATACTCAGATGTGAACAGTCAAATACGTGCGTAATAAATTTTGTATGAAAATATTATTTTTAAATACGAACATTTTTAAACGATAATCAAATATAAAGTACTAATTTTTACTATGCATTATTTCCCTCAGTGTACTTATTAAGTCTCATCAAAAAATTTCTTTTCGATTAAAGAATGAAGGGAAATGCCGGAAAATGACAAAGTCGGGCATTAACAAATAATCGTGTCAATACATTTAAAGAAGAATAATTAAGTTCATTTCCACATAGCTTTTTATAAATGGCATACATTTTTTGTTTTTTCAATGCCTAGTGAAAATTCGGCATATATACATGAATTGAAAGGAACATTTAAATTTACCTTAAATTGAAATTAGCAAGAAACCGTGGAATTTTTTTAAGCGTGCTTTGACAGATGATTAGCGATGCCCTATTTTTAGATCAGTAGCTTATTCAAACTTTTAGCAGGTGTTCATCAATTAAATAGAAAAAATTAAAAACTATTGCATGAAGTTAAAGGGTGGTAATAACCTAACCAAAGCATTGTGAATGGACCATTTGAAAAATTGTTGAACCAATGGACCAAACGAAAAAAATTGACCAATTTTGGTCCATTTGGACCAAAACGGCAACCGTGGCCACAATTGAAAGGGATTTACTTTAGCTTTCAAAACAATTTTGTTTCGTATCAAAATGCTGCTTCTTTCGGAAGCGCTACGATTAATTCGCATGCAGTGTTCAAAACTCACACTGTGCGGCTTGTGAGAGGACAAGACTTGTTTTTTAAAATACTGTGCATATTTTTCAGATATGAGTTCGGCGACAAAATCTATAAGAAATGGCCAATTTCATATCAGAAAAAAATTTCAATTAGCACGAAATTGTTCCGGAAGTAGAACCACAATACCAACAGTGTAATTGAAATTCTTAACAAAACTCGGTTTTTTAGACCGACTCGGATTCGGGAGGGGAAATTTCCCCTCGACCTTTTTGTGAGTGTGTGGTTACGAAATTCTAAAAAACTATTTCACGTAAAATTTTACTGTATGTCCCGAAACTCCAATATGTATTTTAACTTTTTTTTTCATTTATTCTAAGGACACTTAGGCAAAAGATTGCAATTTATATTACATTTACATTGAGCCCAAATGCGTCATTTGGGCGAGAAACCTCAAATGCGAGGCCAAATCACGCATTTCTCCATACAAATTCACATTTCCAGAATGACGCATTTCGACGCATTTACACAAAATCACGAAACAAATGCGTTCCAATTGCCGTACTATTTTATTGAACGCACTCAGAAACAAAAGTTCCACAAAAGCTTTGGTTTGTCTTTGACATTTGGAATTTTTCAAACACAAAACAAACACAACGAAATAAATAAATCTTTGAAATTTGTGTGTAAAAATTGTTAATTTATACAAGAGCTTTACACATTTTTAGTTTAATCAAAGAATAATTGCCTTTTTGTGTCCAAAAAGCGTTAACAATATAATAAATGTAATGTTTGTTTACATACATTTTGTTTTTGTCTTCCCTTTTCATTTGATGAGAAGTCAAAGCAAATGCGGATCAAGCAGTGTAAACACCTTCAAATGACTGATTTCAAATCACGCATTTTGGTCCAATGTAAATGTAATATTATAATAGCCATGGCAAAGAAATTTGACTAAACAATGCAAACGATTTTGAGGTTTTAGTATACGAATCCAGGTCACTAATCCTGCATTAGAATTGTTGCGCCCAAAAAAATCCTGTTGCACAGTGATATTGTTGTAACAAGAGCTTTAATAATAAATTTTAACAAAAAATTTGTGGAAAAATTGCTTTATTTGCTATGAAATGTGTGATTGACTTATTTTCACGGTACTGTTTGATATGGAAAGTAAATAAATTTGAATCCCCTCCATAAAATTGCTTATTTTCATAAATTCATTTCTACCATCTCTATAAATATGCGCCAGTGTTTGGGTCAAAATGACCCAATTTTCATGAATAAATTTTTTAATTACAGGGTTAGGCAATTTTAAATAAACTGCGGCGTTGTCTAAACGTTAATCGGCTATGGTTTTGCTAAAAAATAAAAGGGGTTTTTTTATTTTATTTTGTTTTCTAGAAGGCAACATAGTTTTTCCATACACCCACAGTGTTTCTGGGTCAGTTTGACCCAAATTATTACTTAGTATTTAAGGGCAACTTTAAACGGGTATGTATACAGCACTTACCGATAAAGTGTCTGCCTGTGATAAATAAAATATTAATTGAATTCATATTGAAATATCGTGTTTTTATTAAAATTTACTAATTTCTATCATTGGATTAAAATGACCCAAAAACATTATAGGAAGGGGTAAATTCCAGACACTGCATTTTGACAGAAATTATTATTTGGTATGTACGGGTAACTTTGAATCGGTAAGCATACAGCACTTTCCGATAAAGTATTTACCTATCATCAATAAAATACTAACTAAATTCAATTTTTTTTCTTAAAATTGACTAATCTCTATTATTGGGTTAAAATTACCCAAAGCATTATAAGAAGGGGTAAATTCCAAACACTGAAGAAGTGTTAACATTTATGGTAGTGATGCCAGAAATTTCACAATTCTAACAACTGACGCGTATCTAAAGTTGTATGAAAAATAAGAGAATCGAGTTCTCAGAATCGATTCTCGGTCGATTCCAAAAATTTAGAATCGGTTCTCTAAAAGCAGTTATTTCGAGAAATTCTTCGAAGTGAATACTCCAATAGTCATCCGTGGCGACTTAGGGGAGTGGTTGGAGCCCACTTAGGGGTGCAAAAATAGAAGATTTTATCCTTAGCTCCGATCTATGTATTCTAAGCGACAACAGCTCAACACACTTTTACACACATAACACCTTCACCCATGTAGATTTAACCATATGTTCCCCCCAACTGGTATCTATCGCCTCCTAGCACACACTGGAGGATTTACACAATAGAGACCATTTTCCAATCATTAGCTCATTCTCCATTTCAAGCCACATTATTTC
This sequence comes from Rhagoletis pomonella, assembly GCF_013731165.1. NCBI lineage: Eukaryota > Metazoa > Arthropoda > Insecta > Diptera > Tephritidae > Rhagoletis > Rhagoletis pomonella. The sequence goes on along the minus strand of NW_023458555.1, from coordinate 63,523,647 downwards.
TTGCAACAACAGAGGCTGTAAATATAACACTGCCAAAGCCGACTGGTCTAAATACCAAAACATGTTACACGACAAGGATCTACCTAGTTTCGACGAAAATAATCCCTACCAAGAGGCTGCAATAATACAGTCGCAAATCAAACAGTCCCAGTTTCAGCATATCGCAAGAATGCAAGAAATGTTCCTTGGTGATCAGAGCTAAGTTCTCTGAGTAACGAAAATATAAAAGCTTGGAGAGAATACCAAAGATACCCTAATCCAGATTCCCTGATAGCTTATAAGAAATGTAACGCCCGCTTCAACAGAGAGAAAAAACTAGCAAACACAGAGCTTTGAGGATTTCTCAGGAAAATTAAACCCTAGTTATTCAACCAAGGACATCTGGAAAGGTATTCAAACTCTTACAGGAACTTACTCTCCAAAAAGTATTACCTCTATAACCACCAACAACTCAACAATAACAGAACCTCAGAAAATAGCATTGATATTTGCACAGTACATCTCAGAGTCGTCAAAACCCCTCAACTTTTCTACCCAATTTATAGCTTCTTCTAGCGAATGTGACAGATACCCTAGCATTGTTCCTTGAGCCACCTCAAAAGGATCCATCAGAAATTACAAGTTATCGGCCTATCTCTCCTACCTTACATTAGTAATGTAATGGAGAAAATAATATCAAAAATACTGATGTGGTTTTTAAAAACAAAAAGGCTTTTAACGGCGTTTAAAACGGACTTTAAATCTGGCACCCACACCCTTGATGCCCTGATCTTCTTAGACCACCAATTTTCTATAAAAAATCACATCTCTATCCTTAGCATTGATTTCTCCAAGCGTTTGACAAAATCGGCTGTCACGTAATTCTCAAGAAGTTGCAAGACTGAAAAGTGGGCTCAAAAATTTTTAATTACATAAAATCCTTTCTTAGCAATCGCAGAATCCGTTGCAAAGTAAACAGTTTCTTTTCCCCCACACTTTCCCTGCATAATGGGATCCCCGAAGAATCTCCACTCTCAGTGACGCTTTTCTTTATAGCCTTTAAAGACATCAGCAGGTTAATGAGTCAACAAAACAACATCATCGGCTATATGGCTTGTTCCTCTTAAGCAATAGTAAACAAACACACGACATTGAAAACTCCTTCAAAAATGCTTTGAGCGTCGTAGACGCATGGTCGCATCATTCAAGTGCTTTCATTGCATTTGTATTCTATTGAGAAGTGACCTAATTACCAGACTTAAGTAATTTTTAGCAAAAAAAAACACTGACTTCAACTCTCATATAAAAAAAAAAAATATATATATATATATCTCATGATCCACTTGATCGGATCTAACCAGATTAGTATGGGACCACCTCTGAAACACTACATTTCCGATGCAAAAAGAATTATCGAAATCGGTTGACGTGGTCCAAAGTTATGCGGTAACATACATAAAAAAAAAAATATTCCGGCGAACTGATAACCTCCTCCTTTTTTTGGAAGTCGGTTAAAAATATTTGACTTTAAGGGAAAGTTTTGTACATCAAATACGTTACTTAACATAACTAAGTCGATTATACAAAGTAAAATAGATTACGGCTTGCAAGTGTACGGAAAGTGCGCGAAATCCTCACTGAGCAAAATAAGATCACCATTCCACGCTGCGTTACGGAGGAGCTTAACTGCGTTCAGGATAATGCCAATTAAAAACTTACTAGCTGTAAGTGGTTTTCAAGCTATAGACGACCGTTTGAAATATCTCAGGAGACGCATAATCCACAAACTTTTCTGCGATTCTACCCACATCCTTCACCACGAAATCCGACTACTAAGAAATAGAAATAAACCACTTGCATCACCATTAACTCCCCCTATCAACAAAAGTATTGGAGTATTGTTAATACGCTAAAACTTACCGGCTGGAATTTTGCAACGACTTAGTAATATCTCGTGCGGTATTTATGTACATTTTAAACAACTTTGACGGCGCAGCGCATTGTCCTTCGGGCGTCATGCTAACGCCCGGTATTTAGTTTTTGTTCTATATACGCATGTACTCCTTGCCACTTCATAACTTGCACGTGTAGGCGGCCATTAGCACTGCAATTGCAAGCGGTAGTCGCGATTGCATGTCGCAATAGACCGAGCCGCAATTGCGCAACAAAAAGCTACCATCACTGGCGTTGCTATTTCTGAATCCATTGGGACACCCCCGCCAATCTGAGTTGTGACTTGACATAAAAATGGCATGAGAGCTTAGAGTGCCATACTCTATGGGTATATTCACATATACATATTTATACCATATGTAAGTATACTAGGGATGTTAATTTTTCGGCTTTCTCCCATACCGGGATTTTCGGGATAGCGTTGTCACAATCCCGGGATTAGTCCCGTCATTACGTTTCAACAACTTGAATCGAAAAAATTGCTTCTAATTTTTAGCAAAAAAAAACCGACTTCAATATCATCATATAAAAAAATATATATATAAATATATTTCATGATCCAATGATCGGATCTAAACCAAGAATTATCGAAATCTGTTGCCGTCGTCCAAAGTTATGCGGTAACATACATAAAAAAATAAATTAAAAATATTCCGACGAACTGATAACCTCCTCCTTCTTTGGAAGTCGTTTAATAAATGGGTTTAAAACCTACTTTTTATTTAAAGTGGCGTTTTTATATTTTCTCTCTGACCGCAGGATTTATTTTGAAGGACTTCGTAATTTCAAAGATATGATTAATTCCAAAAGTTACTAAAAAATTCAATGCAATGTAGAATAAAAATATGGGTAACAAATGCAGTAGGATATTTCTCTAGAATTTAAAAAAATTAAATTTTTTGGATTCACAAGGACGAATAAGTAATTTTTAAGCTTACAAATTTAGAAGAACGAAATTCGAGGATGTTATCCAGTTTATACAAGCCCTTAACATATAACTTTTCCAAAAACAAATTTGGCGAAATTTCAAGGATAAAATTTTAAAATGAAATTTTCACTTCTGCACTAGAAACTTCAATCTGCTTTAATCCCACAGGATTTCCTCATTAATTTTATACCCAAACTTCTTCTCTAAGCACATTTCTCTGAATTTTTTAAATCGTTTTTGAATTTCTGACATCAGAGTGAAAAACTAAAAACGCAATTTTACTATATTTGGCCCATGGTTTCGCGAATATATTGATATTGTGTTTAAAATTTACTATCGCGCCGTGTTATATGTATAATGGGATAGACATTTATAAAAAAGTATTAATTATTACATAAAAAAAGAAATATAGCCAATAGCCAATTGCCATCAGTGCAAATTACAAATACCGAAAATCTCGGGATTACTTGCCAAGAATTCCGGGATTTTCGAGATCTTAAAAAGTCCGGAATTCCGGCATCCCGGGATTAACATTCCTAAACTATACATATGCATATACAAAGAACGTGCGTACTTAATATACATATATATATGCACATTAGGGTGGTCCAAAAATACATGTGGGGGAAAAAGTAAAGTCGGTATTTGTATGCGCTCACCCCTAGGATTGTTCTATTTATACCGAAGAAAAATATATTTCTATTTTAATACCCGAGTGCACTTGTGCACAAGGGTGTTATAACTTCGTTCACATAACGGTTGTTTGTAACAGGCAAAACGATAGATATAGACAAATGTATACGAAAACCGATATTTTAGTAACTACTGAAGATTATTCACTCAAAATTAATAGTTACAACAATAACTTGTACACGAAAAATAAGAATATTATAAATTTTTGGAAAATGGGCGTAGCCACGCCCACTTATGGTTAAATGTGTATATCTTGATGACTTTTGTTGGCCTTGGTACAGGGTACCAAATGGCCGAAAATTTTTAAAATCGGACAATAACCACGCCCACATTCCATATAAGGGTAATTTAGAGAAATATGAAATCTTCTATAAATCAGTAAATATTAAAGCTAATTTATTCAAAATTGACGCTTGCAACAATTCTTTACCAAGAAATACGTTTATGATAAAATTTTGGAAAATGGGCGAGGCACCGCCCACTTATCATCACATATATGTATCTCGGTAACCGTTCTACCAATTTGTACCAAAGTCGTCATGGTTATTGTGCTTGCCACACAAAAGCAAAAAGTTGAAAATTATTGAAATCGGACTAAGATTACGGCCGCTTTTCATATAACGATAAATTTCAGAAATGCTTGAAACTTCAATATTTCGAAATTTAAGGACGCTAATTTACTCAAAATTGAAAGCTTTCGGAAAGGTGAAAAAACATATATTTTATACTTGCGCCGGGTATTTAATGTTCGGCTCCGCCCGAACATAGACTTTCTTACTTGCTTTCGATGTAGAACAATCCTAGAGGGGAGCATTAAAAATCCGACTTTACTTATTTTGGACCACCCAAGTGTACATAAATACTTTACTTATGTAAGTAAGTTTTAATGCGCTTAGCTACTCTTCGCCAGACAAACCTTCGAGTCCATTTCATGACGAGCTGTGGCAATCGTTATGGCAGTAATTTATGCGCATCCTAAAATTAAGTTTCCACAATGGAAACCCGTTGGGAGCGGGTTGAGGGTAGCATGCCGCTTCGTGCGAACGGCAGGTGTGGCATTTACAAACCAGCCCGTTTTAAAATTAATTCAAAGCAACACGTCAAGGCAAGTTTTTGTGGTGTGCTTTTCAAATAGTTTCCTTTGACTAAAGGATCGGTTAATTAAAAGCAATAATAAAGTACCTAGTTTCATTGGCGTTAGAAATGTAGCAAAATTCCATTGAGGCTTTAGACACTTTGACGTTTATGCTCAGAGTTGTGCTATGTGCTAATGTAACAATTTTAAGGATTAAACGATTCGTAGAAAATTACGTGAATGAATTGCAATGTGAAATAACGAAGCAAAATCAAAATATACTTACATTTGTGGTCCGCTGATTAAGTCAAGTGACATTTTTACCAGTTTTGGTTACTTTTGTTTTTGACCGACTTCCCAACAAGGAGGAGGTTATCAGTTCGTCGGAATATTTATTTTTTTTATTTTTGTATGTATGTTACTTGTTTTTGTTATTTTATGGCCTTACAACAATTATATTCAACAATTTTTAATGAACTTGAGGCCGTTTCTAATGAAAAACTTATTGTGGAAAAGCAACAATAATGTGAAAAAATGGTAGAAGTGATAGCTATTTCGGAAATCACCACATTTCCTCATCAGACTTCTTTCAGTAGGCTTCGAACCGACGATCCCACTGACTCAGCCAGTTGCCTATGCACTATGCTAAGTTCGCCTCGTAAATTATCGTTGCTTTTTTCCACTTTTTCATTTTGTTATGCCAACACAATCAAGCGCAGCGGAATGCAATTCACTTGACCATGTGGTTGTTGGCTTTGTTGGTTTTTGCTAATAATTCTATTTTTAGAATAGCGTTTCAAAGATAAAATTCCAAACCTATCGACAGATCTATTTTTATAAGTAACCGATTCGGGTATCTGACTGTAGAAACAACTGTAAATACTGCCCCATTTTGGGGTAAATTTTGAGCCTTTAAAGTGCTCCAGCAGCTTATGATTTGCAGATGTAACTTTCATTTTCGGGATATATATTCTTTGGAGCATTATCGTGTACAGATTTTATATAAATTCTACAAATATTGACCATTTTAAGGAAAAAATTGTTGAAAACATTTGTCAATTTGTATACCCGAGCACTTGTGCACAAGGGTATATTAATTTTGTTCAGATAACGATTGTTTGTAACAGCCAAAACGAATCGAGATAGATATAGACAAATGTATACATAAATGCTCAGAATGAATAGAGAAGTCGATTAAGCCATGCCTGTCTGTCCGTCCGCCCTTGTACACGATAACTCGAGCAAAAATTGAGATATCTCAACGAAATTTGGTATGTGGGTTTCCATTTATCCAAGGTAGGTTGGTATTGAAAATCTGCGAAATCGGACTGTAACCACACCCACTTCCCATATAACGGTAATTTCCTGAAATACGAAAACTGCGATATTTTAACAACTAATGACGCTAATTCACTCAAAATTGATATTTACAATAACCTTCAGACGAAGAATAGGAATATTATAAATTTTTGCAAAATGGGCGTAGCAAAATATATACACCCCGGCTTACCATCTAGCGGTAGCTTTCGGAAAGGTGAAAAAACATATATTTAATACTTGCGCCGGGTATTTAATGTACGGCTCCGCCCGAACTTAGACTTTCTTACTTGTTTTTATTACCAAATTGCTCGAAAACCGCTCGAATGATTTGGATTTTGTTTTCTTTAATCAAAAATTCAAGAGTTTTCCATTCGTTTGGCATATGGGCAGTATTGGTTGATATCTTCTAAGTATGTTATTTGATTCAAATATATGGGCATAAGTGTTTTCCCATACAAAATCACTTCGTCATCGTTTTGCAAACACGTGCATGCGTTGGAAGTGAGGCAAGGAGACAAAAAGTATGTATGGGTGCGTAAGTACATACATATTTCGGTTTTTGATAAACAAATGGCGCAATATGTATTGCCGAATCGCGCGTATGTTGGTTGCAGTTAATGCGGATCTGTTTCTATTTTTTAGTACTCTAGATATGTCTATACATATTATATATGTACATACATACATATATGTATGCATAATACGCGAAAACTTTTTGAAGCCCACTAGAACTTGAAGGGAGATCTCCCTATGTGAGGAATAAAAGAGTACTCCCCTTAACCTGATTTCTGAGCAATAAGAGAGATTTGTCGGTTTTGTACTCCTTTATTACTCGTTTAGGAGTCAAATAAGAGATCTCCTAAGCGAGCGACGAAATAATGCTCCCTGAGGCATGATTTGGGAGCAGTAAACGAGATTTCTCGGTTTTGTACTCCTGTATTGCTCGCTTAGGAGCTTAATGAGAGATCTCCTAAGCGTGCAATTAAAGAATGCTCCCTGAGGCATGATTTGGGAGCAATAAGCGAGATTTGTCGGTTTTGTACTCCGTTATTACTCGTTTAGGAGCAAAAAGTGATGTCTCCTAAGCGAGAAATCAAAGAGTATTCTTTTTGATTGATAGGAGAGCAATACGCACCTCACTCAAAAGAAATTTGTGTTTTCGAAAAAATTTATCATACAAAAAAAAAACAACAGGAAATATTTCTTATAGAAGCATAAGGAGGACATAATAATTTAATTTGGATAGCACACAGATTTTAATAAAAGTCCGTTGGTATGTACTTCAACTTTTGTTTAAATATATTAAGTATGTATTGTATTACTTATAAATGCACCGTTAAATACTTTTCAGATGGCGCAAATTAGTGTCAGCATTTAAGTGTGACCCCCGGATTTAAACATCGCATGGGTGACAAAGATGTCAGATAAGCAAAGTCACCTTCACAATTTCCCCGCTTGGTGGATTCCTGAACTGGCAAGCATCCTTGACACCCAGGAAATCATATAGGAATACATACTTATAAGTTCATATAGGTGAATATAATTCAAATCTTATCTTACCGTTTTGTTATTATTATGTTTTAATTTCATATGATTTCTTTGCAATATAATTCCAAAATTAAGCAATTATGTAAGACGTATCATTTATGTTTTATTTTTAAGATCTTGTAATATTGCACAAATGCACGTGATTAAAAAGTTAAATAAAAAAATTTAATAAATAGCAAAATCTATTTGGCTAATGTAAAATGTTCGTTATCATTGCTCTCTTATTACTCCTACAGGAGGTTTTCGGGATGTCTCTAATGGGAGCACTCCTTTATTGCTCGTTCGGGAGGAATATGGGATGTTTTCTATGTGCACTCCTTTGTTGTCTTTTTGGGAGGTTTCTGGGAGGTAACTACGGGAGTACTCCCGTATTGCTTTATTAGGAGGTTTGTGGGATGATAATTCTGTGTGTGCTCCCCGATTGCTCGTTTAGGAGGTAAAAGGGATTACTCCCCCTCCTAGGACATCCAATGCTAAAGGGAGTATACAAAATTACATGCTTATACACAGAAGCATAGGGAGCAATGGGGAGTATTCGTATACTCCCAAGGGAGTACTCACCGAGCAATAGTACGATGCTCCCAAGTTCTACTGGGAGTGAAACAACACTTAGAAAAACACCAATACAAGAATAAAAGTAAAGGTGAGTACGTACACAAATAACGAAAAGGATAAAGGCAAAGGTAAGAATAAAAACAAAAACAAAGTTGCGTAAAGATAAAGGCAAAAATGAAGACCAAGGTAAATTTATCCTGGTATTCAGTAAGCGGTCTCTAGTCACCAATAGTGACTTTTGGTGTTGAACTTGGATTTTGAGACTATTTGGTATTCAGTATACTGTCTCACGTCTCTAGTCTCAAAAATAAGTCACTAATTTGTCAACTGGCTAGGAGCCGGTCACAAAAATAGAAATATGGAGGAAAAGCTTATTTTTTTCCATTTTATTAAAAAAAAGCGAAAATGAAGCGTGGAAATTTGTTCAACAAGAATTTCTTTAGGAAATAAACGAAGATTCTTTAATATCATACAAATGTATTGAAAAAACAAAATAATTTTTTGGTTTTTAAAACATTCAAATCTAAAGTTTGTTAAAAAAAATAAAACTAATATAAAAATAACAAGTAAGAAAGTCTAAGTTCGGGCGGAAGTATTAAATATATATATATATAAGTATTAAATATATATATATATATATACCGCTAGATGGTAAGTATCAATTTTGAGTAAATTAGCGTCCTTCAATTTCGAAATATTGAAGTTTCAAGCATTTCTGAAATTTACCGTTATATGAAAAGCGGCCGTAATTTTAGTCCAATTTCAATAATTTTCAACGTTTTGCTTACCTGTGGCAAGCACAATAACCACACCGAGCTTGGTACAAATTGGTTGAACGGTTACCGATATACATATATGTGATCATAAGTGGGCGGTGCTACGCCCATTTTCTAAAATTTTATCATAAACGTATTTCTTGGTAAAGAATTGTTGCAAGCATCAGTTTTGAATTAATTAGCTTCAATATTTACTGATTTATAGAAGATTTTGTATTTCTCTAAATTACCGTTATATGGGATGTGGGCGTGGTTATCGTCCGATTTTAAAAATTTTCGGCGATTTTATATGCTGTACCAAGACCAACAACTCTGCCAAGTTTGGAAGAAATTGGTGCAGCGGTTATCAAGATATACACATGTAACCATAAGTGGGCGTGGCTACGCCCATTTTGCAAAAATTTATAATATTCTTATTTGTCGTCTAAAAATTATAGTAAATATCAATTTTGAGTGAATTATCTTCAGTAGTTACTAAAATATCGCAGTTTCCGTATTTCTGGAAATTACCGTTATAAGGGAAGTGGGCGTGGTTACAGTCCGATTTCGCCCATTTTCAATATCAACCTACCCTGGATTAAGGGAAACCATACCAAATTTCGTTGAGATATCTCAATTTTTGCTCGAGTTATAGTGTACACGGGCGGACGGACAGACAGACATGGCTTAATCGATTTCTTTTGTCATCCTGATCATTTATGTATACATTTGTCCATATGTATCTCGATTCATTTTGGCTGTTACAAACAACCGTTATGTGAACAAAATTAATATACCCTTGTGCACAAGTGCGCTCGGGTATAAAAAAATACTAAATAAAAAAATAAATAAAAAATCCTCTACGGCCGAGGAGGACTTGAACCCGGACCCTCTCGGCTGCCAGCCTAATGTTTTGACCACTCGGTCTTTGCGACTCTTTGAGCGGTGCGGGCAAAAGGCAAACATAGACACTGTCAGTTGATTGCCTGTGTTTGCTTTCACCACACATTTTTGGTGAACATTTTGTGGCTGTCTCCTTCTGAATACCCAAATCGTCTCAAGTCACAAAAATAGTCACTAATTGATAATCTCAAATTTAGTGACTTGAGATGAGACTGAATTACTGAATCCCAGGGTTAAACACTTTACTTATATAAGGGTAAAAGTGAAGGGGAATATTTAGATGAAGAAAATGATAAACACACAACGATAACGATTTTCGGTATTGTTGTAGCTTTTGATATCGATATTTTCGGAATTTATCGATATAATGATCGATATTTTTATCAATATTTTTTACCGATTTTGTTATCCGGTTGTGCTATCGATTTTTTATCGATCTTGCTGTCGATATTATTATCGATTTTGTTATCGATATATTTATCGATTTTTTCCTCAATGTTTTTATCGGTTTTGTTACCGATAGGTTTTATCGATTTTGCTATCGATATTGTTATCGATATTTTTATCAGTTTTAGTATCGATATTTCTATAGATTTTGCTATCGATATTGTCATCACTTTTGTTATCGATATTTTTATAGATTTCGTTACCGACTTAGTTATCGATATTTTTATCGATTTTGTTTTCCATTTTCGATTTTGCTATCGATATTATTATCGCTCTTGTTATCGATATTTTTTCTTAGAGTGTGCTTTCGTTTTTGACTTGGATGTGCTCTTATAATAATAATAATAATAATAATAATAAACTTAGCAATTGCATCCAAAAATTTTAAACTTCATTCAGAATTTTTAGAAAAACTACTAGTTTAGATCTGTTTAGCAGGTTTTGGCAATTTTATGTTAAAATAAGAACCACGATTCTATCTAGTGACTAGCAAAAAGCCAATTGACCATTTTCTTTATTTCCTCTTCTTAGTTTAGGGTTGAATTTTATTTTACATACTGAAACATTCAAGGTTGCTAATTTTCATTAATGATAATTATAAGTTTAGTTGTCACATAGTGTAGAAAAACAGGGTTCCCCCGTTAGATATGAGCTTATCCGGCTGCTGCTTCGCTGACTATTCTCGACGGCAATTTGGCTACTGTTTGTGTTCCTTCTTCTAAAAAAGCGGGCTTGAGGCGATCAATGGAAACAGTGATAGTTTTTTGATTGCTGATAATCTTGAAAAATGTCTCGTCTCGTTTCAGTACTTGGAATGGCCCCTCGTATGGTTCTTCCAATGCTATACGCACGCGGTCTACTCGAACACACACGAACTCGCAGTTTTTAAGCTGAGGTTGGACGAATGTTAGCTAAGCTTCGTGGCGAGTTGCTCTTCCTAGCTGAGCAACAGCAAAGTGCTGCCGTAATTCTTTGATTAATTCTGTTTCGTTAAGCTTACTTTCGCTAGAACAAACAAAATTCGCCTGGTACTCGTAACTGCGTTCCAAAAAGCATATCAGAGGGACTTGCTCGGAGAAGTGCACCAATCCTTCGTTTTGTAGCACTTTATGGCGGCCTTAAGCGCTCTATGCCAGCGCTCTATCATACCATTGGCTTGGTGATTGTAGGCCGTTGTTTTAAGGTGACGTATCCCCATGATACGCATGAGATCGCCGAAATCTGTCAACTCAATCTGCCGACCTAAGTCGATAGCGATCTGTACGGGTACGCCTAAATGTGCAAGCCATCCCTCAATAAAGGCGCGCGCAATCGTTTCTGCCGACATAGCCAAGTGGATATGTTCAAATCGGCTATCAGCTTTGTTGTAATCACCAGGAGCGGCTTTTGTATGCCTTTGAACTTTGTTTTTCTGACATTGAACACAGTGTCGTACAAACTGCGTGATCTCCTTCCCCATACCCGGTCAAATCTAACGTTTCGATATTAGATTTTGCGAAGCTTTACTTCCTGGATGTGCGAGGCTGTGTAATTTTGCGATTACCTGTTGACGCAGGCTGCTTGGTACAATCGGCCCTAACCTGGCTTGTTGTGCGTCGCAGATCAAGACTGCGGAGCTGTTGGGTATAGTAATTTTCTTCAGCTGTAGTGATGAATTTGATGAAGTGAGATATTCCTTCAGCTCCTCGTCTGAGCACTGTGCCTTCGCTATGACATCTAAGTCTAACGCGTCCATCGTCTGAACTCGCGATAATAAGTCGGCAACGTCGTTCTGTTTACCGGGCAAATGTCTTATGTCGGTAGAAAATTGGGAAATGAAATCTAGCTGGCGGACTCTCCGAGGAGGCGCGTCGTTTCGAATTGCCTACCTTCTAGTATGTGGCGAAAATGCTGAATGGCCTGGTAGATGACAACCGACTCCCGATCATACGTTGAATATTTTGTTTGCGCTGACGATAGTCACTTTGAGTAGAATCTGAGCTGCTGGTGTATCGCACCCACTGCGTTGTAAGAGGCATCGGTCGTTAGTATCAGTTCCGTAATCGGGGACATGTGACTCAGGAGAGTAGCGTTGGCCCGTTCATCTTTACAAGCCGCAAATGCTTTGCGTTGCGAAAATTAGGCGGCGGGTGACCAATTTAGCTGGTTTTTGCTAATTTTATGTTAAGTCTCCCCCTTATGTTAATGTCCTCTTCCTAGTTTAGGGTATCATTTTATCTTACATACTAAAATATTCAGGGTTGCGAATTTTCATAAGTGATAATAATTAGTTTTGTGGCCGCTGTGGTGTAGTGGTAAGCCGTGCGCGCTTTCACTCCGCAGCGCCCGGGTTTAAGCCCTGATCAAAGCAACACCGCAAAAAATTTAGAAAAAAGGGTTTTCCTTAAAAGCGGTCACGCCTCGGCAAGCAATGGCAAACCTCCGCGTGTATTTCTCTTATCAAAAACAGCTTTTCTTAAAAAATACAAATGCCGCACAGTGGTCGGAGAAGCTATTTTTTACGCGAAAAATTAGAAGGACTGTTACGATTATAATAAAATGCAGTATAGTAAATAGTTTTGTTATGCTTAATCCGAGTATGCCATGCAATTTTTAGTTTGACAGTTGACATCTATCAAATCAAGTTCCAGTTTCTCTAAAAATAAGAAAATCTTTTTGAAGATACCACTGATTAGGTTTTGGTACGTTAGTCACGAACTTTATGTCAAATTAAAACTTTGGTAATTGAAAGCTGCCAAATGGACTGTGAATTTTACGAAAAGTAAAACAAAGGCAAACAGCCAGTTGTACATTTTCTTAATGTCCTCTTCCTAGTTTAGGGTTTCATTTTATCTTACATACTAAAATATTCAGGGTTGCTAATTTTCATAAGTGATAATAATTAGTTTTGTGGCCGCTGTGGTGTAGTGGTAAGCAGTGCGCTTCCACTCCGCAGGGCCTGCGTTCAAGCCTTGGTCAAATTAATAACGCAAAAAAAATGTAGAGAAAAGGTTTTTTTTAACAGCGGTCTCCCCTCGGCTGGTAATGGCAAAACTCCGAGTGTATTTCTGCCATGAAAAACAGATTCTCACAAAAATACAATCGCCGTTCGGAATCGGCGTGAAAATGTAGGTCCCTCCCCTTTGTGTGACAACATCAAGGCGCACGCCACAAATCGAAGGAGAAGCTCGGCCCAACACTAACATATCGTCGTTTAAAGTGCAAAACCGCGTTTCAACAAAATGCAAAACCGCGTATCAGAAAAATGCAAAACCGCGTATTTGAAGTTGTGGAAATTATTTTCTATTGTGTAAAAACACTCATAATTCAAAATGGTTCTCTTTTTTATAAAGCAATCGCATATCTGCCTAGAATATTTCAGGACGAATGGATAAGGATTGAGCCAAGAGCTTGTGTGAGCAAATCCAATTTTTGGCAGCCAATGTCAGTTACGCGGTTTTGCAGAATCACGATACGCGGTTTTGTACTTTAAACGACGATATGTGTTAGCGCCAATCTATTAATATTATATGTAACAATCTTTTTAAAAATGCCATTTATTAGGTTTTTAGAAATACTGATCGCGAATTTCATGTGACACTAAAACTTTGAGAGTTGACAGCTATCAAATGGGCTGTTAGTTTTTCTAAAATTAAGAAGATGTTGTTTTTAAACGGTATGGATAAAGGGTTCATTTAAATTTTTAAAACCTAATTTGAAATTTCTAATGGGCGAACTCAAGAGCCTCTAAACAGCAAATTTCATGAAAATTCAGTAATTTTTAAATTCTTGGACGCCATGTTGGATTCGCAGCTTAACAAAACACACATCTGATAAATTATATGATGCTAAATTACATTAATCCTTAATGTTTAATACGCTTTATGTTATTTGGAACAACTGCTAAAATTGATCTAGCTAAATAAAAATGGCCGCCACTCTTTTTGGCGCCAGTATGTGCGGCTTTTCTTTTCATAGATCCTTAAAGGACCCTTTTGCTACATTTTGGTAAAGGAATGAGCATCCCTACTCATTAGTTATACATTTTTGAAAAAAAATATTTCTTGAAAAATATGCCGTGTTATTAAGGCATTGATAATTTAGCAATATTTTATTACGTAATATTTCATATGAAATCATCATTTTCCATATTTAAGAAGTAGTAGCAAACCAGAAATTTGCTACTATAATTGAATGTTTCCATAAAAAAAAATTAAGAAAGCTATCAATAAATAAAGGTTAGAACGTGTCACGATCGAATTCGATTAATTACTAAACAGTTTTGAGTTCATTGGACTCTTCTGAACAAGATAAGCTTTATCCCAGTTAATTTACCACAGTTTTCAAATTTGCCTTTTTCGCATAAAACGTGGCCTCTACGACTTCTGAGAGCCGTTCGGAGTCAGCGTAAAACTGTATGTGCCCTGCAGGGAAACCGCGGACTAGTGAATCAAATTTCTAGTTCCGTACTAGGTCTTTGTCGCCAAAAAGGAACTAGGCCGTCCAAAATCGGCGAAAAGTGGGACTTTTAAAAAACAAATTTTTTCAGTTTTTTTTTCACTATAAATCTATATCTAAAGTGACGAATTTAGAAATGGTTGGAATTATAGAAAAAGGGATGCAGAACGAACTAGATCTTATTTGTCGAATTTACAACTAGTTCGGAACTATCGAATAAGGGATGCAGCGGGGGGCTTGTTTACTTTACATAGATATGTGTTCGGTGGCCTTTTCGATCAGGTACGCTTTTATTCTGTGCTTCGCAGATGCTTTTTCATAGCTTGGTAATACAAAACTAAAATTTGTGTTAACATTTCAACATCTTGGGACCGTCTGGAATCTAAGAAATAACAGCGAGCACCTCTGCAAACTCAGCTACAGCTAAAGGTATGTAAACGGACATTTCTTACAATCATTCAAACAAATTTAATTTCAAATTGAAAACACACTTCTTCCAAAATAACTTAAAATCGCACACACGGAAGAACTAAAAAGATTGAAAAGTCATGATACTTTTTTCTTTCGTCTGTCGATTTTAGAACTGGTTCGGAACTATAGAATTTAGGACTAGTTCGGAACTTTCGAAAAAGGGATGCAGCGGGGGGCAATTGACACTTCCTAGGACATCGCCATGTTAATTCGCCAGTTGCTTGCATGCAAAAGAGATTTATCGCGAACCAGTACTGGGTCTAAATGTACTAGAAGCGCACCAGTTCAGAACTAGAGATTTTCCCCACAGGGTGACAACATTAAGGCGCACACCTAACACTTACACACTATCATATTGTGTAAGCGCAAATCGATTATTATTATTATATCTGTGGTCATAAGCAATAACCGCCTAAGTCGAAAAACCTGAGTTCGAGAAAAACATTTTAAACTTTTGGATTGTAAAGTTAACCCTATGGGAAAATATTCGTCTATAACGTTTTAAATAGACTAGCTGGCGAGATGGGGATTCCACATACACTTGGAATAGTAGTTGCAGAATACAATAGCATATATAACTCAATTCGTTCTTAAGTTGACTTAGGCGGTTATTGCTTATGACCACAGATATTATTAATTGACATAGTTTGTTGAATTTTTATAATTTTTGTACGATGTTTGAAATGTGGATTTATTTAGTACTGGTTATATAATGTACTAGACCTAAAAAAAATAAAAATATTAAATAAACAAAAGAAAAAGAGCCAAAATCGGTTAAAATGTCACTTGGCTTAATCAGTTGACCACAAGGGTATGTACATACCAGTATGTATGAAGGTGCACTTCAAATTCAATTTGTATACTCTTTTGTTCTTCCTAGTACCGTTTCACCACATCTCTTAATAAACTTCATCCTTAGTTCAGCGTAGAGCTGGAGAAAAACATCGATGGTCTTCATCATTGATGGTTTTAAAAAAACAATATATCAGTGGTCATAAGCAAGTACCCACTAAGTCGAAAAAGCTGAATTCGAGAAAAAACGTTCTAAACATTTGGATTGTAATGTTAACCTTATTCAGTAATAGGGTTGCCAGATTTTTTTCGCGCGAAATCTGTACCTTAGACTTCTGATGCCATAAAAAGTACTTTTCAGTACACTTTTATTCAAAGCAAAATTATGAATGCAACGGCCTGTGCCAATTGATAGAAAGGAGGAAATTTTGACGGATCAAAGTAAAAATTTTACATTTCTCATGGTGAATACGAACGTCAGAATTTTACCTAGCTCCCGGCATGATTCAATAATGAAAGGTTTTGTAAGTAGCTTTTTTCTAAAATTTTACACTCCCACCGACAGGGATGGTTTTTGGAAGCAGGAAAAAGGGGAAGAACTCAATCATACTTCCTAAAATGGTAGCTAAATTCCGCAAAAAGGTTGGCATAACAGCGCATAGTGGTAGTTTAAAACAAAAACGAATTTTATTTAATTATTTAATTTAAGCCAGCTTATTTACATCGATTATAACTCGAGAATGGGTGGTCCACTTTGAGCTACTTTTTGGGTGTGTTTGTTTGCCTTGTAAATTCTTTGCTGTACCATTTACAATAGAGATATGAAGAAGCTATTAGTTTGTGGAAAAATTATGGAATTTTGATTAAAAACGCCAAATAAAAACATTTGGAGCTTACGTCTCTTTCGCGGTTATGGCTCGATTGCTTCGAATATGGTAATTCGAATTCTTTGATGTTGCACTTTTAATATTGTCGGGAGATTATGCCGCTGTCAGAATATTAAACATTGGCTTACACAGTCGCGATTGGCGCTTCGTGCCGGACGACGGACGGTTCCATATTGCGTACTTTTAGACCCCACGGCTTTTTAGAGAATTTTAGCGACGGAAATTTAGCGTAGCCATTGTCACAATTCCACTACAGGATTGCGTTGTGTAGGTCAGTACCTAAATATCTTCGTTGACTCATTTACCAGAACCATTGCGCGACTTGGCAGAATCAATAGGTCTCCACGAATGCCGACAAACGCAACTATGCGGCATTTAAGGGAATTTCGTCTCTTTATCCTTCATAAAATTTCCGCAGATCAACACACAGAACAAACATTTCTTCAAATTTAAAAGGTAACAATTTTGCTACTACATTTAAAAATGTTCCTAAAACTTGCAAAGAAATTTGGAAAATACATATCACTGTCTTTGTTTTTAGGAGTAGGGTGGCTGACAAAGTTAGAAGAACGAAATTCGAGGATGTTATCCAGTTTATACAAGCCCTTAACATATAATTTTTTTCAAAGAAAAATTTTGCGAAATTTCAAGGATAAAATTTTAAAATGACATTGTTAATATTTACCAGCCCTTCTGCACTAGAAACTTGAATCTGCTTAAATTCTACAGGATTTCCTCATTATTTTTATACCCATACCTCTTCTCTAAGCTCATTTCTCTGAATTTTTCAAATCATTTTTGAATTACTGACGTCAGAGTGAAAAACTAAAAACGCAATTTCACTATATTTGGCCCATGGTATAATTAGCTATACATCTACAAAAAATATTAATTATTAAATAAAACAAGTGAGAAAGTCTAAGTTCGGGCGGAGCCGAACATTAAATACCCGGCGCAAGTATTAAATATATGTTTTTTCACCTTTCCGAAAGCTACCGCTAGATGGTAAACCGGGGTGTACCTATTTTGAGTAGCGCCCTTAAATTTCGAAATATTGCAGTTTCAAGCATTTCTGAAATTTACCGTTATATGAAAAGCGGCCGGAATTTTAGCCCGATTTCAATAATTTTTAACAATTGGCTTTTATGTGGCAAGCACAATAACCGTACCGAGTTTGGTACAAATTGGTAGAACGGTTACCGATATACGTATATGTTATCATAAGTGGGCGGTGCCACGCCCATTTTCCAAAATTTTCCCATAAACATATTTCTTGGTAAAGAATTGTTGCAAGCATCAATTTTGAATAAATTAGCGTTAATAGTTACTGATTTATCGAAGATTTTGTATTACCGTTATATGGGATGTGGGCGTGGTTATTGTCCGATTTTTAAAATTTTCGGCCATTTAGGATGCTGTACTAAGGCCAACAACTGTGCCAAGTTTGGAAGAAATTGGTGCAGCGGTTACCAAGATATGCACATGTAACCATAAGTGGGCGTGGCTACGCCCATTTTCCGAAAATGTATAATATTCTTATTTTTCGTCTGAAAATTATTACAAATGTCAATTTTGAGTGAATAATCTTCAGTAGGTACTAAAATATCGCAGTTTTCGTATTTCTGGAAATTACCGTTATATGGGAAGTGGGCGTGGTTACTGTCCGATTTCGCCCATTTTCAATACCAACCTACCTTGGATTAACAGAAACTTACATACCAAATTTCGTTGAGATATCTCACTTTTTGCTCGAGTTATCGTGTACACGGACGGACGGACAGACAGACATGGCTTAATCGATTTCTCTATTCATTCTGAGCATATATGTATACATTTGTCTATATCTATCTCGATTCGTTTTGGCTGTTACAAACAACCGTTATGTGAACAAAATTAATATACCCTTGTGCACAAGTGCGCTCGGGTATAAAAACATATATAGCCAATACTGGTCAAGAATAGGACTTTCTATTATTGTGATCAGTGCAAATTACAAATCCCAAAAATCCCGGGATTACTTTCCAAGAATCCCGGGATTTTCGAGACCTTAAAAAGTCCGGGATTAACATTCCTAGTTTATATATACATATACATAATAACCTTTATATAAAATTTGTATACGATTCCTGCATTGTTAAAATGATTAAGTCTTAGTAAAAACAAGGATTATTACGTTTAAAAAGTGAAATATAATAATGTGAATATCTCGAAAAAAAGGATCAGCTGCGATTTTGATCTCGATGGATTTTGAACCTACAAATGATGTAGAAAAGGGCTGTGAAAGCCGATTTTAGGCACACTTTTTTAAAACTTATTACTGTTTCAAGAGGAATAAAAAAGTACTCCCCTTGACCTGATTTCGGAGCAAGAAGAGAGTTTTGTCGGTTTTGTACTCCTTTATTATATTTGGGAGCAATAAGCGAGATTTGTCGGTTTCTATACCCGAGCGCACTTGTGCACAAGGGTAAATTAACTTTGTTCATATAAAGGTGGTTTGTAACAGCCAAAACGAATTGAGATAGATATAGACAAATTTATACCTAAATGCCCAGAATAAATACAGAAGTCGACCAAGCCATGTCTGTCTGTCCGTCCGTCCGTGTACATGATAACTCGAGCAAAAATTGAGATATCGGTATGTACGTTTCCCTTTACCCAAGGAAGATTGGTGTTGAAAATGGGCAAAATCGGACTGTAAACACGCCCACATCCCATAAAACGGCATTTTCGTGACCCCGCCCACTTATGATGAAATGCATAATCTCAGTGGCTCCTTGACCAATACTTGCAAAACTTGGTATGAGCCCTGCATAGGGTCCAACTAAGAAATGTGTTGAAAATCTTGGAATCAGGCAGTGATTACGCCCACCTCCCATATAACGGTAATTTACAGAAACACGAAAACTGCGATAAATCAGTAACTATTGAAGCAGAGAACGTAAATTTATAGAGAAGGACCAGGAACGAATCAGCGTGGAAACTGTCAAATACCAACAAAACTGGCGAAGCGCATTTTAAGAGCGGCCAGCCAGAGTCAATCGAATTTTAACAGAGCCCAGCCAGAGGCAAAATAAATTTAACAGAAATTGTCTCATCAAAGCAAATGCATATTTTTCTTGTTAAGGCCTGTATGCAGCTCTCAAGAAAAGCTAAAACTCCATATAAAATGACGTACAAGAAATGGCTAAGAAATTTTCTTGAGTCAATTTTCCTTAAAGGCCTGTATGCAGCTCTCAAGAAAAGCAAAAACTCCATATAAAATGGCGTACAAGAAATGGCTAAGAAATTATCTGGAGTCAAATTTCCTGTAGACAGTACGCAGTTCTTAAGAAATCTGCTACGCTTTCTACTACGGTTTTCTAAAGTTTTTTGTGAAAAAAGAGCACAAGGCAACCCATGTTTGCAACAGGAATATATGTCCGTTCAATTATTTCTTGAGGAAAGAGGGAGCCAACAGGCTAGTGAAGTATAAGTTGTCAAAATTCCTTGGGCACACACACGAAATAATGGCAATTTTTTTCTTGACCGTTTTCTCGAGAGCTGCATACCAGGCTTAAGGCAGTACGCAGTTCTTAAGAAATTTGCTACGCTTTCTACTACGGTTTTCTAAAGTTTTTTGTGAAAAAAAGAGCACAAGGCAACCCAGGTTTGCAACAGAAATATATGCCCGTTCCATTATTTCTTGAGGAAAGAGTGAGGCAACAGGCTGTGAGGTATCAAAAATGTCAAAATTCCTTGGACACACACGCGAAATAATGGCAATTTTTTCTTGACCGTTTTCTTGAGAGCTGCATACAGGGCTTAAGGCAGTACGCACTTCTTAAGAAATTTACTACGGTTTTCTAAAGTTTTTTGTGAAAAAAAGAGCACAAGGCAACCCAGGTTTGCAACAAAAATATATGCCCGTTCCATTATTTCTTGAGGAAAGAGTGAGGCAACAGACTGTGAGGTATCAAAAATGTCAAAATTCTTTGGACACACACGCGAAATAATGGCAATTTTTTCTTGACCGTTTTCTTGAGAGCTGCATACAGGGCTTTAGACATGAAATGCTGATGGCTTTTTACGTTTGTACAACGCTTTTATTGTTCTTTGAATTGGTTAATTATTTAAAATAAATGCATGCATAGGTCGAAATATGTAATATGTACATATTGTGTACATGCATATGAATGCGAGAGATACAATTTTGTGAATCTAAAATGTAAAAGTTATGCAAATATGTAGTATGCAATTGGCAAATTCGTTGGTGATTTGCCGTCGGCATTTGGGTTGAAAAAATTGACTTTTACTTTTTTACCGATTCATATGGTAGATGCTACGCTATTTTCAATGCAACAAACCGCAGTTTTCTAGCTGCCTTACTTTTTCCCCAAATTCATTTTAAAGATGGACACATTGACCAAAAAACGCATATGCGCACTGTTTGGTGATTTGATGTCGGCATTAAATGCGAAGAAAATCGGTTTTTATATTTTTAAAGATATGGTAGCTAATAGGTCCACCGTCTTCAATGCAACAAACTGCAGTTTTCTAGCTGCCTTAGTTTTCTCACAAATCCACTTCAAAGATGGATACATTGACAAAAAACGTTGATTGCACTGCACGTGTTAACTTCAAAGTTGTTTTTGTTGAAAAGTTATTTATATTGAGAAAAACTGTGCATTTTTCCATGCCATACTCGTATTATATGTAAATAATGGGGCATATGCATAGTTAAAATAAAGCCGACACTAAAGGTAGTTACAGCTTTTTCATATCACTTTCAGTGGACTAGGCATCTGTGAAAAAAAAGATGCAACTAACTTTCTTCTTATATGGGACTGACAAACTTAAACTTAAAGTAGACTTTATTTCATATACGAATATGCCCCAATAGTTTTGGAGTCAAATGAAAATGCATTTCCCCATGCATACGTATGTACATACGTACTCCATTAGCTGATAACGTTTTTACATGCATACATATATATGTATGTATGTGCATATTACTGCCAAAAGACTAAGCACATACCCACAAATGTACATATTTACAACTCACGGCAGCATACATACATATGCACATAATTACACGCATACTCAAATACAACAATAACTATTTCTTTCATAAACGCATACGCACATTTCTCAAGGCCAAGTAAATTCATTCATAAAAATAACCGCAGCACATCTCCCCGCAAATTCATCTCCGACAAGCGCAACTTTTTCAATCCGACACAAAAATTCTAAAATCTTAAAATGAAGAAATCTCGGCCAGCCAAGTGAAAAAAGGCACTACTCTCCATATGCAGTGAAATAAGTTATCTCGAAGTTTGGAAATTGTTGGTAATTCTTGGCAAAACACTCTATTCCTATGTTTCATATCAATATTTCAATCCTTAACTAGTTTTTGATATGTAATTTTAATAAACATTAAAGAAAAGTGTACGTTTTCTGCAGGAAAATACGTTGAATTTTTTTTATAAAATCAAAACTTTTAAAATCACAAAAATATGTGGTTTTATCGGAAGTTCACAGATGTAACGTGGCAACTTAGCTCGTTTTCATATTTTTCGGTCCGAAATTGTAAAATTTTTGTCCATGACGCGCCACAATTTTTGTACAGGTGGGTCAATGTGCCTTGAACAAAATTTATATATATACAAAAAAATTATTTTATTTATTTTTTAATATTAAAATTTTCTATACTTCAAAGAGTTTATAAAAATATATTTACATATATGCACGGACGATTTTTAATATTTTTCAACCGTAAGCAAATCTTCAGTACCATAAAAGGTTCAAACACATCAAAGTACAAGCAATGCAATGTCCAAGCTAGTGGTACTCCACTGTACATGTGTATATGAAAGTATGCATGTATGCGTGTAAAAAATGCCAATTCCAGTTAGTGTTTAACCCATTTTAGCGGACATAGTTTTTTTGGTTTCAGCTGGTTCCAACTGTTAATGAAGCACAATTTTTATGGTTAATCTTGATGAAAGTTACATGTATCGTCGGGAACATGGTTACATGCAGAATTTTAAATTAATTAATATTATTCTCTATACAAAATGTACGAGTATTGCTTTATTAAATGCAAACTTATGCGAAAATCTAAATATTTCGTAAACGTAGGGTTAATGGTTTCGCGCACGTGCCAATCTGGTGGCGATTCGAAGAAATTTAATAATTTGTCTGTTGGTGGAAGCGGCGAGGGGAAGACGAAATATATGTACATATGTACATTTATAAATGCATACATACTTACATTTTCATTTGTTTGTCTTTTTGTTTGCATAAAAAATTTGGTAGCAGAAATAGGTAATATCAATGAAATGCAGTTTACAAATATGTGCTTTATAAATTTAGGTTTATTAATTAATTAGATATGTAAATTACAATGTAGGGGACAAATATGTACATGAGTAGCGAAGCTGACACCCATCCAATGGTAACTTCTTGCACTAGAAAAGATTTGAAAACTGCATTATTTCCCTAAATATTGAAAATTTTGAAAAATTTCTTAAATAGTTTCGGCTTAGATTAGAGAGATTTTTACTAATTGCTGGGAAAATCGGACGTTTTCAGATTTTTAGTATTTTTAAAAAAAGTTTCCAAGTCGAAAACAATTAAAAATTGAATTATTTCCATAAATATCGAAAATATGGAAAAAATTCATACAGACTTCCGACTTAGTTTTGTGAGATCTCTAGATACAAAAAAAGGAAAATAATTTTTTTCACAGGTTTTTTTTTAGTCTAATACAAATAGTTTTTTACTTGAAAATAACACAAAAATTGGAAAATGTTATATAATATTTTCGATTTATTTTAACGTTCTGTGTACAAATCACCGAGAAGAAGTAATTTTTTCTCCTAAAAACTCTATTTACAAATAAATCGAATACCAATAAAGTTTTATAATTGAAAATCTAACAACATATTACAAAACTCGAAAAATGCTATATAATATTTTCGATTTATTTTCACGGTATTTGTGGAAATCACCGGGGAAAAGGATTTTTTTATCAAAAAATATTTTCACAAAAAACACAAACACATGGGACTTTTCTATTTGCAATTATTAATAAAATATCACAAAAATCGGGAATGTTATATACTATTTTCGATTTAATTTCGTGTTACTTGTACAAATCATTGAAAAAAAAATTAATTTTTTTTACTTGGGTTTTCTATTTGAAAATTTTCCCAAAATATCACAAAAATCATCAATTTTCATATTTAATTAACATTCCAAATGCTCTCGTGAGATTTAGCTCTGTTAACATTCTTCTTTTCTGCTTTGTATTTTGCTTTCGCTGTTAAGTATTCCAAATATTTGTCGTTCTTAAAATGCGCTTCGCCAGTTTTGTTGGCTCGAAAAATGTGGCATTCACAGTTTTCGGTCCTTCTCTATACTTTATGTTCTCTGACTGAAGCTAATTGACTCAAAATCGATTAATAGATTGGTATACATTTTTGGATAATGGGCGTGGCGCCACCCGCTTATGACCACAAATTTGTATCTCTGTAACTGATTCATCAATTTCTACCAAACTCGGTGCACTTAATAACCTTAGTACAAAGAAGAAATTCGTTGAAAATTATTTAAATCGGAGTAAAATTACATCCTGTATAACGGTAAATTTCAGACATCTGAAAACTCCGATATTTTAATAACTGAGGACGCTGATTTACTCCAAGTTGTTAGTTACAACAATCTCTTTACAACAAATAAGACTGCTATAGACTTATAGGAATTGGGCATGGTACCGCCCACTTTATGACTACAAGGTGTATCTCGGTAGATTTCCACCAAACTTGGTTCAATTATTTCATTAAATCTAATTCAGCATATTATCGAAAAAGTTTGAAATCAGGAAAAGCCCCCTGCTTATCATGCAAATGTATGTAGTTTAGAGAAAGTTGAAACGACGATATTTGATACCTGCGCCGGGTATATAAAGTTCGGTTTCGACCGAAGTTATACTTCTTTACTTGTTTACTCCTGTATTACTAGCTTGTAAACCAAATGGGAGATCTCCTAAGTGAGCAATAATAGAATCCTCCTAGGGACATGGTTTAGAAGGAATAAGCGAAAATTTTCGGTTTTTTACTTCGTTATTACTCGCTTAGGAGCAAAAAGCGATGTCTCCTAAGCGGGCAATCCAGGAGTATTCCTTTTGATTGATAAGAAAAATGCATCATGATTCATGAAGAAAACAAGACAGACAACTTTTGTGTACATATTTCTTATTGACAAAATAAAATTAGGAAACTATAAAATAATTTGGACAGCCAATCTTTAGGTCAGTTGGTATGTATGACAACACATTTGTGTAAACTTATAAATGATTGCATTATGTAACCCAAAATATATTCCAGATTCTATCTAACTCGCCCCGTCCAGACCTGGAAACCGCTAATGGTTTGAATTGTATTTGTGCACTCCTAGTAGTCCAGTCAAATCGTCGTGAGAACGGGCCTCAGTTTGCAATACCACGCACGAATTTAGTTAATAGTATAGGTTATAAAAAGAAGTTAAATCTAAACTTGCACTTCTGTGCGAATGTTTTTTGCAAAGTTATGCAAAAAAAGTTTTTCTTCACATTTTTGCAAATACCTCGAGTGCTATTTGTCATACTCATAAGAGCAACATATCATTATGTTCGTAACAAAATTCCCTGTTGTTTTTATACGAACAATTTTTCTGTTAAATAAATAGATAAAAAACTATTAGGAATCAAAGTGAAAAATTTCTTTTTCGATGTAAATTTTTCGCAAATTACTCAGTTCCTTCGCATTTGTACACTTAATAGTCCCAATACTTTTTTGAAGTACACAAAATTACCTTTAATCTAAAGGTATAAATATCGATGATCCAATAAGGCAGCCTCTGGCAATCCACGCTGGAACACGTACAAGTCGAGCCTGTAGAAGGTTTTGCTCAATCACCATGATTCCAGAAGGTTTCAATGTACGGCTCGCTTGTACTTCTAGAAATTTGGAAAAAATCTCACTAATCAAATTTTGAGTTTTGATCACAGACAGTTGCACATTCATTTATTTATTAATGCTTTAAACTATTGTTTTAGATTTTGGTGAATATGTCGGTACTTTCACGCGCACATTTGAGAAAAGAGAGAAATTGGCTTCTGCAAAATTTATATAATTTAATTTATTAGGAAATAAACTCATACACCACTTACACACCCGAGTAACACGCTTTACTGCTCGTATTTCATACAAAAATTTTTACGAATTTTCATTTGACCACTCATATTTCATATTTATCCATCGATTTTCTTCATCAGTAACTTGATTTTTTTTTTGTAACAGAACAGGCTTTAGTACAAATGCGAAAATTTGGCACAGAACCCGTTATTTTATTTATTTTTTTTTTTTCTTCTGTTAAAGTTTAATTTTTTTCATTTTTCCAATAAAAAATAAAAAAACTGGAATGATTAATTACTTTGTCAGAAACTATAAGCCCTATCCGAAAGTGATGTAT